>NW_022170596.1:25871384-25906781 GCF_008802855.1 Photinus pyralis | reverse complement strand
ACTCCGTAAAAAAACAATTCTTAGTCGGTTTTTCGCGAACTTTGTACGGATATAACTAGGTTACCGTTGGAAGAATGAAGCTGATTTTTTTTACATACTAATGATAGGTACAGCCAATGACTATGAGAGTGTTTCTTTTTTAAATTTTTTCTCTAATTATAAGATATCTTATAATGTTAAGCTAATAAGATAATCTTGTAATTAGAGACAAAATTTAAAAACGAAACACCGTTAAGTCATTAGTAGTACCTATCATGAGTCTGTAAAAAAAATCAGCTTCATTCGTCCCACCGTAACCTAGTTATATCCGTAGAAAGTTCGTGAAAAACCGACTAAGAATTGTTTTTTTACGGAGTTATCAAATGTGCGCGATTTTTTTAAATATTTTTTAAGAGCTATTATCAACGTTTTCATTTGGTGTATAACTTATTTTCTCGAAAAACAACCTTTCAGAATTGGTACCACAAGAAGTACCCGCAGCGCCTTAAGTCGTATGACCTGAGACGGCAGACGATCGATTTTAGCATACTCTGATAGGGCAAAATGGAACTCCATCGGTTAAAATTTTGATCATTCTCGTTCAGTGGATTTCGTGCTAGCTCCCCTACTATTAGGACCATTCCCCTAGAAGAACGGACAAAAGCAAATGACCAAATCACATTTTTTTCGTTCAAATTTCAGCACTGGAAAGTTATAAAAAGTTCGTTACTGTCTCATTTAATAGATGTCCCTACTTGATATTCATTTGCATAGATATATAAATACCTAGATACAGCCATCCTTAACAAACGTACCTCGGTTTTAAAAAAACATATCTAAGAAATTTGTACATCTCTCCATTACTTTCTAACCAAGAAGAAACATGTTCTATCTCTTTTTATTGCATTAACCACTATGTCGTACGCGAATCGGACGCTTAAAACAAACTTAGCGCGTCCCATAAGTCATGTGACAGTTGACACATTTCACGATCGCGCGAAATCAAATCTAACTAAAAATATTCGCCCTAAACATGATGGGCGGTTTTTTCACTAAATATTATGTAATTATTGCGTTATCAATTGAATACGAATAACATTAGTGATTGCCATAATGATAGACGCGTCCATAATTGTTATTCCTGAAATAGTTTTATTACATAGAGCTACGCCATTCAAATTTGGGACTATGTTTACCTTGTTTGGCATGATGTGCTGCAGTGAATTCATTGCTGGCTTGCAGAATATCAAAAAAAACCGTAAGTAAGTAAAGTTTATGTTCATCATTTTAATTTTAATTGTATGGTTTTAGGCGTAATGGTAACGGAGATTAAGTTGCGACAGGAAGTGAATTCGTTTCCAATTATCATTTTGGCCTATATGATGTTGATGCAGTGCGTTTGTATCATGATCACAAAGAAGGATGCGTGCAATATTCTTAGGAAAGCGAGATTTATAGACTGTTGTGTGCGTGCAATATCAAATTTTGGTCGCTACGCGTCTTGCCTACCTTTCGGCATAATCCAATCGGTGGGGTTTCTTTTTGAAATGATAGTGCTAATTGTAGTAAGCTACACGTGTACATTTATTTAAAATAAATACAAAATCTTAACAATGATATCCAATTGATGATAATTCTCATTTAGTGAACATTCATTACGTTTGTAAAAGTTCACAATCCGAATCATCGTCAGATGAAATTGACAAATCCGAATCATCACTGTCATTATTAACACTTATTATAAAGTTCAGAAACATCAACCAATATAACTTCTCTTTTAAATTAATCACTTTCCACATCTTCACACACTTTCTTCCAGTTGTCAGCTGTAATTTTTTCAAATTCTTCATTTGCCAGTTTTCTAAGTAACATCTTCCATTTTAAATGTAACATTTCTTGCTGCTATGCGATTTAAATAAATAAAAAGGCGGTTTATTTATGTTGTAAAGTCTCAAATCTGATAATTTTTTGTGTGATTTGTGCTACCAATTTGATTGACAGTTATAATAAATAATGCGAATCTTGTCTTCCATGCTCAGGGTACCTCTATAAAGGATAGCGCTATACGTAATTAATGTGCCGAAAGTGATGGTAATAGATGGTACGTCCTTTTGAACTATGTTGGGGTATGGCTGTATCTATGTATTTATATATCTATGTTCATTTGCCATTTGTGGAGAAACCGCAAAACCAGACAACTTTATTAATTTTTAGCGCATTTTTTAAGAATGAAAAAAAATGTGTTATTGTTTGCCCGTTCGAAACTACTACAACGACGGGGCCGGGGGGGGGGGGGGGGTTAAAAATTAATTTAATCTCTATTGAAATTCTAATTTAAAAGTCTCAACGAAAGGACACCGTTTTTCTAACCATCTGACTGCTTCCTTCTATTCCTGTCCTCTTTATCTCAAAAAGTACGGGGTAACAGGGGGGGAGGGCGGGGCAGTGGAACTAGTTTTATCCTTCATGGTACTCTTAATGAAAGGTCTCAACGAAAGGAATTAATTTCTACCAACCATAACCCTCCTCCTCGACCTATTATCGTGATCGGGTATATTCTCTTATACCTTAAGAACGGATTGTCGGAAGAGGGTACTCACAAAGGGCGATTGAGACGTCTGCGAGAAATATATCCATTGGTGATGTCAAAACAAAAGCTATTTCGGTTTAAAAAATGCGCTTTATCTGCACAATGTGCACGATTTTTACTTGTTTAATCTTGTGCTGATTATTATTTTCATCATGTGTTCGTTTATTACAAAAAAAGTGAATTATCTACATGTTGTTTATATAATTCGTTCTTTCATGTTAAAATAAGAGAGCGGCATTAAATAAATAAATAAAATGTATAAAAGAACCGCGCCAATATACAGTAGGTACCTATACATACTCTTGATAATTTAGCGAAAGGTATACGTAAGTACCTGGTTTTATCCAAAGCAGTTTTTGTCACCAATCCATTAAAGTTTTTGCGCATATTGAATTTCAAACTGCAACTCGCATACTTTTTGCAACGACATTTTGTTTATTTCAAGTTCTTTTAGACAGAAAAAGTATGAGAAAATAATGTAGAAGTCATTGCACTAATATTTCAAACGTTCGGTATATGTATTTTTGCCTTATTACTCATGCGAATCTGTTTTTGTCGCGACATGTGGGGTTGCTAATAAATTCACACGTCTTTTATTTACGTACCACACGAGTTTTGTACAATAAAACAATAAATATTTAGGTAGTTTACATGTTCCGTCATCTTTTTGTTCACTAAAAATAAAATCATCAAAATATCCTGTTGAAGACGTGCCTAAAATGCCAAGAATCAATCAAACATATTTATATTCTGTCGGATGGCGCACTTCATCAAACTGTATAATGTAATACTTATTGTTGCTGGTTACTTTAGTTAATGCATCTGCTGTAAATTAAACAAAACTTCCAGGAACACATTTAAAATGATTTTGTTGTCATTCTTCAATTTATGTGAGTTATTTACGTCAGACATATCCATATTATAAACAATTAAAAAATATTGTGCATAGTACAATGATCTTTTTACAGTTAATGAACTGAGTGATCTTTTAACTTGGTGCTTAATTAAAAATAATGTAGCTCATTGATTCGATGTATATCTATATCGGAAGGTTCATATGCATATGAATTTTAAACAATTTATGTCTTCCTTTACGTACAGCAATGGCGCATTGGTAATTGTTCATACCTGTTACATTCTAATGAGACGAGTAACGAGTATATTGAATTCAAAATGAGGAATTTATAATTGTTTTTTTGTCGGAAATGTGTTGTAAACCAACTGCTGTCAAACATAAACATTGGTAGGTACCTACTTAAGTATTCCTTCTACAGTATCTATCTTACCATCATCCCAAAGTCAAATCATGCATGCGCACTAGACCTTGCTCCAGTTTATGATATTGGTTCCGCACATTTTTAAAGTCAACTACTTAAATTCGCACAGAATTCGAGAAAAAAACATACTTCGGGCTTGTCAACGAGGTTTTCTTGCCCAAATGACAGAAACGATCTGTTGAGAAATTCCAGTGGTGCAGATAGAAGATTCCGACAGGCTCCTCTCGCTTCTTGCGATGGAGTGATGATCGCCAATGGGGATATCGAATTTTTGATAATGCTTTCTTTCAAGAAATTTGAGATACTACGTATGTGAGATTTTCCAGAATGTTTCCCTCAAACACATCAAAACCGTATTCTTTCTTTTCTGGTTGATTTGGAATTTTTGGTAAATTTTCGAGGCAAAGCTATATATATACTTGGCTTTCTTTAATCGGCTGTGTTGCCAACTTTTATTATAGTGGTGCTACAGTAACACTCTATTCGAAGTAGCTCTTTTCTGGTTAAGACAAGCCGTTTTTGAGATACGTACCTACACTTGCTTTTTTAAAATCGGTTGTGTTGTAGTGGTTTTGTTTTCAATACCGCTTCGTTTTGGGGTTCTACAGGTCAAAATCTATTACATTATAAATAATTGCTCCCCGTTCACTCTGAAATAAGTCGTTTTTGGTAGATTTTTGGAGCAAGATTTTTTAACCGCTTGTATTGACTTTTAAGTTTTATTGTAGTGGGCTGCTTCGTTTTGGGATTGTACGGCTCAAAATCTAATAGAAATAGTTGTGTCCCGTAGACTCTGAAATAAGTCGTTTTTGCTAGATTTTTGGAGCAATATTTTTTTAACCAATTTTATTGCCTTAAGTTTTATTGTAGAGGTCTAATCGTCAATTGTAACGGTTAGTTCGGCTAAACGTATTAAATAAAAGTAAACCTCTACGGCACTGGTACAATTTTTCCTATCACATTTAATATTACCCACGGCTAGCTCAGTAATAAAATTTATGCACCCGGTACCTTGCGGTAGTTTGGCCTTTTATCTTCTTTTTAAATCTGAAAATCAAAAATTGGCGCTCTAGTCACCAGAAATAAACACGAATTCCAAAATAAATAACAAACTGAAGTCGATCCAATTCTATGAGAATGAAGGAGACTTCACATTTTTCTGATTTAAAATATTGATTTGTTTCATATAAATACAAAAAACTCGTGGCCACGTATCAGTTCTAAGTTTCCGCTTCTCATATTTTGAATGCATAATATACCTACACGCTTGGCAATTTTTTACACCAACTATTTATACACGCTATAAACAACATTTGAATTAATGTCAAGGAATATTCATTCCCACTAATTAAAAAATACCAAATTCCTTTGTATAGATCCAGTTATAATAAATAAGTGCACTAGAAATCTGTTTCATGCAATAAATTTCCACAGATCGGTTTCTTTAAGAATGTTACGATCGCATCGGCTGAAAATTCTCAAAGGTAACCGACTAATACTTTACGCAATTCAAATAAAATTTAAATAATTTACAGATATCGAGCTCTCTCTCTTTTGAAAAAGAAAGCGTCCTCCAAGAAAAATTGAGAACTGGATCGCTTTGGGAGATACCCTTTTGCGACTTGCTCTCGTACAAGATTTCCTCTCGTTGTATGGAAATTTTCAGATTAATGAAGCTTGTATTTATCTCGACCGCGTTCAAAACTAGCGTCAAATTCTCGAAGATATAATTCGAGTTGTTGTTCGTGAGCAAAATGCCACTTTAAATGCGATTTAAACGTCTCACAGTGCGTTGTGTTCGAAATGAGAGGACCGAACGTACGGACAATGCGCCTCTACAGTGTAACTTTATATGGTCGCAATTTAAGAATATTTATTTATTTTATTTTGCCTTTATTCTTGAGTGGGCGGGGTTTCATCCAATGCTGCTCTACCAACCCAACCCACTATACATTTACAAATATCCATGCCCGAACCCGGATTCGAACCAGGGACACTTAGCACCACAGTCCAGCTTTAACTGAACTGCGCCACACGGGCCGGCCAATAATATCACTTTACTTGCAAGGGGGAAGTTAATATTAATCGTATTGTTAACAGTGGAGTGTGCATGCGCGCATCACTAAAGCGCATCGTCTTTATCGGAATGTTGTTTATACTAAAACTGCATTAGGTATCTTATTTCTGAATATTCAATTAAGACAATTTTATTCACGGGAATAAAACGCACGCAGAATGTTGTTTTTTTTTGTACTTTATATATGTATGGATTCAGTTGTAATGTAGCTAATAAAAGACATTATTATTATTATTATTAAAATATGGCCTTATTCCAATTCAGACCCACGAACTTTTTATGTTTCTTCCACGCATACTTTGCCCGGGAGATTTTTCACCTTTGAATTCTCGTTGCTGGCGTCTATTGGTCCCTTGCACTTGGTAACGAGTAACGGTCACTAATCTTGCAATATAAATTTGTATTTCATTCCCCTAACCCCGTCTCCAGACGATTCTACGCAACTGCGTTAACTTTTATTGTATTGGTTTGGTTCTATTAGAATGAATTGTTTTCCGTTCGGTCTCAAGCAAGTTGTTTTGGGGTGATTTTCAAGACCTGACTATACCTACGCTCTTTGGCTTTGTGAAAGTCTACTGTATTCTGGGACTTTTTTGTGGTGTAAACAACTCTTCCAATCAATTTGGAATTGCTATCAGAGTAAGGGCTTGATTATGGAAAGTTTTCTGAATCTTCGTCTTTCTATGGAGAACTGGCCGTTGCTAAGTTTTCAAAAAAGTTTTACATTTTTACAGCTACGGCAGCTAAAACATTGCCCTACTCACGTTCATCTACTCATTTGCTGCCTGCCAGCCAGCCAGCCAACCAACCAACCAGCCGGCCAAAGTGAGATTAAAATTTATGAATAAATTTGTAAAAACTTGCTAAAAACAGATGCCGACCATTCTAACCTTTAACACTGGTCAACAAAAATAGGTATTTTTTTTGCGCATGGGATTTACTTAATATATTCTGACTATAATAAGCAAAAATAAATAAAAAGTGCGATTAGACATCGAAAATATTTGCTTCTACAAAAGTTATAGCGATTTGATTGAAAGCATTCAGGGGCGAAAATTAAAGCTGGAGTCTTTGTTTTCCCTCAAATAAATCCTGGAACAGTTTTAAGGCAATAGTCCATGGTCTCCCGTTCAGTGGTTCCTGGGAAACCATAGAGCTGAAAGATATGACGAGCTGACAGGATTTGGTTTTGCATCATCGGGTATAGAATGTCTCTAAAGATGCACAGGTTACATTCTCATTTAGATTCATTTAAGGATAATGTGGGAGCTTTTTGGTAATAACAAGGACAACACTTTCATCAAGAGTCAAGACAATGGAATTTAAGCACGTTACCAAGGCCAGTAAGCTAGAAGCATGATGGAAGATCATATTTAGGGGGTTGATGAGAAAAACTTCAGTTGAACATGACAAAAACAGCAAAACTGTTCCATTTTAAACATTTAGACTCTAAGACAAACAAATTATAAATGTAGGAACATTACCTTTTAATAAATCATGCCTGTGTAAGTAAGATTTTTAGGTATTTTTATTTTTTTGGTTTTTTGCGAAAGACGCTTATAATAAAAACTGTTAAAAATATAAAGGGGGGGCTAGATACAGAATTGGGGGGGGGGCTGCATCCCTCCCTAAAAAGGCCTAGCTACGCCACTGGATGTTTGCAATTTTAATTTCTGACAAATTTATAAAAATTCCAATAAATTAGCTTTAAATCCAAAAACAAAGAACACCATGCAAGGGTTAATATTAAACGCAGTATTAAAGATACAGATCACCAAAATATCACTTACCGAAGGATGAAGCAAATCCAAAGTAGATTCTCGGCGGTGTAAGCGCTTATACAGACGGTCCAGATCTACAACAAAAGTTATCCACGCACAAAGGACATTAACGTGGAATTAATTACGTTAAAAGGTATGAGCTTAAATAGGGCCAAGTGAAGCTTGATGTATGTACAGGGTGGCCAAATAAGAATGCGAGGTACTGTATCTGGGAACCTGTCCATCGTAGAGGCTTGCAGTAAAAAAATTTATTACTAAAACGGCCACGAGAAAACCTGGAAAATATTTTTAAGTTTTGGAAATGGCCGCTAGGGGGCATAACTGCAATCTGGAATCTAAAACAGTGATTTTTCTGTGAATTCCGCTATATTAACCTAACAAAAAAATGTCCGGTCTTTGAAGTTGACGATAATCTGAACCTTTTTTGTTTGACAATTTTTCCTGTATCTCGAAAAATTAAGTGGTGGGGGGTATTCAAAGGTTTCCGTAAAGAACACCCTGTATCTTCGAACCGGCTGAGCCGATTTAAACAAACTCGGGTTAGTTCAAAAGAGCTATTCTTTAGCTACAAATATTATACTATTTAAAGTTTTGTTAATTTCACAAATCACCGCTTGAGGGCTTTTTTCGACATTCCGACAGAAATGTTTAATTTTCTCAAAAAAATTAAATGCATTGGTTCGATTTTTTTTTCATGAAAAAGTAGCTAAATTATGCCTAAACAAACTCGCGAAAACAGCATCTCGATATCTTGAGATATATATATATTTTTATATCGTGATGGCCAGCATTTTGGGCATTTACGGCGGCATTAAAAGCTTTATTTTTTAAATCGATCCACCTTAGGGCCACAAATTATATAATAAAAATAATTCCGGAAAAATTAAATTCTGAGGGTATAACATTTTCTTTGGCCTAAATTTTAAGTTAGGAACAAGATATCGAGTGCGGTTTTCGCGAGTTTGTTTACGCATCATTTAGCTACTTTTTTATGAAAAAAAAGTCGAACCAGTGCATTTAATTTTTTTTAGAAAATTAATCATTTCTGTCAGAATGTCGAAAAAAGCCCTCAAGCGGCGATATGCTTATTGTAGCCGAAGAATAACTCTTTTCAATTAACCTGAGTTTGTTAATATCGACTCAGTCGTTTCGAAGATACATGGTGTTCTTTACGAAAACCTTTGAATACCCCCCACCACTTCATTTTTAGAGATACAGGAAAAATTGTCAAAACAAAAAAGGTTCAGATTATCGTCAACTTCTTAGATCGGACATTTTTTTGTTAGGTTAATACAGCGGAATTCACAGAAAACTCACTTTTTTGGATTTCAGATTGCAGTTACGCCCCCTAGCGGCCATTGCAGAAACTTAAAAATATTTTCCAGGTTTTTCTCGTCGCCGTTTTAGTAATAAATTTTTTTACCGCAAGCCTCTACGATGGACAGGTTCCCAGATACAGTACCTCGCATTCTTATTTGGCCACCCTGTACAAAAACATACCACTATGAACATGTAGTTGTCTCCATTTAAGGCGTAGGCAGACGATATGGGTTTAACGATTGCTCAACGAAGTCGTCCACGTAGGATTGGTTCGACACTAGGTACGCTGGTTGTAGTTTACCCACAAATACAATAATCGAATGTCGTAGTTATCTCTAATAGACTTGCAGGATAGTGATTCTTCCCCAAACTTAATCGTTACTTGACCAATCAATGTATCCAAATACAGGCAAAACAAAAGAGAGTAGCAAACGACTCAGAATAAACAAACAGCTTAAACAGAATCGTAACTCAATAAAAGAAGTTAAAGGATTAACAGGCTTACCCTGAGCCGAGATATAATTCGGGCGTTCCAAAGATACGTGCTTCTTTAATCCGGAACAATCCGCATCATACAATATTGTAAGAAAGACCTTCCAAATGGCAAAATACGGCTTCTCCAATATTAGTTTAATAAGGATGGCTCAAATAATCCGACCAAATTGTCGATTAATACACTACATGAAAACCACCTTTCAAGCAACGTGCTACGATACAAGTAGGTAGAAACGTATTATATCGATGAGTACGAACTACGAAGAACCTTTTTTCCTATCTCCCTCTAGTGAGAAACTTATTAAAATGCAAAATAAATTTAGAAGAAATTGCTAAATAATATTGAAATTTTATACCAATCAATAGATGGCGTACGAATTAAGTAAAATTGAATTTCCCAACTGTTACAACACGCCCGCACGCACAAAATGTATTCAACATCAATCAATCCAATCAGCTGAAACAAATATAGGCATCCAGGCCCAGATAAAACACACCACGCAACAAGCGATCGATTAAACAAATTAAATTGAAATTAAGGTTCTAATTACCTTAAATACAAACCCCAAGCTGAATGATGCTTCGGAATTACGGCACTTGTTGCATGCGTACCAAACTTTGTTACATTTCACAAGCATTACATCTTCAAGAATCTTTTGTTATTACCATAGCTTCCTATGCCATTTCCAAACAGAACTAAGAGAAATATGGAAATCAAGCGTAACATGTTTGTAACACTTCACTTAACTACCTACTATACATATAGTGTTTTACTAAGTAACTACCTCACTTTTTTCTTTTTGTTTCAGAATTCTTCAGGAATCTTATGAACAATTCAAAACGGGAGTTTCACGAAATGTTCAAGAAAACTTACGGTGTGATCTACTTACAGCATTCTTTTGTATTTACGGATTTTTTCGAAGAATTAGAGAGATATTATAATAGCGGTCGCGTACGACTAGCGGAAGCCTTAGATACCTTCTTTGGAATCCTGTATCAACGCATGTTCACCGTAATTAATGCACAATATCAGTTCGACGACAGATATTTAGAATGTGTAGCCGAACATATGACCGATTTGAAACCGTTTGGCGACATCCCGCACAAACTCGGAATACAATTGAGACGATCGTTCGTAGCTACGCGAGCGTTTTACAAAGCCTTAGCAGCCGGTGCCGATGTCGTTCGAAACATGGGCTCCTTAACGCCGACGGAGAGGTGCGGGAATGAATTGGCTCGAATGCAACATTGTGATAAATGTCTTGGGATAAAGGGTACAAAAAGTTGTTCGCCGTATTGCCTATCGATTTTGAAAAGTTGTTTAGAAAACCATATACTTTTAGATAACCAGTGGAATAACTTTGTGGGTAAGTTGCTCATCAGAAATATTGTCGGCTTAGTATATTAATCTTGTCGGTTTCCAGATGCATTAGATAAGGTAGCGGACCGTATTACAGGTGCTTTTAATATAGAAATGGTCGTAGAGCCTATTAATATAAAAATTTCTGAAGCTGTGATGATTTTTCAAGAGAATGGGGTAGAGGTCTCGCAAAAAATATTTACAGGGTGCGGCAACCCCGCTTTGCAGAGGCGACGTCGTCAAGCTAGTACTCCCAGTGACGTCGAAGAACCTCGCGTTGAAGCGCGAAGGGTGAAAACTGATGAAGATGAAATAACATTTGAAACGCTCACTTTTAATGAGGAGAGCAACAATAAAAGTAAAAACAAGAAAAATAAGCACAAGAAAGTTGATAGTGGCGCTACTCTCGAGAAGCTTATTAGAGATATCAAACAGGTAAGTAATATTTGCTAGGTATCTACTTGTGTACAGTTAGCAACCTAGCAAATCAGCAGCAGATTTGCATATTTTGTATGAAGTTCTGAAGCTTAAAATATGCAAAATATGCAAAAACCTAATAATCCCCTGGCAATGATCATAAAGGATCCAATACTATCCCTACGGCAGCAATTTTGCCTTGATTCTCAGTTTCTGATAATAATCGATTTTTATTGAAAGAAAAGATTTAGGCAAAAATCAAACACAGATGTTTAATATGGACAATCCCGTTTAGCCTCTGGTGAGACTCCGACTGACCGGAGAATCATAATCTGTCATGTGTGATATTGAGAAACAAAATGTAAACATTAAATAAAATCGATTTCTATTAGAAATAGTGGATGGATTAGCATTTATTATCGATGTTGGGGGCTGAATCTCCCAGAAATTGGGCTATTACTGGAGCTATTGCAAACACCATGCGAGTTTAATCAATAAAAATTTTCAATTTGGACCTTTATTTGTAGCGTGTGAAAGATAGTCGACAATTCTGGAGCCAACTACCATACCAAATGTGCAACAATGAAGCCGTTCCTCCAACATTTGATGGACCTTGCTGGAATGGTACAGCTTTAGGGAAGTACGAAGAGGCCGTCCCATCACAAACCACCCCATCACCATCATCTAGTCCTCCCATCTTAAATCAACAAACCTTCATCTTGCAAGCCTTAATAAGCAAACTACAGGCGGCTTACCAAGGGCAAGATGTCGATTTGGCTGACGACACCGTCGATTCAGAAGATCTGCCTAGTGTGAGCGGTTCAGGATCGGGAATGGGACTTATAGATGGTTCGGGAGATCACGACGATTTCGGTGTACCGGAAGTACCAAGGATGGACACCGGAGCACCACAAATTCCGACAGTCCTACCAAGTAGCACACACCCGCCTGAAGTTGTACCAGCTTCTGCTAGTATTAATAGTCCCACGCTTACGAAAGCTCTTGCACATTATTTGCTACCAATCATTTTAGTTTGGATCGGAGGAGCATTCTCCGACTTATTGCTGTGATACCATTTGCCAGTACTCTTTTGTAAATATTTTGTATATAAACTTTATGCCTTTTAAAACCTAGAGACTGCAACATTGCCATATCTAATCATTAGTTTTTAAGCTGTAATTTTATTAGCACAAATTGATGCGTCTTAATGTAACTGATATCGGTGTAGGTGAGCTTGAGGTTTTAAACGTTTGAATGTCTGAATGAACACTGTAATTTATGTATATAGTTTGTGTAATATTTTTATAAGTATTTCTCTGTAAAACATTATTTATATAAAATTAATAAAGCTATATTAAAATTGACTTTTAATAATAAACTTTATTGAGAAAAATAGACATTTCGTAAATTTGCAACATGAACACTTCAGTCTATATACTGCTTGGAACGAGTTTTAATATACACATAGGCTACAATAAATATAAAAGCTGCCGCCAATGTTGGGAACACAATTGTATAAATTTGTTTCTTCGTAGATGCAAAGTCCTTTTTTCGCTGTCTTTTCTCCTTTGCTGATTCTTTCGGTTTTCCTTTAAGCTGTTTCATTTCGAATTTGTATAAATTGCACTATTTTAATACACGATTATTCTTTAGCTTGGTGTTATTACTATCGCAGTACAAGCAGGAATTACTGGTGCTGACGTTTACAACATGAAAAATAATTGCATAGGTTACAAATGCCATGTCAACTTCTACCGGTAGGCCAACTCATAATAAACATGAAACTGTTATGCAGATTTCTACATTACCAATCTGTGGATTGTTTTGAACTACTTTAACGTAGAAGAACTACCACATCACATCCCATTACTCTTTAATAGGTGGCGGCACTTACTTATATCGAGCTTTGAATGTAATTGAAGTTTCGAGGGACTTTTATTCCTCGTCTTTGCATTAATGGTTCAATGTTTCCTGAATAGCAAACAAAATACCACCATGTTTCATAAAAAAAGTGTGTGGTAAATTTAAATAAACTACATTAGTTTCGCTTATCTGTCAAAGACAAGTAAATGCCATATTAGACGATACATTTTTTATTGCAGCAACTATTGCTGAGATTATTGCAGTAATTACTGTAAAAAGATGCGGTAATTACACTATGTGCAATTTATTTGGCAATTTTTATACACCATTCTAATCATATAGTGGTACAAATGAATGTAGAATTCGTACCACTGGATAATACTTGAAAACGATTTTTAAGCCAGTTGTAGCTCATCAAATTCTTTTGTTTTCTTTCTTACAGTTTATTTCCCACTAAAATACACACAAGTAGGCAGTCCAAATATTCCACACAGTACACAGAGCGGTCTTTAGTTGCTCTTTGTTGAACCCGAAAACTATTCAAAATTGATTACTTGTAATAATATAAATGCATAACATAAAAATTCTCACATTATAAACAAACAAAATATGTAGCACCTTATAGGCTTTGAGGGGTGAGATATTTACACCAATAGCCAGGGGCGGTTTTTAGGGAGGGGGGGGCGACAGGGGCGATCGCCCCCCCCCCCTAAACATACTGCTCAATTGTTTTTTTTATTTCATTAGGTTTACATAATAATCGAATTAAATAGACCTAACCACAAACCACCTGACGGAAAAGTAAAATTGAATAAAATACAAAATAATGCCGGCGGGGGCGGAATCGTGTAATGTCCAGACTGCGACTCACGACTGCACTCAGCACTGATTACCACCGCACTGCTAACTTCAATAAATGCATATTAATAACACGTCTGCTTATCTGCTGTAATGTAAAACAACCCTAAAAATGTTATTTATAATATAATAATGAATATGGTGCGGATATATGGCATTTTGCTTATACATTAATTTTGAATGCAGAATGTAATGGTTATTAGTTTTGGATCTATACGTTTCATGAAAAATGAAGGCGTTCGAGCTTATTTTTATTTTGCCTTTTTTGAACAATGGCGCTTTAAATGCTTTTTGTTGCTTTTTTTTAAAATTTCATTTCATGCTTAAATTGGATCGGGATAATATTTGGCAAGTTAAGTTAATTGAATGTGGTACAGAATGTTGGGATTTGCAGTTTTTATGAATAGCACACTGTTACTTAATAGGCACTAGGCAGGATAAGGCGTTGCAATTTTATACTTGATGGAGGTACCTCTGATAAGCAAGCCAAGTATCAATCGAGGTATCCATATCACAAGGCACCCACAATTGGGTCAAAGCTACTTAAAAAAAATTCCCGCGCACCTCTGCATCTGCAATTCTGTAGCTTTTTTATTTTCGACCCCCCCCCCCCCCCCGAGTAGATGTATAAAACCGCCCCTGCCAACAGCAAAGTTAATGCGAAACCCATATTCCAGTAATTACATATGCAATCAAGGATCAAAAAAAATTATTATAATAATAATAATATATTTTTGTGTTTTGCACAGTAGCGCTTACATTCGTAAAGTCGATTAGCAATAGGTATCAGCAAAGAGGCTCTTTTTTATAAAAACAAATGCACATACAAACAGTGGCGGTCCCAGGATTTGGTAAAGGGCGGGGCCTAAACCCGAACTTTGTCCCAACACGGAAAAAAATAAACGAAATCTCGCATAATGGAAATGAGATCGACACAAAATTGATTAAAAAAATGGACAATGGGAGGGGCCGGGCAGAGTAGAACAGATGCAGAGCAAAATCTCAGAGCAAGTTATTTCTCACTCTGAGGAGTAAGATCAACTTTGAATAGAAATCTGTGATAATCCTGCATCAATCCTCCCTTTTTTTCAGAGTGAGTGAGTGAATATTAAGGAATAGTATTTTAGATATGTACAATGAAATTATTACTGAATTTATAACCGTCCTTAAATATATTGATTTATAACAGTAAAGTATTATTTGTGCTAAAATTTTTAACGCAAGCGCGAAATTGATTTCGGCTTTGATCTTGCAACTTCGCTACAATGAAAGTTTATTTTTATTGACCAAGAATGAAATCTTTTTGTCATATCCTGTTACAATAATTAAGTAATAAGTTCAAATTTTTTTCTTAACTTCAAGGGGCAGGATCGCCCGTTCATGTTCATCAAGTGATATGTATGTATATAATTAAATGATAATTATGTACATTATTTGTGATTTTTTGACATTTCTTTCAAAGAGCGAATTGGCCCTTTTATGCCCCAGATATAAGACTATTAAATTAGAATGTTGCACATTTTCCACATTAAAAAAAAACAGTACAAATAAATATCCAAATCTTCATATTTTAATAAAAGCATAATATTTAAATACATATATACAAGGAAATTTAACAAGATATATAATTAACTACATTATTACACCGTTATAAGTTGACCAGAACACCAAGCGCACGGATGGAAATTTTCCAAAGATTCTTTGGGCTGAATTAAATTACTCGTTTTTATATCGGCTAAAAGTGCAATAATCTCCTCCGCCATTCCCGTGTTCTGTTGCAAATTATTATTTTCACAATTCACATTGTGCTCGGGAATTTTATGCATATCTTCGTGTATCTTGGCGTGTTCCGTGCACAACTCCTGCTTTTCCATCGCCATCTTGTGGTGCTCTAAAAATTCGGGCGACAGCGCGCCCTTTTCCAGCATCAACCTCTTGACTAGTTCGTTGAGGGCGTCCAGTTTTCGCTTGACGGTCTCGCGATCGTAAGCCAACCGTTTCAATTGGTCGTCCTTTTCTTGTGTGCGTTGCTGCAGAATGCCCCGTTGATGTTGGTATAACGCGATATATTCCCCGATGGTTTCCGTTTCGTCCTGCAGCTGCATTACGATATGTTCGAGACGTTGCTTCTCTTCGGTTAAATTTGCGATGTCCGCCATTGTTCGGGTGAATTTATCCTCCAAATGCTTCATCGCCGCTTCCTTATCTAACGTGCTTAGATCTACGCTTTTGCTGTCATCGACGTCACTCACGGTTTGACTGCCCACCTCGATATTCAAGATATCAGGATTCGACTGTGACAAAAGTTGCAGCCTTTCGGATCGTAGCTGATCCTGAATCGAATCCGTTATTTTACTGGCTTCTTCCCTTAACGTTTGATTTTCTTTTGATAGGTGTTCTATTAGGTGTTGGGCCTGCTGCAGTTCATTTTGAAGAGCGTTGCTGCTACCATCTTGTGCTTCATAGTGTCGCAGCCTATCGTTTAATTGGTCGTGCTGCAATATTTGCTTATTTTGGAGAGCTAACGTATCACGCATGTGAGTAAGTTCACCGTCTTTAATTGCAATGGCTTCGGATAACGTATGCAACTGATGTTCGGTGTGTGTTAATTTTTCGTGTAATTCTTTATTGTGATATTCTTCGCTAGTTAGTCGCTCGGTTAAGTCAAGTTTGTCGTTACTCTGTAAAAGAATGAATTATTGCATTTTAATTCATTTGTATGATTTTGGTGTTAAAACGCAAAGGCGATCTACAAGTGATTGCACTACTCAAAACAAACAGAGAGAGGGAAAAATGTAGAAAAAGGACTAGACAGTTTATAGTAACGACCTACCATTCTAACAAATGCTTGTTGCATCTCCTCTAACTGTTGCTTCAGTTGTGTATTCTGCTCCACAGCTCTCGATGCAGCAATCTTATCACTTTCAATAGCATGCAGTAACTTGGCATTGTCGGGCTGATCAGATTGTAAATTTTCCATTTGCGATTCCAACTTTTCAATGCACTCTTTCTTATACTCCGAATCGCGTAGCAGTTCGTCCCGTTCGCTCACAACATCATTGTAACATTCTTCCAACTTATCTCGGTCAATTTGGAGACTTTGAAGAGTTTCTGTTACAGCTTCCAACTCCTTCCTAACGTCCGAAGTCGCGCTACAACTGTTTGCCGCATTTAATTGGTCCTCTTGTAACTTTTGCAGATGTTTTTCCAATTCGCTGATGTGGTGGACGAAATTGGACTCGCGCTTATTCAATGATTCATTTTCCGTAGTTAGATTTTCCAATTTTTGAGCTAGGGAAGTAATTTGACCGTTTAACTGTTGCACGTAGTGTTGGTATTGCACACTCGCCTGGTCCCTTTCTTCGGTGGTCGCCTTTAGCGCCTGACTAAATTCCAAAACTTGTTTCTCTAACATGATCTTTTGTTGGGTTAGGGCTTCAACTTGCGATTCCGCTAGCAAATTTCCTCCGGTTGTTATTTGTTCAATTTTTACCTTGGCAAGAGATAGATGATGCTTGGCATCTTGCACCTCCCTTTGGAGATCTAGGTTTTCTTTGTTTTTTAGGTTAAGTTTTTCTTTTGTTTCTAAGAAATCTTGAGAAACTTCTTCGTAACGACCAGTTAGATCCTGTAAAAATTTCTTTAGCAACTGCTCATGTGGGTAACTGAACAATGAAATGTTGTGTATGTCACTGAAGAATTGAATCAACATAAATTGAACAATTACAAAGATATTTGTTTTTTTCAGTTATCCACGCAATCTCGCAAAATCTAGGACACGCGACTTTCAAAAAGTTTATTTTCCTAAATTGAATTAGAGAGATGAAGACAGGAACGAGTTTGATGAGGCGACAGCGAAAAGGAGAGGTGTAAACAATAACGGCGTATGATGAAGAAGAAAATGGTGCAAGAAAATTGACCAAATGGAGGAATGAATAGAATACAAAAAGAACTTGCAAATGACAATAGAGCAATTAATTTAAAAGAAGCTAATGATAAATAGCAGCAGGTCCCTAACAAAACGCGGAGCGGCACGATATCTCTAACACGCCGGGCACCGCGACCACACTCTCCCCCCCCCCCACCCTTCCGCCGCGAATTGAGGTAAGTATCGAGAGAGGAGTGTACCAAGTTGCAATTTTTTGCGTTATGCCGCTTACAAATTGAGAAGACATTTTTTCGAGGATATCTCAAACAATTAGGGATAACTTTTTTATACTTTTTATGAAAACTTTGAAAGACTCCATTAGTGGTAGCGCGGAGGTAAAACATTTTCGAAAAAAATTCGCGAGGTACGTAGTGCGTGGTCTGATGAACCATCAACCACGCAACATGAAATGGTTGTTGGACCCCTCTCTTGAGGTGGGTAGTATTCCGATCTTTGAATTTCTTAAAAAATGAAAAATCTCGCGTTTGAATTCGTGAAGAAATTCGGCGCGGATAACCATCCTAAAAAATAAAATTTATGAAATCTCCTCCTTCCCCGTAAGCGTGAGGTATCTCTCAAAATTCTCGAAATTTACTGATGTTATTTGAACAGATACAAAAAAATAAAAAGCCCTTTTATCAATGACAAATTTTTCTACTTTCCAGAAAATGTTCTTTCTTGTATGGTTTTTGAGAACCCCATGATAGACATCTTTATCTTGGACACTGTATACAGGGTGTTTTTTTGGGAGCTTTAGTTAAACGTTTCTGGGAAAGTAAAATAGGTAGGTTTTTGAAAATTTGTACTTAGGAGTTACTCTGAAGGCCGAATCGATGTAAAATATTTTCAAAATGGCCGCACTTCCGGAAACACCGGAAGTAGATAGTAACTTCGTTATTTTAAATGGCAACCCCTATTGCATTTTTGGATTCTACGTGAAATTTCACTTCTTTTGATTCCCATATGTCGATATCTACCATTTATGGTTTTTAAGTTATTTTGACTTTAAGAAAAAAAATGGCAGATGCAGATGGTACCTTGATAATTGATTACTTGAAAACGGTTGTAGTCATGGCAACCTATTTTTATCAGTGCATAGAGAATGAATAGGGCTTTCTTTTAGTGCACTTAAAAAAAAGTTAAGTTGTGTACGACCGCCCCTATGGATATCCAAATTTATGAAACTTCAAAGACTAAAAACTCAGTTTTTTTTAAATGGAATGGCCATGTTCTTACTATTCTATGAGATAGAGAATCGAAATGGGCATATTTTGACAATACATGTTCCTATAGCTATCTTTAACAGTTTCTGACTTATTCCCATTTTATTGAATTGACACTATTTTTTTCGGATTTTCTTTTTAGTAGTCGACCATGATTCTATAACAATTGACTTTTAAACAAATCTAGTGACACTAATCCATCACCCACTGATATAGGTTAACATAAGTTTTTTAAAAAATCGAAAAATGACTCGCAGTGGTTTCACCTATTTTGGAATTTAATTGTTATTTATGGTGAAATGGGCAGATTCGCGGCGCGTGCTTTCGGTACATTCATTCGAAACCTGGAACGAAATTGTATGAATTTTGGAAATTTTGTACCCCCAAATGCACTACAAACCGTTAAAGCACAAGCGATACAAAGCTCTACAAGAGAATATTTAAGAAAATGAATTGAATTGCAAATGCAAGATTAACAAAATAAATTCAATGCAGAATATAAAAAAATTCGTTGAAACATTTTTGGTATGGAATTGTTGCTAGAACAGATACCGCATTACTTCTCTTAATTTCCAGACTTATACGTTGTTTAAGAAATTCAGTTGAACGACTGTTTAGATTTTTCAAAAATTTTCCGTCCTATATCCTTAATAAATGAGTTATTTATTAATGAATTATTTAGACTAGAACTAGAATCAATGGTATTAAAGAATCCATTCCTTGATTTGTTTAAAATTCGATTGTTATAAAATCATGGCCAACTACTAAAAAGAAAATGCGAAAAAAAATGGCATCAATTCCGAGATCAATTCAATGAAATGAGAATAAATCAGAAACTGTTAAAGATAGCTATAGGAACATGTAATATCAAAATATGCCAATTTCGATTCTCTATCTCATGCAATATTAAGAACATGGTCATTCCATTTAAAAAACTGAGTTTATAGACTTTGAAGTTTCTTAAATTTGGATTTCCATAGGTGCGGTTGTACGCAACTTAACTTTTTTTTAAGTACATTAAAAGAAAGCCCTATTCATTCTCTATGCACTGATAAAAATGGGTTGCCATGACTATACCCTTTTTCAAGTAATCAATTATCAAGGTACCATCTGCATCCGCCATTTTTTTTCTTAAAGTCAAAATAACTTAAAAACCATAAATGGCAGATATCGACATATGGGTATCAAAAGAACTGAAATTTCACGTAGAATCCAAAAATGCAATAAAAAATAGGGGTTGCAATTTAAAATAACGGAATTACTATCTACTTCCGGTGTTTCCGGAAGTGCGGACATTTTGAAAATATTTTACATAGATTCGGCCTTCAGAGTAACTCGTAAGTACAAATTTTCAAAAACCTACGTATTTTACTTTCCCAGAAACGTTTAACTAAAGCTCCCAAAAAAACACCCTGTATATGAAAATATTTGAAAAAGATTTTTTCCATGAAATTTGAGATGGGAGTTCTGGATAGTTTCGAATTGATCTACAGGAGGCAACTATTTAGTATAACATGTATCTGAATTAAACTATAATGAATATTTTAAGCTCTTATTTCAGATAAGTATTGATATACAAATTTTGTTTCAATAATTATACTTTCCTTAATTTCTCCGATTTCCATTGAAATCTCTATGGTGTGTGAACCAGTTCTACACCCTGTATGGGAATATGAGTATATGAGAACTATTTTAATTACTTATCAAGAACTATGAACACTGTATTAAGTGTTGTAAAACTCTACAAGGAAAATAAACATCTCAATATACAGTGTGTACCAAACAGAATATTGTGTAAGTAAACAACGTCATGTAGACGTTATTCCAGTCTAAGCACCGAAAATATTGACTTGACATCCTGTATACAAAAATATTTCAATTTATTAAGTAAATCTGGTGGATTATTTACAGATAAGTATTTCAGTGTTTATTTTTCTTTTTAGAAATTTGTTACAGTTGTTTTCGCTTTTGTATTCAATTTAGATAACACTTTAGAATTAAGGTTACATCTGGTCGTTTGCGATAAGAATTTTTATTATCAGGCTAAATTTAAATAACGCGCGTGTTCTGTTTCTGATAAGGAGATGCAGATGTTTCGTAGAATTGTGCGTTGGAGAAAGGAAGGTTGGCGCGTTCCGTTGTGATTGGCGATTGAAGGAGTTTCGTTAAATCAAAATCGTGTACACCTGTGTACACTAAATTGCGAGCAGCCAGCCATAATTGTTTTGTTGAAGACGGAAATCGCAGAGATTCGCTTAATTGGAATACCATTTTGCTTAATCGTGATATTAAACTTGGATTAAATTAAATCCTTTTCAACTTTCTTCTCTTTTGTAAATTACTTAATTGCAGCCAAACCAATTTGTAAAGTTTTTGCTTTTGTTTGGGTTTATTTTCTAAATTTCGTGCAATATAAATACCTAATTGGTTCAAATTAGTTGGCTAAATAAGTGAGGATTAATCTACCAGTTTTCACCACTTTGGTTATTAAAGTGATAGTCCTCTATTACTCATGCAAACCTATCTAAAATGAAATACCACAAAAGGAAAATCATGTGCGATTTATGACAGGTTCAATATACGCTGTCTCCGAGATAAGAATGGCCACTATGGGCATTCTAGAAAGAGAAAGAAATACAAATTTGGTTAAATGGGAGAAAAGTTGCGTAATCCAAGGGTTAAGGGTCACAAATCCCTGGAAAATTTGTTAGTTTTTGAAATACAGTAGATTCGCGTTTATGTGAACATTCGCATACATGAACATTCAGTAATGTGAACAACAAATACGGTACAGTTGGTGCTTTAATTCTACGAAAATTGACCGTCAGCGGACATGTTTTTGGTGGCAAACAGAGCTAAAATCTGCTTCACCTTGCGATCATTTTTTCTCCCTCGTTTATCTTTCCTTCTCCAAGGTTCCAATGTAAGATAAACGCACTGTAGATATGAATGAGGGATTTATGAATTCATGAATGCATGGATACCACCTGCAGACCTGCGCGATTATGCCCTTCTTCTAACAATATGCGTACCAAATTTGATTGCAATCGGTTCAGCTGTTTAGCCGGAAATGCTGGTACAGACAAACAGACCAACGAACATCACTGAGATTTTGTGTGATTCAAATTCTTGGTGCTTTAAAACATGTATTACTGTCAAAAAAGAGGGGAGGGGGTAATTTTTACCAAAATGCAATACCTCCCTTACTAATGTGTGGATGGATAAAAATGTGTGCTAACAGAAAACCAATTGAAAAACTACAACCTCTCCATCTCCAATGAAAAAAATGGGTATCTAATTGGATCATGTGAAGAGTACCTTGAGTGGTACCCAAATTTGACACATCATGACCTATAGCGAGAACGAGAAAAAAAAAAAGATATTTATACAACTCACTATCACCTCACCCCCTCTATTGTTGCCAGATACCCTAAAATACGTACTTCATAATCCCTTTTCCACTTTTGAATTTCCTCCTCGTAAACATTTCCCGACTCGTACTTCTGCTTTTCCGCCTTGAGCATTTGCAAATCCCTCTCCAAATCGGCAACGCGCGACCTCGAAGTCTTCAAACGCCCCTGCAGCTCCTCGCACTCGCTAACCTTCTGTTTCGCTAAAAATTGCGCCTGCGAGAGCGCACTCGACAGTTCGGTCTTTTCGGCTATAAGTATTCCGACGGTCTGAGCGTGGCACTGTAGTTGCTCTTGTAAAGGCCCGACCTCACGATTCAACCTGTGTTCGTAGTCGGTCTTGATCTGTTGACATTCGCATTGCAACTGCTCCACCTGACTTTGAGATTCGCGAAGTTGATTACGTGCCGTATGCGAGACCAAACATTCTTGATCCAATAATCTGGCCAGTTCAACGTTCCTCCTTTCCAGATCAGAGTCGTCGTGCGTATCTGGTTCAACCTTGATCAGTTCGTTAATTTCAGAGGACAACTGCCTCAGACTTTCTATATTTGAGTTTACAAGTGATTTTTCCGCCGGAACAATCTCCTCAACTCCATTTGTTGCATCAGTCATGTAGTCGGATAACTTTCTCGCATCTTCAAAAGACACAAATGGATGGTCCACAGGCTTTTCCGTATATACTCCATACGGCTTACTTTCTGTAAGTTCGGGATATTCCAAAGAACCAGGATCACTATGCTTTTCATTAAAAATGGCATTTATATGAGAATCTTGAACGTTACTTATAGGTGGATGGTTTGTATTTGTTTGAAACGATAACGAATCAAAAAAGTCTTTTTGCTCGGTGACCACATTTTGTCTCTCTGGATTAAAGTAATTTTGAAAAGGAGACCTTTGGTTGGTGTCTCCAATATTAGTAGATACAGTTTCTAAAGGCACGATATCAAAACCACCGTTAATGGAACTATGCGTTGAATTACTTAAGGCATCGTTTGTATGTAAATTTTCTTCACCTGTTTCTGGTTTTTTACTTTTTTGTTGATACTCCTTGAGCTGCAAAAATAAATAAGTTGAAGGATGATGATGTGGCCAATTGTTGAACAAGGAATTTATTTAGATTATTGTGAGGATGATCCACTATTTAGCTAATTATTGCTTTTTTAAATTCTTCAAATTATTTGGTGTATTAAACAAATAATCGGCAATATTTACCTTTTTCTTAGCAGCTGCTAACTTTTGTGATTTTGTAGCGTCCGCCATTTTTTTGTTTTTAGATTGCGGACATCAATTTCTTTCAATTCCACCAGAGTCCGCAACTTGCGCAGCACACTATTCCACCACAACCCCACATCATAGATTGAAATATCTTTTTTTGCTCCACATCTACAAAGACCATTATTCCTGATAGTATAAAAATAAAAACTATGAATTGTAATCTTTTTAGACACGGATGGAGACGGTTATATAACGAATACAAAATGTACAGTGTGATTCAACTGAAATCGGCACTATTACAAACTGAATTTATACTAAAAATACTGTTGAGATGTTTATTAGAATTTTAGTGGTTGCGTGGTTTACTTGTTTTGTCAATACACACTTTAGCGGGCGACGGTAAATAAAATGCAACTTGCATTTTATGGAATATATTTATTACAATATGTACAAAATGGTAGCCCAAGGGCACGCTACGAGCTTTTTTTTGGTGAGGCGCAAAGTGAGCTGGTTCTGTAGGCGGAGAGCTGGTTTCTTGAAGCGCCGTTGAAGCCGAAATTGACTTTGCAGAGTTTAGAGTTCTGGTTTTAAACATTTGCTGCCGCCTCAGGTCATATTACTCCAATTCTAAATGGCTGTTTTTTGAGAAAATATAAGTTATACGCCAAATGAAAACGTTGATAATAGATCTTAAAAAAATTTTTAAAAATCGCGAACATTTGGTAACTCCGTAAAAAACAATTCTGAGTCCGTTTTTCATGAACTTTCTACAGATTTGACTAGCTTACGGTTCGATGAATGAAGTTGATTTTTTTACAGACTAATGATAGGTACTGCCAATGACTAGGACCGCCCGTCGAATTCTGGACTAAACTGTTTCTTCAACTGACTGCCTATGGCTACCGATTGTGCCTCTGAGAACGTTCAAAAACCGCCGACCGTGGGCAAAACAAGACTTCAATCTTCTGTCCGTGCGTCCATTCCGCTGACATCACATCTAGAGTTGCTGCCGACTGGCGCTATTTTAGCCCGCTGGAGGCCGACCGGGCAGCACTTAGGCACACCAGAGGCCCATTTGTAATTTGTCATTTGTAAATTTATTTTTCTTTTAATTAAATTTTAATTTTGATTCTGCTGATCGTTTAATTTTAATGCCATTTGTGCGCGGACTTCCTACCGAAGTTCGTATGTTAATAAGAATAAACCACAAAAAAAAAGAGGATAAAACAATTCTCATTTTTTGTTACAAGCCCCAGAACAAAAAACTTTCCAAGCTGAGCACATGTAATTGTTTCAATAAAGATAACCTCTCAAAGCCAAACTAGTGGGGTTTAATTGTAAAAGGTTCAGTTCTATACAAAATTGAGCGTTTTTAAAAAGTACCCTTTCGCTATCAGAAAATAGGTTTGTTTGTTTGCAATGCGCCAATCTTTCCAACGACATCACTATTGTTCAACTAAAAACACCCTAGATTAAAACAGGACTTAAAAAACCAACCGAGAAGTTCTACAATTTTGGTAAAGGGCATCTCTTGCCGCTGGCTTAAATTTAATGATAGAAGAGCATTAAAATTTACATAAATAAACAAAGATTGTCATAAATTTTATTAAGTTTCACCTTTCCCTACATATATCTTTTCTTACAATAATTTCATAATAATATTGAAATAGGAATTATTGAAATACTATTAACTCTTTATGAAAATCAAGGGATAGGTGAATAACGTAAAATAAATCTATCAGCTTATTTTGCATGCTCAACATATTTCATCTTATTAACAATTTCTAAATACAATAAATATATATTTCCGTTACGAAAATAAAATTAAATTAATGAAAACACATTTACAAAATATAGAGTTATGTACATATAAGGACTACCTACACAAGAAAACAGTGACATATCACGATAAATTGAGACGATATATTTTCTAACTTAACATCACATATTTGAACATCAAGCGTATATAGCGTGAGAACGAAATTTGAACGAATTACTAATCTAAATATGTGCCCTTTTAGAATACCGGAGACAAATTTAAAGAGAGATTTTGTATGGTTTTATTCCGAATGGCAGTTCGATTTGTACGAGCCGATTTAATGATTTGTTGCAACATCATTTTACAATCGTGACAGACGACTAGTTGAGATCCTTTAAATTTATCCACCATACCGGCGGCCTTACCTACGGCGTTCGCCTTGGTTTTAAACCTTTTTAGCGCACTGCCCTCACTTAATCTTGACGCGATGCTCCCATCGGAACAATTTGGGCTAAGACCATGATCATCTTCTGTATCCGGATCAGGTGTCACTCTACTACTGCTACTTTCACTACGATGGTCTTCCTCCGGCGTGGCCAATATGCTAGGACTAAGTAGAGCAACGGGTACTCCAGCGAATTGCTCCATGGGTATGTTCATTTTTGAATAGCAACGAAAACAAACAGTCCTTTTGCAAATAATGCAACGTTGGCCCCAAGGACCGAAAATTCCAAAACGTGTTTTCAAACATAAAAAACATACTTTACGATTTTCTACATCACCACGAACCCTCCCTTCGACTGGCAGAGCTTCCAATTCGGCTTTGGTCAGAACAGATCTGATATGAACAATTTCCTCAAGCGTAAGAGAGAGCCTGTCCTCCAAAGACATACCCTCGGGCCAACATTTCCCACTTGCGATTAAATGATCCTGCAATGACGTCGACATTTCCGGCGGTATAGAATCTGCTTCGGAGCTGTTACAGGATTGACGGGAACCTGGCCTCGATTGCGGGACAGACTGGCTTCCCCACATGTGTTCGACCACACCCAACGAGTGACGACGGCTCTGATAACGAGATTCAAAATCTTGGGTTGCTAAATCGTATGCGTCCAATGTCGATTCGCTTAACGGGTTGCATTCCTCATACACCCACAAATTTGGAGGCTCCGTATCCGAATTGTTGCTCACCATTGGTTCGTCCTCGTCATCATCTTCATCTTGCAATTGCGAAAAATCGATTTTTATTAACTTACGCGTAGGCCCTTTCTTAACCGGACGCAACTGACGCCCCTTTCTAATGGAGTTCATGAGTTGTTCGCGGGGTGTGAGCGTGTACACCCGAGGAGGTAGTTTGCGATGAGAAGCCTTCTTTAATGGCGGGCGCGATCTTATAAATTCAAGTATTATCGCGTGCGCATCTTTGGTCACCTTATACGGAATATCACCGTTCACCATAATTTTCTTTAAATTATAGCGACACGCGCGAATGTCTTTCATCATAATTTCATAGGGCGTGAGTTCGTATTCGATCGGAGCCCTACTGTACTGCACCTTCCTGAGTTTTACTCCCAACCGTAATTCGGCAACGACCTGTTGAGGAAACAAATGATTGTGCATTCTAATGACATCTGTCATTCTTATTAAAAATGGGACGCGGAGCATGAAATAAAATGAAATTGAAAATAGAATACAATATTGTTTCCATAGCAGCGACGGGACATAAGTTTGCTATTTTTGACGTCTAAACTAAATTCAGAATTTTCTTAAGCTTTATACCTAATGATTATTATGGCTTCTGCTGTAAAATAAAGTTTTGTCAGGTACGTAATATTGGAAAAAATCGTGTTTGTTTTTTAATAGACCCGCAGTGCTTAATGGGTTCTAAAGTACTAATTATTCGACGTACGAGTAGGTACAGCACTCACGGAGAAAGAACATTTGAAGGTCGAATGCGCACTCGTCCTTTTTTATAAATTTTAAGCGCGGTAATAAGGAATATCCAGTGGCGTAGTAGGTACATAAAAATTTTGTTTGCTTCGTGGAAATATTTAGGCATGTAACATTATGAGTTGTAAGTACACGATCATTGCCGATCGCGCGACGTCACCTGCGCGGCCCGAAACGTTCTTTCTCCGTGAGTCCTGTACATATAGCCTCATACATAACTTTTAAAACTGCAAAATTTTGCAAAATGGCAAAAAATATTTCAAAGAGAAGTTGTATCATAAAAACTCGAGTAAAAACTGTTTCTAATTAATTAAATGTTTGTTAGCTACTTACGTTCGAAAATAAATGTGATGCGCACTATTATAAACCTCCCTATATCACTGAGAGAAATGTAGTATATTATATTGTACATAAACTACAAGATGTACAAGCTACAGGCTACTACTTTCTTATTTGTATGGGCGCCATATTGGATTTTTACGGAATTAGGTAGAGAATGAATGTAAAACATTTGATTTTGAAGTTTACCAAGAAATTGTCATTTTAAACAATCCTGCCATCTTCTTTTCGTCATGAAAACCTACATCTCTACAAAAAAATATTCTAATGTATAAAGTGCAATATTGCACATAATATTTAATATAAGTGATACATCACAATTTAGACAATTTTACGCTCTTTTCAAAAACTGCAAAATATATAGGGTGGTCTGTATGAAAAAATTTAGCGGCCTAGCGGCCAAACGATTAGAAATAGCTGAATTCTGTTGGCGCCTCTTTAAAATTGAACTCCATACACCTAGGTCCACTTTACTCTATCTCTTAAAATAAAGGGTGTTTCTATAAGAAAGTGTCCACTTTGGCCCACCCTGTATCCTGGTCAGTAAACATGTACTATACCTGCATCCAAAACCGTGCCCAATCTGCGAACTGCAACTGTTCCAAACCAGACGAATTCACACTGTCCGTAGCGACCTTTTCGAGGAATGACGAAAGTTCGAGGCCTTCGGAGACGAGTGCGCGTACCACAGCTTTATAGTGAGCTTCAACTTGGGGTTTAGTAAGTATCGGCAGATGTTTCTCGCACATTCTCATTATGTGCCTTATATTTCTCTTGGGACTCTCCGCAAGATCTTCACCTTCTTCCGTGTCATTTTCGATTCCCTCATCATCAGTTTCGTGATGTACCTCAGGTACTCTTCCATCCGTTATCATATCCGTAATGAGCTGCTCCAAGTCGTGGCTGATGGCCCTTTCTTCGCCGTCGGTACTATCATGATCCAACGCTTGATAAATAACTAGTCCCAAACCTTTAATAAAATGCTGCTCGTCGTTGAGTTTCTTTCGTGGAGCGCCCGCGCTAGCGTTGCTGCCGCCAAACAGCGTATTCGGGTGAACATTTCCATCGGTTTGTAAGAAGAGGTGATGAAGGGTTGTTAAGGAAAGATAATTTTCGTGATTATTGGTTCCTAGCAAACCTTCGTAGAATTTACAGCTCTGATAGCAGAGCGCCCACGCATGTTCTTCTCGAATTGGCGAATGGAAGGACTCTAAAATATCTTTTAAACACACACTACCGTCAGAATGTAGTTTACATCGTACTCCTGACGACATTTTTACATAAATTACTGAAAAACATGACGATTAAGCGAACACTCACACATTATTGTTATTAACGTTTTGGCCGTTTTTGCTTTAATAACCTCCGAAAGTAGAAAATCAATATTAGCGTAGCATCCTTGAAACTGACAGCGCCCCACCACAAACGTCAAAGTGAGAGACAAAGAAATATAAATAATTAACGACAGAGTGAGACGCACTGATCTGTGGCAGTTAATGCAACTGCAAATACGCATGAACAAACATTAAAATCGTCAATAACATCAAATTTAAATTAAAATCGTTAATTTACAATTTCTGCTGTTTATTTTTCCGCCTGATATCTCGTTATGTAAATATGTGCTTTTGGGGTGACGTTGGTGATGCACATTAAACCTCACTTAATGCACTGTATGTGTACCAGGGGGTTGTCTACGTAGGTGTAGGCCGGAAACCATTTCATTGCCTACAGCGAGTAAGCAATTAGCATATTTTAAATTTCTTTACAAATTACAACAATTCACCTTTTACAGAGAATAATATAAAGAAATAAACATTTCTCTTGCTTGCCAAGGAATTCCCAACTAGTGGCGGTATACGCGGTTATTGCATAATAAAAGTTATTAGACAGTACAAAAATAGAAATATAATTAAAAAATCATGGATTATGCAAAGTATCAAATATCTATGCTATACAATAGATATATGTAACCCAGACGGAGGAAATGGTTTGCTCTAACAGTAAATGCTTTTGGTCTTATACTTATTTGCTCAAAGAAGGGGGTTTCATCTGAACAAACAAGTTTTGATTCTTCTTAAAGTATTGTGGATGCGTTTGCTTCTTATTTTTCGAATGTATAAAGGCGGTCAACTCATCAACTGTAACCAATGACAATTATACTTATCAGTAAAAAAATATTCACACGTTAAAAATGTTGCTAAATCTGTGCCATTAAAAAATTCAAAGACAAGGTTACCGCAGATCCAGATCATATATACCTTCTTTGTTTAGTGAAAGACTGCATAAATTCTTGCTAAATTATCAGCATTTCTTTATAACATGTCTGTAAGACAATTATCCTCGTTCCCTCCGTATGGAAATAGCTATTTGTGTATAAGAGCGCAAAATGATATATTGTCGATTGAAAGAGACAGTTGACGCGCCACGAAGGAGCGCGGCAATCTCTTGAAATCGACAATCAATTTGCGCTCGAATTACACACAAGATTTTTTCTACAATCGAGCAGTTCACATATTTCCAAAAATTTAAATTTTTCACTCAAATATAGATTATTATTTTAATCTTATGCCCAAATGAAAGATGTCATTTACTCGTTGTCATTGGATACTCTGAGCAATGCATATTTGATTTATAGTTAATAATTGGGAGAGCGAGCGTTTTTTCTATTTTGTCGCTTATAAGCGACAAAGTGACATTCCTCGAAAAAGATGACGTTTGCGTTGTCAAATACGAGCGCAAATGCCTACTTTGGATATCGATTGTAGAAAAACAACTATAAAAGTTTGATTGAACATTGAACTACAAATTTCCACTTTAATTTTGGTACAAAAAGTGATCCTCATTTTCGGTTGTAATTTTATTATCTAGCCATTGATTATAAACAGTTGTAGGATGAACCGTCGATTTCAAATAAATTCACTACTTATTTTCACAACGTCTATTTTTCGTCCTTTCCATACATTGCTAACTTCACTCTAAATGTACAGGGTGTTCTATAATCACCTACAGCTCGTCCATCCTGACTTACCGATCGACCTCGATCGTGTGCACACAGAAACTTAAAATTTGAAAACAAAAATTCGTAACATGATTTCCTATAATAATTCCTTATCTCATAAATGCTGTTTTAAGTATAAAATAAAGTACTTGTCTTTCAACACATAACAAATTTCTAGGTTAAATTCTAAACTAAAACTACAAATAATACAATTAGTCAGACTCGTACTCAATCTCAAAGCGATCGTCAATGTCACAGTCAAGTTCTTTACGTAAGTTTAGTGAGTAATGTCGAAGACGAGATGAATCGACAATGCCTTCATACGGGATTTGTGTATTTTGGTAACCGTCAATATCTGTGATGACATACCTATTATTTGATAAGACAGATTTTATTATATAAGGGCCTCTATATTTCGGTAGTAATTTCCTATTTGTTCCCATTGTAGAATCTACATTCTTTATCATAACATATTCTCCTTCTTGATACTTAGATGGTATTTTGTGCTTCTTATCATACTGAATTTTGTTTTGTTGTTGCACTGCCAACGTGTTGTCACTTGCCTTTGACCTAATGTCGTCCAGGTTCCGATCCTCATTGTCATTCTCTTCTTCCAAAAATTCACGTATGTGGTCTATGACTTTCCCACGCTGATCGATTCCAAAAACGAGTTGTGACGGAGTATTCCCAATGCTTCGGTTTATTGTATTATTAAAGTAAAACTCTACATCTCCTAAAGACGTATCCCAGGTATTCTTTACTCGGCTAACTTTAGCTAATATAGGAGTAAGGGTTCTATTCATGCGCTCTACTTGACCATTCGCCCATGGCGCTCCCGTGGCGATAAGTATTTGTTGAATTTCATTATTGTTAAGAAAATCCTTAAAATCATTTGATGTAAAACATGTTCCTCGGTCCGACACAATTTTATATGGTTTACTGTAATTTGCGAAATATCTCTTTAAGTGTTTTATAACTTCTTGGGTATTTGTGGTTTTACAGGGATAAAGCTTAACAAATTTAGAAAATGCATCGACTACTAAAAATATATATTTGTATGTGTTTGCTGTCTTTTCTAACGGACCATAATGATCAAGGTGTAGACATACAAACGGTTTTTTACCCTTTGGAATGTTATGTAATTCGCCTTCTTGTTTACCACTTTGGGGTGAATATTCAATACATTTTATGCAATTACTAATATGATTTTTAATTGTTTGTCTAATCTTCGGAAACCAATACGTTCTGGTTATTAATTCTTCCGTCTTGTCAATTCCGCCGTGTCCCATCTCGTTATGGTATGTTTGTAAAATTGCTGTTATCATGCTGTGTGGTACAAAGAATAATAGATCTTTATTGTGTTTCCTGTACACTAAGCCATTTCTTAATTCGTAGAATTTGTCTTCAGAGTTCTCCAACTTCTTCTTAATTTGGTCAATTGACAAATCCATGGTTTGTTTTACTGCTAACGTCTGCTCAAGAGTGTTCCCTTCTAATACCAAAATATTTTGAGTACGGCTTAAGGCGTCTACATGTTTCATTCTGACATTTGAACGGTGTTCAATCTCGTAATCGTAATTTCGAGAAACATAGGCCCATCGCATAATGCGAGGGTTTATTTCTTTTTTACTCAGTGTAGACGAAAACTGTCACATCTGTTACGATTCTAAAGCGAATACCATAAACATAAACATGAAAACGTTTTATCACATATATAATAGCTAAACATTCAAGTTCGTAACTGTGATATCTGGTTTCCTGATCGGTCGTCCTTTTGCTAAAATACATGACAGGATGAAACACTCCATTGTCTTGCTTTTGCAACAAAATTGCACCATACCCTAACTGACATGCGTCACAATGCAGTTCCGTTTCTGCAGTCGGTGAATATAAACAAAGAACTGGATTTGACCCTAAAGCATTTTTTAATTGATCAAAACTTTCAAGCTCTCGACTTCCAAATTTAAATTCTACATCCTTACGCATCAACGTGTACAGAGGACTGGCTATCATACCAAAATCTTTAACGAATTTTCGAAAATAGGAAACTAGTCCCAAAAAACTCTGCAAATCTTTATGGCATTTAGGAATTGGAAAATGTGTAACTGCTCGGATGTTTTCAAGATTTGGACTTATCCCTTCACTGGTTACTCTATATCCTAAATAACTGATTTCTTTCTTAAGAAACGAACATTTTTCAGTTCTTAACTCTAATAAATTGTCTACTAACAATTTGAACACTTTTTTAAGAATGCAAATATTCTCTTCAATCGTTTCAGTAGCTACCAACAAATCATCTATATATATTATTAATTCTCCACTGTCTACTAATGCTTTAAAAATATATGCAAGATAACGAGAAAATTCAATTGGTGAGTTACAAAACCCAAATGGCATGTTATTGAACTCATATTGTCCTGAATGAGTAACAAAAGACAAATATTTCCTGCATTGTTTGTTAACCAAAACATGATAAAAAGCATCCTTAAGATCTAATCTAGAAAAGAATTTCTTCCCCTTCAAGCTTTCCATTTGATCTTCTATAATTGGTATGGGAAAGTTAGCACGCAACACAATCTTATTTAGCTCTCGAAAGTCCACACACATTCTAGTATTACCATTCTTTTTCTTCACAAGCACAATTGGAGAACAATACTCGGATGTGCTAGGTGAAATTATTCCTCGTTTCAACAAATCATTTATAATTTTATCAACTTCCCCTTTTTCATAAAAGGATAATCGTCTCGGTCTAAAGTGAAATAATGAATTATTTGGCTTAACGACTATGTTCATTTCATAATCTAAAGCTGGTTTAGCTTTCCTAACAGGACTAACATAATGATCATTATATACAATTTCTAACTGCAGTTTCTCCGCATTTGTTAAACTAGACTCGATATCTAATGGTGGTATAACATTATCAGTAATATCATTAATTAATAACAATTCATTTTCAAGTTCATGATTTTTCAAGTTTGTGGGCTCAAAATGAATTTTGTCGTTGAAAGTAATTTTAAAATCGGGACAAGACACAAAATCTCTGCCCAAAACACAATCATACTGCATAGTACCTTCAGGCACAACATGGAAATTTATGGTAACATTAAAATCTTCAACCTTAACTACATTGTGAAACAATCCTAAAATAACTAAAGGCGAGCCATTAATACCTGCGTAGTTTTGATTTTTCGTCTCGTACTGCGTGATCGCTGCCATAGAAATCTTGCTAACATTGATTAGTGAAATCGGACTACCAGTATCTACTACTGCTTTTAACGGATCTGTAGCCTTCTCCAGATGTACATTCACCACGTATGCCGGAATAATCTTCGGTTTTTCTATCACTTCTTCGATCGGTGACATCTCAGAAACCAGAAGCGCATTGTTTGTAGAGTCCGGTTGTGGAGCAGGATTTGGACGTCGTAGCTTCGGACACTCTCGTCGCTGATGTCGGCTGGTAGCATGACCCCTTTTCCCTTCTCGGCTTCGAACATTCACTTGATCGGTGATTTAAGCCATTACAGTTAAAGCATCTCAACGCTGTCCTCGAATTTGATTGGGAACTTCTCGTTACGGAGCCACTACTTTCTACAACTGGTTTTTCACTGCTCACCCTAGCTGAACCTCTGTCCGCACCAGTGATGTTATTCATTGTTTGCTGCAACTCTGCAAGTGTACTGAACCCCTTCATCCTTGCCTGACTTTGCAACACACTGTTGTCGAAACCATCAATAACATACTCGATCACATCTGCTCGGTCCAGGTTTACTTTATTTGCAAGCACCACCTTGTCATTGAAATAAGTGGAGAACTTCTCATCTTTTCTCCAACGACGTGCCTCCATGGACTTCATCAATGCAATACGACTTGGTCTGCTAGCGAACATTGAACGTAATTCCACTTTAAAACTACTTAAGGACATCGTAACATAATCAACCTTGGAATAATACCATTCCAATGCTGCTCCAAGCAATTTTGTCACCATAATTACTTGCATAATCTCATCCGCTACCGCGTATACTCTCTGCACCGCTTCGACTCTGGTTAACCAATTAGCCACATCTTCACCGTCCTTGCCAGAAAAGGTTGGTAACAAAGCCGCTATCTCCTTATTGGAATACTTAAGTTGCTGTCGTGTTGGGGATAATTGCATTGTTCGGACAGTAGCCGTAATCACCTCTTCCATCGTCATCGTTGACATTTGATTACTCAGTTCACCTTCGCCAGTAATCCCCTGCGTTGGACTGCCGGTCTCACTATCAGTATTGGCCATAATGTATGGGATGTAATAACATAAAGCTGGATGCACGTGAATAACGTAACCTTAATTCCACGCTGCTTCCACGTTCTAACATAAAACGTATATCTAAAACATAAGTTAATATCCCAAGCAATAACTGGACGAGGATAACACGAATTCCACTTCTGAAATTGTAGGATGCCGTCGATTTTAAATAAATTCACTACTTATTTTCACAACGTCTATTTTTCCGTCCTTTTCATACATTGCTAACTTCACAATCAATCTGTACAGGGTGTTCTACAATCACCTACA
>NW_022170596.1:25870390-25871284 GCF_008802855.1 Photinus pyralis | reverse complement strand
TTGTATAGATAAAAAAAACATTTAACAATAGATTAATGTATATAAACAAAACCAAATATTAGACAAACAAACAGAAAACTCAACCACACATACAAAATCACAGTCTAAGTACTCTTCTACGCTGTAGAATGCATTGTTTTGCAGATGTTTTCGCACTTGGGTTTGAAATTGTTTTGTTGGCAGGCATCTTATTTGGTTTTTTTTAAAGTTTGTTCATAAATTTTATACCGTAGTAGTTAAACGCATTTCTTGTTCGTGTAAGGCGCAGTTAAAATAGGAATATTATTTACCCAAAAACGTCCTGAAACCTTCATTTTCATGCCTACTTTCTGTCAGAAAACTTTAGTTTCAATGACGGAGGCAGAGCAGATTACGTTTCCTGCCGCTTGTCACTTTACCGGCCATCAAAATTGTTAGCAATAACTACCATACAAAATAATATAATTAATCAGAAAAATCATTATATAATTAATTCGTTTTATGTTCCAATTTGTATTGTATCCTTTGTTTCATAGCAACCCAGAATGTTGATGGGAAGGTGTAATTTATATAATATAAATTTCTATATATTGAAAAACGTGCATATTTAAAGCAAAAAAGCAATTGATAATCACTTCCGGTTTCACTGGAAGCTTTTCTAACTAAAAAAATTATTGAAACCTTTATTGAACTTGTTTGTAAATAATTGCATAATGAGATATCGATTGATAGAGGATAAAAAACTAGTATTGGATAGCAGAAGTGTCATTATTTTAAGTTTTCATGTAAAAATCGATCAAAGTTTAAAATTGATGGGATCAAATCTTGATTTTAATTTTTATATTTAAATCTATTTCTTCTCTATGGTTACTTTCTTGTTTGTTTGTGCGTGTATTTGTGTGTCAGTGACGATTC
>NW_022170596.1:25836260-25870290 GCF_008802855.1 Photinus pyralis | reverse complement strand
AATGGCTCCACTACGATGTCCATTAAAATGTCAATTTGCCACATTTTTTCCTCTTCACTTTGAGCATGGCGAATTGCGTTCTTCCAATTTTCAGCAGTAACATGTTCCACTGCTTGTTGAAATAGTGGATGAAGGTCTTTCATTTTAAATGTGGTGTTGTTTCTGGCCACTTCACCTTTTATTTGCGCCCATATCAGTTCAATTGGATTCAATTCGCAGTGATATGGAGGCAATCGCAGCACTGTACGATTGTGTTCCTTTGCAATTTCATCAACTACATATTTTGGTGTAACAGCTGCCCGTTTCACAAGCTGTAGAAGTTCAGCTCTTACCATATCTTCTTCGTAAGGAATCGATTTGCTTGTTAACCAAGTTTGTATATCAGCTTTTTTCGTACTGGTGTTTGGTATTTTTTCACTTTTCCTGCTATGATATGAAGCGTTATCCATTATAATCACAGATTGTTCATCAAGATGTGTAACGATTTCCATAAACCACTTTTCAAAAACTTCACTGGTCATTTCTTCGTGATAATCCCCTGTTTTTTTCGATTCAAAACATAGCAAACCTTCCTCGACGAAGCTATCCTCGGACCCTATATGGAGAACAATAAGGCGATTTCCTTTGCCCGATGCATCTTTCAATCCAGTTGATAGCCCGTTGATAAATGCCTGTCTTGGAGTGAGAATTGTGGTGTCCTTCTATACTTTGCTTACAGTATGCCCAGCATTCACCCAAGTTTCATCTAGGAAATACAACTTCCTACCTTCTTCACGATATTTTCTAATTTCACGCAAGAACCGACGCCTCCAAGTAATTATTTCGTCCTTTTCCTTAAGAACACTATTGCGTCACCTCTTTTCGAATCTACAATGACAAGTACATAATATACATACACGTAAAGAAAAAAGGTTTACTGACCGAAAACCTATTTCTTTTATTAATTTCCATAAAGTAGTTCGTTTCAAATTGGGTAAGTCTTCGTCTTCGTGTAACACTGCCAAAACTTTACTCAGGGTAGGTGGTTCATTTCTTTCAAAGAAAGAATGAAGCAAACGTCGAAGAATACTTTTAGTTACGGAATCAATATTGTCCAAAATTGCTCGTGGTCGATAATATTTTTTAGGTGAATGAAGTTCGTGTACCTCTGTATACTCCCGAAGAATCTTGTAGACACTCGGAATGCTTACACCTAAATTACACAATAATAAGTAAAAATGAATGTGCCTAAGATGAAAATTACTTGCTGCTTTAGCCGTAAACTCAACTTTATCCGTTTTAGATACCTCCGGGTTGTCTTCCGAATATGCCTTGAAGATATTTAAAATGCCAGTTTTGTCTTCAACTGAAAAGTGCTTGGCAAAACGTTTTTTCGGTGGAGAGAAAGCAGCACCGGCGACATTCATGTTTGCGTACAACTTTTCTTGATCGCGAATAATATAACCCTAAAAACAGGCATGTAAAAATCGTGTATAAAATTTTATAATTACTCACCTGACTATCTTTAGAATACACCGACGAGTCTTTATAAAGACTATTTTGTGTGAATAAAGGAGATTAATGGCAAATTGACGCAAGTAAAGATGTAAAAACGTAAAAACCGGCAGAAACGCAATAGGCAAGATGACAGATTACCCAAATCGGCCAATTCGCTTTACAAGTGTGATTGTGGCTTCAAAAATTACACCAATAACAATGTCGTATTCAAATGTGGCGGTAATTGTTGAGGAGGGGCTTAACTATTTCTGTTGGGGGAACGAAGTTATAGCAATGTTTAACACATAATTTTGCGAACTAATTATCTTAACCGCACTCTTAGCAGACGACTTATACGGTAATACACGTTTAGTGCCTGCCCCATTTTACTTTTGACTTCGCAATTCATGTTTCTGCCTGTGAAATCTGTTACGGTCCCAATAAAACAGGAAGACTCGTCTCCGCCGAAGGTCTTTGCTTCCGTCGCGTCTTTCAACCATATACAGTGCGTTTCAGATAATAGGGTCACCTCAATATCTCTTTTATTCTGATGATATCATCGTGTGTAAAGGAAAGTGTGGATGCTCATTTCATCTGGAATGTGCCCAGCTGTCCCTGGAATCCTATACAGCTATGCAACAAGCTGGAGACATTAATAAATGGGTATGTGCAAATTGTATTGATACAAGTGCAAACATAACCTCGATAATAAATAATAATGAAATTGTTCAAAGCTGTGACGGTCGATTCTCGAATTCAATAATCGCCATAAACGTTGTTCAGAAACAATTACAAGGTATTATTCAAAATACTGTTAAAGCGGTAATCGAGAATTTTAAACACGAAATCGTAGGTCCACTAAAAGTGGAGTTAAATCATTTAAAAATTCAAAATCAAGAACTGTTAAAGATCTTGAAACAACAGGAAAATGAGAAAATAACTGCTACGCCAGTAGCTACTGGGAATCACCTCAATTACGCCAACGTAACTACCAGGAAACCTAAAAAGTATCATGATAATCTTGCTAATAGTAAGGTTATCACATCAGCACAACTATCTGAAGCGATAAACAACGTAAATATTCGTAAGGTCACTCCCATCTCTAACGAAATTCCCAAAGCGAATACGGAAAATCAACGAATTACCGTTGAACCTACTGAGGCGCCAGTAGGCGGTTCAACAGCTGCCTCCCAAGTTGCTTCTGTTGCTCCAATTAAGGATAATAATGAATGGACAACTGTGATAAATAAGAAACGGCACACGAGAAAACCCACGGGAATTCTTGGTTCCCGGGAAGACAGTGCGCTAAAAGCGGCTGAAAGGTTTACTCACCTGCACGTTCGAGGATTAGATGTAAGCTGCTCTGAGGACATTCTCATGAACTATCTCAAAGCAAATAACATTTTGAGTGCAAAATGTCTCAAACTGACATCCAAACACCCTGATGAGTATGCTTCATTTAAGGTATCAATCACTGAAAGAGACCTTGATCGAGCAAAGGATCCCAACCTATGGCCTACCGGAGTAATAATAATCAACCGTTTTTTTGTGAATCGACCGAGAGCGAACCCCGTTCCCTAGGGGATATCAGCTTCTCGGTGTTTCATCTGACCATTCAATGTCTGCGACACAAATTTAATGAATTGGAGGCGTTTTTATTGTCGAGTCATTCAAACTTTGATGTGGTGTGTATCAGTGAACACTGGCTAAAAGCAAACGAGATAGACAGTGGCTCCTTCCTTGATGGTTATACTGTAGCGTCGTATTTCTCAAGAAGTACTAATATTCATGGTGGTGTGTTAATGTTTGTGCGGAAGCATCATACCTTTAAATATTTAAAGCAAATAAATGAGTTATCTGTTGAAGTTCATTGCGAAATAACATCTGTGAAAATTTTTCCCTGCGAAATCATTATAGCATTGAATATCCAACTCCTCTATTCAATGATTATAGTGACTATTCAATTCATCTAACATTTGTCACATTTCAACCAGTGAAATGTCTCGATTTCAAATTGCTGCGCCAATGGGAACGAATTATAGTGATAATTGCACGTGTGGTATTTCAGCGACAATTCAATGCGATTATTCAATGACATTTGTCAAACTTCCATCAGTGAAATGACGCGAAATTTTGTCGTATTAACCGGAACATTCTTCTTAGTTTGTTAATCAATTTCGACAACCGACTTATCACCACATCTTTTAATTTAACCACTCATAACGAATTAGCTTGGAGCACAAAAGTTCGAATAGAATCAATAGCAAAATGAAAAGCAACTTCCATAATTTATTTTGACATTTATTGTTGTCATGGAAATACATTCGCGTGGGTAATTATGCTTAATTTTTCTTTTGATTCATTGAATAGTCCTCCGAATACCATTAGTAGTCGAAGTATTTGTAGATTATTTTTGAACTGCTGCTCCACTCATGCTAGTTACGCTTTTTAATACCACTCGCGCAAGCGCTCGTGGTATTAATCAGCGTAACTAGCATTCGTGACAGCACCTCAAAAATATTCGACAATACTTCGACTACTTATGGTATTATATATGACAATTCAACTCATGTATAAAAAATCACATAAGCCGCAGTGTAATTGTCACTTTGACAGCGGCAAAAGTTACCTGCAACTTTTCCAGCGACAAATGCACTAGTCGTTTTTTCACTTATTCATTTTCGAACCAATAATCGCATTATCCTTACCCATATGACTAGTTTGACGTCTGTCAATAATTGATTAGTTTGGTGAATTTCTTGTTCGTTAAATTGTCCTTCCGAATTACACTCGAGGTTTGTATTTAAACCGAATAAATTTGGGTTGTGGCAATTCAAATCTGTTTCCTTTTAGCAATTGGACTCGAAAAACTGTCAACCTAAAAATGCTCCACCTGCGGTTAAAAATGCTCCACCTGCGGTGTCGCATTTTTATTAGTTGACAGTTTTTCTCGTCTAATTGCTAGGCAACAGATTTTCATTACCTAAACAACCCAAATTTACTCGGTAAAATACAAACCTCTTGTGCAATTATAAGTGACAATATATCGCTCACCAAATGGCGACTTTGATCTATTCTTGGAGAAGGTTAACAACCTTCTTAACTTAATTCTGAACTACAAAAAAGTTATCTTTGCAGGGGACTTTAATGTAAAATTTAATTCCGTGGAAAAAAATGCCACTGCATTATGTGATCTTTTGGGTAGTTTTGGTTACTACCGTACTATATTTGGTGCCACCAGAGGCAAAAATTGTCTTGACAATATTTTTGTGAATTTTTCGCTACCATCTCAAGTGTCGGAGGTACATGACACTGGTATATCTGATCACCTAGGACAAGCTATTACTGTCGTGGTTCAATGCTATAGTCCAATCAGTCAGTATGAAAACTCGATCTTCAGACCGATAACTAACTAAGGGATATACTCTTTTTTCTGTCTGTTTAACAATTGCGACTGGAATTTTCTCGATAATGACAATCTAAATTGTGAAGAGAAGTTTAATGTGTTCTTTAAATTGACCAGGGAATCCTTCAATTCGGCTTTTCCATGCAAAACTTTCTCTATGAAAAAAACTAGTAATAAGGTTCTTTGGTTCAACATCAAATTACAGCAAATGTGGGAACAACTGTCATGGATTAATGAATTGCATCGTTGCACCAATAGCAATATAATAAAGAAGGCTAGAAACACTGTTCGCACCCAATACAGGAATGCGATAAAAATGGCCAAATGTTCTGCAAACGATAATATTATACGTAATCCCGGGAAAGCGGCCTGGAGAATAATAAATTCTTATCGACCAAACCAACCGGATTCTGCTACACCAAATATTGATCCTGAAGAATTCAATAAATACTTTGTTTATGCACATGATCTTAATAACCCACAACTTTCTGGCGGAGACCCAATTGACTTGTGTAAAGCTACTACCTCTTTCAAGTGCAACGAGGGATTTGGTTTTCAAAAAGTTTCTGAGTTTGAAATTAGACGTATTATCAAATCTTTAAAAAACAGTTCCTGTATAGACATTTATGGAATGAGTACTAAAGTAATCAAAGGAATTACCAGCTCATTTGTTAAACCTCTTACTAAACTTGTAAATGCATCTCTCACAAGTGGCACTTTTCCGGACTTACTAAAAACGGCTCTAGTTGTCCCGGTATAAAAAAAGGGGATATAACTAAACCTGAAAACTACCGTGCTATTTCAGTGCTACCGATAATATCGAAAATATTTGTACTAGTGATGTTTAAACAAATTATGAGATATTTTGAAGGGTATTGTATCTTCCATTCTAAGCAGTTTGGTTTTAGATCGAACAAAAGTACGTCAGACGCTGTTAGTCACCTTGTAAAATACTCTTTGGAGTGTTTTGAAAGTGGTCTTCATTCGATGTCTGTATTTATTGATCTCACTCGAGCATTCGATAGCGTTCCACATAAAATTCTGATAAAGAAACTTGATTTAATTTATAAATTTAATCCGAGCAGTGTACAGTGGCACCACGCTCAGAAAGTCCCTGACAGGGCGTGTCCGAGGGCGCTAGAAATTTAGACCATACATTCTGATGCAAAATTTAAAAACACTTTAAGGGAATTACATACCTTATCAGATCGTAGATCTAGGCTATATGCGATTTGAAAAAGACGAGTTTGTATAAAACTGGAGACGGAAAACGTAAAATAAGCAAATACAAGAAGCAAAGTGTAAACTAAAATAACGTAAAGCGTCAACTGTCAAAACGGAATAATTAATAATTATGGCGCGAATGTATGGCGTCGTTTTGCAGACTTTCTATTGGCCAGCTTGAATTATTTCAATATTAGTTCGCATATTTTCCGGGGCTTTTCTGAGTATGGTGGCACTTTATCTCTAATTCAGTTCTACCTAAAAAACAGAAAGCAGGCTGTCAAGGTGAATAGTGTTACATCGGGCATCCTTACGCTTCAGAGAGGAGTTCCTCAGGGCTCGATACTATGGCCGCTTCTCTGTCTTATATTCATCAATGACTTCGCAGCATATCCACAACAGTCAGCGGAATGTATCCAGTACGCCGATCATACAACATTCTGCATTAGGGGTAAAGATCCTAGAACCACAACGGAAACAACCCACCGCGTACTACATCTTGCGGAAAAATAGTGTCTAGCAAATCAACTTTATTTAAATAACAATAAAACTGTACGAATGTTAATGTCACTAAGAAATCATGAGTACGAGAATCCACCTTATGTTAAATTTTTAGGTGTCTTTATGGACCCGAAACTGTCTTTTCAGTCGCATATCGAGTATATTTCTAAAAAAATAAGCAAAAATATTTATGTTATGCGACGCCTTTCAGAATGCGTGTCTAGGGAGCTCTTAAAGCAAATATATACATCTTTAATTCAATCGCACATATATTATTGCAATATTATATGGGGCAATTGTTCTCATGCTAAAAGGGTGTTTGCCTTACAACGACGAGCGATTAGGGTTTTAGGTAATATCGGTTACAGAGAAAACTGTAGGAAGCTATTTATAGACTTTAAGTTGTTAACTTTGCCATGTATATTTTTACTGAACTGTGTTTTGTATGCTAAAACAAACTCAAGCAACCAAACTGTACGATCTGATGTTCATAATTTATGGTACACGTAATAGAGAGCAACTGAGCTTAGTATTTTATCGTCTGGAGAAAACTCACAAAAGCTTTCTACATATGTCTTATAACTTATAAGATCTTCAATCTATTACCATTGAGAGTAAGAAACTTAGACATAGTTACATTGAAATATAAATTAAAGACTTTCCTTTTACAGAAAGCCTTTTATAGTGTCTATGAATTCGAAATTTGTGATTTAAGTGCTATTTAAATAATATGTTTTCCTTATTTGACTTCTGTAAATGCACAATTCTAAGCATGTTAACAGCAATAAACATTATTATTATTATGTGTGTGGCTGGCCTTGCTGCATGCGCTGAGCGAACCTGAAAATATATTCAATCTGTTCAACGTCACATTTTCACCGTTTTATTCTCACGTGGCAAACCATAAATACTGTGATTAGTCGAGGATTTGATTACCTAATCGAATCGGAGGCACGCGTTACACCAAATACTTAGCAACAAAGTACCACAATTTTACTAAAATATAACTAGCTGTACGAACACATTTATCCAACTGAACCGCTTAACCAATTCAAAACTGTTACAACATGCTTAGAAATGTGAATATGCGTGTATTATCACAACTAGCAGTAGTTACAGCAAAAAATCTCCTGATGCTCACCTCCACCATGAGCTTCGCATACGTCGGCGTCTTAATTGCGTCTCTCTCACATATCAATTCAGAAGAGGTAATCTATTTCGACGAATACGAAACGTCATGGATTAGTAAGTTTGACAATTTAGCCCAGTATAAGCCCACAGGTATTTGTTTCAGGTTCAGTCGAACTTATTGCGTCGCTAGTCGGCAGTACACTTTCCGGTATTGTTACTGAACCGCTTGGTAGAAAGGTCTCAATGATGATGTTAACCATACCGTCTTTAATTTCCTGGGTTTTATTTCACTTCGCCGATGAGAAATGGCAGATATTTGCCGCGTTGACCCTGCAGGGGGTAACGAGCGGCCTCATTGAAGCGCCTGTAAGCATTTTTTAAATTATATTTTCTCTAATTTGGGTTATGCCATTGCAGATACTGAGCTATGTTGCAGAGGTGACGGAACCTCATCTTAGGGGAACGTTGTCAGCAACGGTGTTGGTCTCGGGCAGCTTCGGTTACTTCGTGGAGTTTCTTATAGGTAGCTTACTGCATTGGAAGTTGGCCGCCTTAGTGTCAGCAGCTATGCCAATTGTCGCATTCTGCTTGTTATCGCAGGTGCCTGAGACCCCCTACTGGCTGTTATCGCGTAATAAAGAAGATGAAGCCCGAAGAAGTTTGGCGTGGCTAAGAGGATGGACCACGATCGCGAGTATAGAAGATGAATTTCAAACCATACGTAAAAGCTTTGAAAACCACGAAAATAACGGCGTTGCATCTTCATGTGTAAGAAGAACGAAGCAATTCGCCAGAAAAAATTTTGTGTGGCCATTTACCTTGGTTTCGCTGTTATTTGCGTGGTCAAATTTCGTGGGGGTGGGAACATTAACTTACTACGCCGCGATTATTTCTGTAACACTAAAGTCACCGATTGATAAGTACCTTGTAACTGTACTTATTGGTTTGTGCCAATTCCTAGGGAGCCTAGTGTGCATATTTACCGTGAGTTTCTTTGGGAAGCGAATTACAGCCTTATTCGCTGCGTCCAGTCTCTGTGTTACTACAGGGGCAATCGGACTGTACGCACATCTACTAGGTGTGGTACGCCTAAACTTTGCAAGCATTGCCTCAGAAGACCATACGGACGACTTTGCATGGTTTACAGTTGTCCTTTTGTGTTGTTACGGGTTTATCAGCTACTGTGGGATAAGGAGTATTCCGTGGATATTAACTGGGGAAGTATTTTCGAACGAGACACGTGCCGTTGCTTGCGGATTGTCAACGAGTGTTAATTATTTCACTGGTTTTGTTGCCAATAAGGTATATTTAAGTATGATTTCGATCCTAACGCTTGCTGGAGTTTATTGGACCTATGCAACTATCTGCTTTCTCGGATTTGTAGTAATATATCTGGCGGTACCTGAAACTGAAGGGAGAACATTAGAGGAAATTGTTAACCACTTCAATGGTAAAGGAAAATTGAGTAATAAAATGAAGTTGTCCACGTCACTCTAATAAAGCTTGAGATCAATTTGAGGTTTGTGCATTTAGTGTTTATGTATTTACGGGCTCCAGTTTCAGACTCGGCATCAATTACAGCGGAGACATTTTTGCAATGGATGCAACATTTTGTTGCTAAAGTGCGATTTGCTCAAAATCAAAAAGTGCTATCGCACTTTGTAGAATATGCATAAAAATCTGGTAACAATTCTTTCGGTGCCTCTGCACTTAACCTACAAACTTCAACTTCTAGATATTGTGTTATTCGTTTTTTTGATATATTTTCAGAATCCAAAAGAAAAATAAAAACGAATATGGCCAATTCCGGTTTTTTCGATTTCCCCATGCTGTTCATTCTTATCTTGGACACACCGTATAATATATACAAGCTCTTTCAACTACAGTTTACACCGAGTTTTCGATGTGGTGGTAACCCAAAAATATAGAAAATTAATATCTATGCTTATTTTCTATGTCATACTTCCTGTCTGCACTGTGAACCTAAAGAGTTCAATGGAGTAACATTCGTGTGCGGACAATTCGCGCCCGGACAATTCGCACTCGGATAATTCGCACCCGGACATTTCGCTCCCAGGATATTTCGCACTCTGGACATTTCGCTCCCAGGATATTTCGCACTCTGGACATTTCGCACCCGGATAATTCGCACCCGGACATTTCGCATCTACTTCATGGAAAAATGTTTCAAATAATAGTTATTTGGTCTTTAATTTTCAACACATCGCGATTCTTTAAATATTTCCATTTCTTAAATATAATCACGCTGGTTTTTTTTGGAGTTGTATGAAGAGTCTGATATAGTTAAATCCTGTAATTTAAGAACACATAATTTTTATCTACTGCGCTTTCGTTTTCAGAAAATAAGAATAGGTAACTGAAACGTCTTTTGTGGAGTAATTAAAAGTTTCTTTTTGATTTTCTTACTGTTATTTATTTTATAGTTTGAAGAGATACATGGAAAAATTCTGGCATTTTTTTAAGAGATTGTTTATAATCAAAACAGTAAGGGTTTTGAAAATCTTGAAACGTTTTAGGAACAGGTCGATATTGATGATTTTTTCTTTTAAATGTTTGTAATTATTAAGTACCTATATACTTCCTTTTTAATTTTTGTATGGCATACCTAGTACTAAAGCAAAACCCTTAGCATTGGTAATTGCGCAACAAGGAAGATAGGACATCATTGGAAAGGCTTTCCTTCTCTGAATTTGGTGAGACTATAATTTTTTAGATTTGATATTTTCGAAATATTTTAAAAGTAAGTTGAGGGCGCGCTGTTGTTTATGTCATTGGAAGGATGTCGGGCCGATCACTATGTAATATAGAAGCTAATGCGATCGTGCGTCAAAATTGTGCAGAAGTGGTATAAAAAAGAGAAAACTTGTACCTGCAACGTCGAATGCGCTGGAAATGAAACAACTAAACCAAAAAAATTACATATCCGAATTCAGAGATGGGCGACCTTACCAACGATGCATCATTTAAAATTTTAAGGGTTGCACTGTCAGCGATGCGAGACAAAGACATTAGTGAGCAAGTTTTATTTTAGACACTGTTTCCTTCCATGATCAATTTGACGTGCCAAAGCGTTTTTTGAAAATTATTTTAATTTACAGAAATAGCTATGTATGGTTTCTAATGCACCACCGTATATTATTTAGCTTCGGAGAAATAACACCAAAATCTCCCCATAAAAATTGTTATAATAATAAATGGGTAGATTTTGGTGTTATTTCTCCGAAGCTTCTTAAGCACCCCATTGAGAGTCATGGATCTTCACAATTTCAGTATATTATTTAAATAATAGCCATATAATTTATAGCAAGATCAATTTTTTTCACGATATTTATCAACCTTTTTTGCTTTTTTCGTTACTTTACAGTTCTTATCTCTTTAATTTTACGGAAACTCTCAAGAATCTATTGGTTTTACGTTCAAATATGATTATAATTTACTTGAGATTCTTTTAAGACAATACATACGTATTTCGTTATGTCCTTTAAATGGACGACATCGAAGGTTAGAGAACTAGGGAACTTAACTTGCAGCAATTAACAAATAATAATTGTTAAAATTGTTAATAATGGATATGAGATTTAGGCGGTGCAAACTATACGGGCGCGTAACAATGGAGTTCGGTACAACGAAAAGGGAAAGAGATACATAATCTATGAAGGATACATGTACCTCTTTGCTAAGAACCTTAAACTCCAAAACTGCTCATCATGGCTGTGTCGAGCAAGAAGAGCAACGAAGGATCCATCGGCTCTTAGTTTAACATGCAATGCCAGGAGCTGGGTCAACGATGGCAAGGTAAGATTAGCTAAACCGTGCACTGATTTTGGAAGTGCAGATGGTTTCCAGTTTCAAAGCCCTTAATTGGGTATTTTATTAGTTAGGATATCGTCTTTTGACCTTTTGACTTTTTTATACGTAAGTTTCATCGTTGCTTATACCGTCGTCTAATGTTAGTTTTTAGGTTCGTCCCTCCCTTGCAAAAAATTTAGTTTATCAACCTCTTCAAATTTCAATTTTACTCTGGAACCAACCACGGATATGGTCGTTGGGCTTTCCAGTTTTACTGCGCTTTTGGGTTTTTAATTGGTTTCCATCTATTGTAAGTTTTATAGCTATAGTCTCTCCTCAATGATCTCTACCATCTTGTAGATCACCTGAAGATAACCGTTGGTCGAAACATGTAGTGTATCACTTCGTTTTATTAAATTATATGGGAACGGTTTAGAGAACTTTTATTCACTTATAATTGCACAAGAGGTTTGTATTTTACCGAGTAAATTTGGGTTGTTTAGGTAATGAAAATGTGTTGCCTAGCAATTAGACGAGAAAAACTGTCAACTAATAAAAATGCGACACCACAGGTGGAGCATTTTTAGGTTGACAGTTTTTCGAGTTCAATTGCTAAAAGGAAACAGATTTGAGTTGCAACAACCCAAATTTACTCGGCTTAAATACAAACCTCGAGTGTAATTCGGCAGGACAATTTACCAAACTAATCAATTATTGACAGACGTCAAACTAGTCATATGGGAAAGGATAATGCGATAATTGGTCCGAAAATGAATAGTGAAAAAACCACTAGTGCATTTGTCGCTGGAAAAGATGCAGGTAACTTTTGCCGCTGTCAAAGTGACAATTACCTTGCGGCTTATGCGATTTTTTATACCTACATGAATTGTCAATATTAATAAATTATCCCATTTAGAGTTTGAACACAAAATGGACGTCACGATTCCAAATTATACCTTAATATTGAAAGTATCCAAATTTTAAATGTAGGTATACGTCTATTACATGCACAAAGTAATAAAACGTGATATTGGTGAGTAGGTAATATTGGAGATTTCAAACTCTGAGTTAATTTAATACTTCACAGCCGACTTTCTATGTTAAAAGTCAATCATACACAAAATACCCTCTCAGGGGAGCGAAATTCTGGTGCGAATTATTCCGGTGCGAATTATCGGGGTGCGAATTGTCCGGGAGCGAAACGTCCGGGTGAAATATCTTTGGTGCGAATTTTCCTTGATGCGAAATGTCCGGGTGCGAAATGTCCGGGTGCGAATTATTCGGGTGCGAATTGTCCTACAACCGTAGCTTTAGTATGATATGTAAATAAAGTACCTAAACTTAACACCCAAGATAAATCATTACCCGGAAAGTTTATAAAAAGTAAAATTTCGTTACAAAAAACACTACATTTTTTAAGCAACAGTTTATTGTTTATACGACATATACCAAAATGTACATTATACAAAACTCTTCTTTTTTAATAGTTTGAATTTTTGGCACTTACTCCTGAAGGGTCTAAAGGTGTATTAAAAACCTTTAAAATATTCATAAAAGCTCTTAAAGACACTCAGAAGCTAATTTTTCAACATTTCTCCTCTCCTCGTCCGTGGAGAGTTGGGGTGGTGTGACACCCACTTACGGCATGTTACACTATGAACCGATTATAAAATAACTTCCTTGGTCTTCTTTTCCTTTAGGACTAAGATTAATTGGAAGGTGTAGTGAAGGTAGACAGAACGTATTTTATTTATCTTTATTTAAGTGGCCGAATCATCGGGTGCAATTTTAATCTCGATATGTATGATTTATGATATGTTCGATAGTAGCCGAAGCTATGATGATAACGTTTAATGATTACAGAGATTCAGGTCGATCGAACTTAATTCCCTAGGTCAGCAGAGGCCGACCCTTTAAAATACAATTCTAGCTATGTACAATTTTCTACTTACTATAAGTAAATTCGTTGTCAACACATAAGACCATAAACGGTGATGTTACCAAAGTGGTTAATAAGGGCATTCACCAAAAGATTCTACTTGCCCATGGGTCTTGCACTTCCTACAAAGGAAGAAAGTTCTAGGTGGATGACAAATAAATCATTTCGATTAGGGTTAGTGACGTACCCACTATAGTACGTACATGAGAACTTGTGATATGTGATCACGGTTTACGCTTCATCTGAATGGATTTTTCAGAATCGGGGCTAGATGAACGCATGGTGCCACTGGGCCTATGGTATTGAAATGGGATTATTATCAATGGCTGCCTTGATAGGCGCAGAACTTTTTTTCTCGACCTTATTACTTAACTTTGATATACCCTTGAAGTGATCTGTAATATCAGGCAAAGGTTTTCCTTCGGTTTCTGGTAGCAGGAAATATAGCACAGTGACACCCACGAAGCTGATTGCCGCATAAGTAAAGTACATACCAAAGAGGTACATGGAATCAATAATGTAAAGAAATGATTTATTTGTGATGAAACCGAAGACATTTGCTAATGCCGAACAAACTCCGCACCCTGTGGATCGTGTTTCGTAAGGAAAAACTTCTGATATCAGTAGCCAAGGCATGATATACATTCCAAAATAAAACATAAAACAGAGAAGCACAAGAAACGCCAACGGAATCCACTCATAGCCCGTCTGGTCTTTAAAAAAAGACTCTGAGTCGTCGTCGTCGAGGATTATAGATTTTATTCCAGATGCATACGCATAACAAGCCACCGATAACGAGCACAATCCCATTGTACTCAACGCAAAAAACAATATCACTCGCTTTCCCAGTTTGCGCACCAGCGATAATAGACATAACGAACCCAGAAGCTGGGTCACGCCCAGAAGAAGAGTGGCGTAGTAATTATCAATAGGAACTTCAAAAGTCTTGAAGATATTAACACTATACGTCAGTAAAGTGATGCCACCGGTAAAATAAACCAAAAAGTAGACGAACATGACCAATCCAAATGGCCATAAGAAGTTTTTCTTGAAAAAAAAGCCAGTCTTTTCTCTTATTCCCATTTTCTTGTTCACTCCGTGTTGGTCAAGGTATTTGCATATTTCCACAAATTCCCCTTCTATGTTTTCAGTTTTAGTCCATCCTCTCAACCACGCCAAGCTCTTGCGCGCTTCTTCCTCTTTGTTGTTCATGATTAACCAGTGGGGGCTCTCGGGGACAATAGTCAGCGCGATGAACGACAAAGCTGGCACAATCGTGCAGTATAACATTACTTTGCGCCAATGTAAAAAAGCACCCATAAGAAATTCAATAAGATAACCTATGGCCACCGCCACATTTGTCATGGTAGACAAAGCTCCACGTACGCCTGGTTCTGTTGTTTCCGAGACGTACGCAGCAAACTAAAAAAACAAAGATAGATTACTTTCACGTAATAATCAGACTTACCGGCGCCTCGATCAGTCCTCCAAAGAGACCTAAAACGCACAAGGCCGTGTACACTTGCCATATCTGGGTGGAATAGTATAAAACCACCCAGCACAAAATGAACGGTATAGCAACGAGTTGCAGCGACCTCCGCCGACCTAGGTAGTTGCTGGTTACACCCGAAAATAGGCTTCCAAGGGGAACCGACGCCATGAAGATAGAGCCTAAGAGAAGAACTCGGTTAAACCTGGAGCGGGATATGCAGTCGTCTTACCTATCCAACTAACCTCGTCTTTGGTTACCAAAAACAGGCCCTGCTTGTTATCCTCTAGAAGACCCGGAATTAATATCGTTGGTATTCCCAAGTTTAATCCGAATGCAATGATGAGGAGATTCTTTGCAGACAACGCGAGCACTTGAGATAGCGTTGATTGGTCGATTTTCGGTTTGAACATCATTTTCTCGATTGAGAGTTGTTGCAGCACCTGAAATGGAACAGATTTAATGCTGAAGAATTCCCGTTTATATCTTTTACAATCGATTAGTCAGCATAAATTTAATTTCCAATTTAAGCGTTTGGCCTAATGCTTTTAATAATTGAAAAGTAAAAGATTTCAATGCAGTCTCCAACCAATAGAACCAAAACGTAAAAATAATAGGCATACCAAATGACAATGACCACGCAGAAGATCTGTGGCACTTACAGTTTTGTATACGCATCCAAAACTTTTTCACAACAGAATGCATACTGTGGATTAATTATAATATTGTTGGATAATTAAATTAGGAATAATGTTTTTTAATGAGACAATCGCTAAATGCAAAATAGGTTTTTTGATTACTGACTAAAAAAGTTGTTTTTGTACGAGAATACTTCAACTTTTTATATTTACAGCATACTAACGGAAGCTGTTTTTGATCGCCCGTGTCGGATCGGAGAGATTTAATCAGTGGTAACTCTTAAAACTATGAAGGTATGTACTTTTTCTGATTCTACAAATTATATTTTAAAATTCAGCCTAAATTACAATGTTGCATACTGCCAGACATTTGGTATATAGCCTACTAAATAGGCACTGAATCTATATACAAGAAGAACTGAAACTTAGCTTTATTAAAGAACCATGGACTTTTATTATAACGTCTTGAATCAAAGGGTTTCTTCAATTAAATTTATGTTCGATGAAATGTTTTTGTGCCAATTCATTTTGTCTTTTGTCCATGTCAAGAATTAACAAATAGGGGGAAATCGTTTTTTCGCAGGAGTGCAGTTCGCATATTAATATGTAACCCATGCCCGCTAGCGATAGCTGTTGAATATAAGCATTTGGGGGATTTTTCTATTCCACATCAAAGCGTTTCAAGGTTCCATCTCGTAGATAGTAAATACACGTATATAATCTGTCACTTTCATGCAAATTACGAATAAATAAGTAAAGTTGTCACAAGGGTGTTCGAAATCTGACCTTAAAATACTCCAATTATTTAAGCGACTTTTATGAGTGCTGAAAAGCTTCTAAAAGCTGCTCACCTAGAGTTTCAATGAGCTTTCAGGTAGATTTTTCAAATTCTTTACTATGCATAATATACTATTTAAGAGGCTTTAAGAGCGTTTAATCTTATAATATCTTATAGCTAGACCATTTCAGAGTTTTCAGTGCTCTTATCATTACGAGGTGTATGAATTTTAAAGGTCTTAGTGATTCTTCAAAGCTACTACAGATTTTAGAAGCCGGAAAAAAGGTAAATTTTAACGTGAATAATAAACATTCCCAAATGCTCGTTTGGTATTCTTGTTATGGAAGCAGAAAACCTAAGTGCGCCTAAAATAAATAATGCAAACAATGTATATGTTACGGACAAAGTGATTAATCCGGTCAATGTGAATAATCGAGGGAAGAAAAATTTTTTGAACAGCCCCTGGGATGATTTCTTTTAAAATTCAATACTTTCTTAATTTCTTAAATTGCAGTAGCTTCCCTTCCCCTAAAATTTTAAAAGGAGATGCACCCCAAATTTATCACATTTTCCAAATAATCACCGCATTAATTACTTTGAAAGTAAATAATATTCTGAGATTGGGAGCAAAGGGGAGAAATATTTTGTTATGCGGAAGTTTATCTGGTATTGTTGTAAATATAAAAGCTTGTATGCACTTACTGGTATATTTGGTTGAAACGTCGTTGGTAAACTTAACTAACCGGCGTCAATCAAACGTCTCCCAATTTATAACACAATGCCCGCTATCCACTTTTTTTTGCAAATGAGAATCCCAACACTAAAGTTAGTTTTTTTGATGTCATGTTTGTTTTCTAATGAACCAAACTGTTGTAAAACCAGATTGTCTACAAACCTATCTAACTTATCACGTGTAATCAACATAATCTCAAAACTGGCAACGAAAATGTGAATTGGCGTAAAAACGTGAACTTACCATACTAGGCTCAGACTGAACCAAATTTAATACAGTTTCAAATTACGTCGACACGTATATCATAAGGTACTTAGTTTATCTGGCCCGCTAATCTAGCTCCCATATATTTAATCACACTAGACAACCTTGCACAGACACATACAAGCATAATTTAACGTAATTAATTCTCGAAACACGCGAATCCTTCTTGAACCAAAACAATAGAAAGATGAGTTTTATGATTACAATTGATTAATTACAATTACAGGTGATATTTTGATATTTTAAAAATAACAAAAGCGGCCGGTGCTACTTCTTACCTGGCGGAAGGCGACATTTTACTTCCGTACCGGAAATTTTTTTGCATACAACCTCAATTATTATACTTGAATGTCGATCGCGTGATTAAGTTCCATCTCCATAATTTATTATTTATCATAGAATTGCAATTGCTTTACTTTGGTTTTATGTCATTTTCATTCAATTTCTTTAGGTCGGAAGAAAACATATTTGACTTTCTGTTTTGGCATTTTTTAAATTTTCCGAATATTTTTAACCAACGTACATATTCTAATAATTAAAGGAAAAGTTAAAATAGAACAGTTAAAAAAATATAGATTATTTGCACTGATTTTGTTAGTGTAGTTCGTCCATACGAAATGCGTGCAACAAAAATTTTCCGGATAACGAAGAGCAGTACCCGTAGAGCTGAAATGGACGTAGTAAATAATTAGGAACTTAACTGGAAAGCGTTGTTTTAGAACCATATTCGGCTAGCTTCACATGTACTCATCAAACTAATAGTAGGAGAACAAAAATTAACGCGTGACAAACTAATTAATTAAGTACTAATTTAGTGCTTCAATTAATTAGTCCTTTATTTTTAGATGGACGGTTATACCGGGTGACAATGAAACTACTATCCACAGCCTTGCATTTTAAAACGATTTCAGGTACAAATAAAAAAAAAGAGATGTATGCCAATATACGATTAAAAAATGTGCATATTTTAAGCAAAAAATTACCAATTGCTTCCGGTTTTTCCGGAAACGATCAGAATTTGGTAATTTAGAGTAGCAATCATTATTGCATATTCAAATTTTAGGGAAATTACTTCTAATTACTATAGTAATCATTACATATTGTTGTGTAAACTATAAGTCAGGCGGGCGATTTATTTAGCTTCGGAACCTGTAGCAATGATGAGTCACCCTATATGTCTTATTAATGCCGATCATGTCATTTGATTTCGATGTCGATTTTGTTTTGTATCAGAATTATTAGTTGTTAATTATGTTTATTTTGTTTATTTCATTGTAAACAAATTACGTGCTACAAGATTGGCTTTAAACATCTGGAAAATATTTGCGTAGTATTTGTAACAGTTTACCTCATGGTTTTCTCCGGTGCGGCGAACTGGACGTGAAACAACCTCCGGATAACCGAATAACCGGCGCAGTGATAATCGGTGTAATTACAACTAAGTGAGTGCCGTTTAAATCTAAGTTTGAGTGCCTTCGAAAAAGTGATGTTCCGAAGAATTATAATTATGTGTCTGTTTGTGCGTCTGTCTGTTTGAAAATCGCACTTACCACCGGAGATTTTGGATTATTGACATTTTAAGGAAATTGAGATTTGCTTTAATTGTCTATCGATCACTTGTTTTCGTGGTATGTTATTCTGGCCCTGAGGGCCTGCTTACCTTTCAGCCTGTTTGTTTTATGTCAAATAAATTCGTTTCATCTGTAAATGATTGGTTTTTGGGATTGATCAAGCCCCTAGAGTTTTCATGTTTAAATTTTTAGCGCCGTTTTTTAAGAATTAAAAAGAAATGTGCTATTGTATGCGTTTTGTCCGTCCGTCCGGACCCACTTCTGCCGTTTTGAACTACTTCTGGGGGAATGGTCCTAGAATCCTGGAATTTTGCAGTAGGTAGCCTATACCTTGAAGTTGTGCCAGACGGCCATCAAGTTTCGCTGTCTTAAAGGGGGGTCTCCATGAATTATTTCCTGAGATGCTGTTTTTTAAAGTAAAACGTGTATAACTTTTACATAGGACAACCATTTGGTCCCCGATCCTGCATACGAATGCATTCGCATCGGTTTGTACAAATTATAACTTTCCCGCGCACGAGCTAATATCTCGAAAATGGTTTCTCGGAGGAAAGTACTCTCACAGGCAAAATGAATCGACTGGACGAGACATATCTATTGGTGAAGTCGAAGAAAATACCTTGACAACGAAGTGTCGAAAGAGGGTACTCATAAAAGGCGAGTAGAACGTCAGGACGAGACATATCTGTTGGTGACGTCAAAGTTCTCAGTGCAAATATCTGCAGAATGGAGTGTCGGAGGATTTTGAATGTATGCCAGGCGGTCTTTAAATGTTTATGCGTAAAGGACCTCCCCCCCATTAAACATCTACCAAGAAAGTAACTCCGCCCTGATAATTCTTTTTAAAAAGACTAATGTCTGGTATTACTAAGGGAAGATAAGATCTTTGACCTTGAGATCTGCCAATTTCAAGGTAATTCGATTCAGTTCTGTTATCGAAACAGGTCTGTTTATCAGAAACAGATCAGTTAACAGCAACAGGTTTGTTCATTAAAATCAGATCTATTCCATAGGAACAGCTCTGTTCAGTAGAAATAATTGTCCGTTTATCAGGACCAGGTTCCTTTAACCGACCTGTTTTTGATAAACGGAATTGTTTCCGTCGATTCATTTCAACGGTTTTAAGAGGTTGCTCTCCATCCTTTAAGACCAAATCTATTTTAACACCAGCACAAGGAGCGTTTCAAGTTTTAGTTTATACTGCCCCGTTTAGATTATGTTGGGTAGGTTAATTCAACCGTAGATGGCTAAGGTTTTTGTGCACATTTAGTTTCTTAATTTTTAACCGTTGCATGTAATCCGATCTTACACTAGGCCCCACGCCCCTTTTTTCTCTTTCAAAATCCCTGCATGACTAATTCAGACAATTACATTGTGTCGATTTTGGGGTGATTTTACACCAATTTATGGCAACAGTTCGGTTTCTGCCTAACACCTGACACAGTATAATCCCAATAATAAATTGCAAATTGTAAAATGACTATATAATTATTCTATTTAGAACCTGTTGTTGCCTTAAAAATTGAATAGGCGTCTTTCTAAAGAGGCAAGCCAACCCCTGAAGCCTAGATAGAGGAAAAGAAAGATATGTCGTTCTGCTATAGGATTATAAGCTGTGAAGTGTGAAGCTCGCCACTTTATTTAATTATAGCAATTGTATTTTTAATATAGGCATGTGCGGTTAACCTTGCTTTAACCGACAATTATTTATATTAAAAGAAAAACTATTTTAATTAAATGTACAGTGAAACTTTCATGATTCCTGCAGCAATTACCATTACGCTTCATTAAATGTCAAACCAAACTGCTTCGAGGGGAGGTTTGAAAATAACTCTTTTCAGTGCGATAGGTACAAATAGAATCCCGCTAAGGGCAAATAAGGGAGTGTATGACATTGGAAAAGAACATTTACAGCGCTGCCTCGCCCTTTATAAAAAAATGTACCCAAACAATTCCATTTATTTCCCGTAATTTACACTGAATTTCCTTCAACGTACTTTCAATCAAACCTTATAAAGTCTAACACTCCTTGACTACATATCTTATACACTGCGTCCAAGGTAAGGATGTCTGTCATGGGGAATTCCGAAACCATAGCATACTGCACAATTACGAGCTTTCCGCCTGCCAGCGCTAATCTAATCTCCTCTCCCAACGTCAATCTTCGAATCTGGTTTCCGCTCGACTGCTATTCGAATTTTGTTTCAGCTCGACTGCCAAAACTAAAATGTTCTAATGTTCTGCAAATAATCACCTGTTGAACTACTTAGTAATTTTTGAGCGCCTACTCTATAGTAATGGCGGCGGTATTTTATTAATTTTCATTGGCTCAAACCAGCTTGCATCGCTGTATACTGAATTTCGGATTCTGTAAAATCAGCTTATTTTTACCAAGCTGTGCTTAATTTGTAGAGTTGTAGAAGTAACTTAACAGGACCGATTTCCAGCGTGTAATTCAAAACCAAAGCCAGAAAACGAGGTGACAAACACAATTTAGAACAAATAATTCATTGACAAACGTGGGGAAAGATTACGGACCCTCGCTGCTATTACAATGGACCAAATAAAAAAAACTTGAACTGAACATGAGTAATGTTTGTTTGGTGGAATGCTCTTGCAAACTTGACTTTTTTTATAATTGGAAATTTTTCTTTGGCATAATTCCAATCGCAAAAGCTTTAGCGCAAACAAATGCTCTCGTTACAAATGTTATTGTAATTGCTGCACATGGTATAAATGTCTGTTCTAACAGTAGGAAGATAGAGAGCAACAGGATTTCGAGTCTGCAAAAATTGAGGGAGAAATTTAATCTGTTCTAATAAAGGAGAACAATTAAGTTTATTATTAAGTAAACGGGGAAGGAATTGAAGAGATGCGTAAATCCTTCTAAAATTGCATTCGGCCCTGAGATGTGTCAGAAACGTCAAACTTAATGTGCAGGTTATCTGCCAAAGGCAGTTATTTTGCGTTGTGCAGTATGGGCAAAATAACGTTTTCTATAAATAAAAAGTAGTGAAATTGAAATACAATACAAACATTGCTAGCGATGACAGATACGTGATATATATTTACAACGACGAAAATTATACACATTTTTGCTACTGTAATAAGGAGCAAATGAACGTTGACATCATTGGCGGCATAGTTCACAAAAGCAGACTGACAAAAATCCCCTGGACACTAAGAAAACGTATCAAAAATACTGTCTTGGGTATCGATCAATCGAGTTTGGCCATTCTTTGAACAAAACTGGTGAATATTAGGTTTTTACAACGCGGTGAAGTGAAAAAACAATTTTTGAAATTTGCACATGGTGGTATGTAGACTGTAGTACAACGGCAAGTGAGAACACAAACGTCGCTACAAGTGCATAGGGTACGCTAAAAGCAAAACAAACGAATGGTTTCGAGAAACCGCATTCATCGATGTGTATTAGTATGGTCTTATCGGTAAAATTCTGGAGTGGTTAATCTCGAATGCCTATTTTCAACACTTATTTTCAAACATCTTGTACTTTGTACGGTACTTACTCAGAACACTTATAGACGCTGAAGCTGTTTGTAAATAAAATTATTATTGTGTTTAGTCATTGTTTTTTTACCTGCCTCATAAACGAAAAACAAAAAGAAACAAGAAATCGGGTATATTCATTAAAAGGTTGGCTTCATTCGTTCAATGATTTGTTCTTGGTCTTTACACCTAATTCCACATAAAAAATGAATTATGTTCCTTTACAACCTAACCATGGGGCCGTTTTGAACAAATCCCTCCTCCCCCCCAGTGACTATTACCAGTTTAAGACATTGATAATGGGTATAATACATGCATTAATGCTCTGCTGCAACAATACGCTCAAAATCAGAAGAGAAGGATTTGCACTTACCAATTAGTTAACTATCTTTTTTCTTCGGGATTACCCAAACACACACCTTCTGCTTTTGTATTAACTACGTCAGGTACTACAGCCACAACAGGTCATTTATTTATCGCGGATATTTCAAAAATTGCTCCACTTAATCTATTCGTCGATTTATAGTGCAAAACATGGAAAAAGGTGGCAAGGAGGGGGAATAAGGAACTTCTCCCACTTGAATTATACCTGATCTCAACCTGAATTGAATTTGAACACCCCCCCCCCCCCCAATTCAGATCCGATTCCGATTATGGAACGATTATTTGTCTATCAACCTAAATTAATTCTGTATTTTTTAATAAAGAAACCATCTTATTAAAAAGACGTTGAATTTTCCCCTTGAAGTTTGGATCTTTTGCAACTCTAGCAATTCCGTCCGCTCCATATATAACACACATATAAATAACGAAACGTAACATTTGTGACACCGTCCGTTTCTTCATTTAGAAATGTTTACTTTAAATTGTCGTGCAGAATCTAGCCCTGTGTGAGAAAAAAATTTACTCAAAGTCGCCATGAAACATTTATTTTCATGCCTACTTTATGAAAGGAAATTATAGTTTCCATGACAGAGGCAGAGCGGACTACGTTTCCTGCCGCTTGTCATTTTACTCGGAAATTAGAGTACTTAGGTACTTTATAAGTAGATTATCAAAGAATAATCTTCAAAAAATCTCAGCCATTTGGTGGATCATGTAAAAATGATCTTACACTTTTTAAACGATTCTCCCAATTTTGAGAATTTTCTTATACTTTTGAAGCAAAAATGCTTCAGAAAATGGAAGATAAAAATACAGAGGCAAATTCAGGCCAAACAGTATAGGCACAATCGTTCAAACCACAAACAGTTTCTACTCAAAAATTCAATCCTTATACTCAAAAATGCTTTCACACTTTCTCACTCAATCCGAGGTCAAATCTAATACAAATGCGCAACAGTTACTTACAATTTAAGTTCAAAATAGCTGCTTTTATCAACAATCTTGTTGGAGGTAATTGATATAAAGAGAAATGGTCAAGACTGGAGAGCACTTTTAGACCAAGGGAGCCAGTCTAACTTCATTAATTCAGATTTCTGTCAGAGACTTGGACTACCCCTTAACCCCATTAACATTACAATTTCAGGGGCATTCAAAGTCGAATTCAGAATTCATTCCATTTGTAAAATTCAAATTTGCTCAAAAATACTCCATTTAGAGCTCCTCTTGACTGTTTAGTTGTTCCGGAAATATGAGATGTTGTTCCGGAATCTTCCTCTTTCGGTACCTACATGTCATAAATTGACAGATCCTCAATTTCATAATCCTAAACCAGATGATTTACTAAGTAGTTCGGATTTATTTGTGGAATCATTATGCAAAGGTCAAATCCATCTCAAACCTTCAGTTTATAAGATTAAGTTTGAATGGGTAGTGGGTGGGTGGTAGTGGGTAATTTGAATTGGTAGTGCTTCTTCGCATAGTTCAACCTCTTCTCAAGTTCATTTACAAGGTTTAACCATACAAAATCGGCTTGCTCGCTTGTGGGAAATAGAGGAGTGTGATGATTTAATTCATTCTGCAGAAGAACAAAATTGCGAAGAAACTTTTATTTCTGCCGGTCTTGTTCTGCATCCTCAGGCTGGTCCTGAAACCCTTAAAAAAGGTAGTTTTTTAACCACAATCGATTTAAAAGATGCTTACTATTCCATACCTGTGGACCCTAACTTTTAAATATTTTTGAGATTTAGTTTTGAGGGGTCTTTATATGAATTTAGGTGTATCCCCTTTGGGTTGGCATCTGCACCTTACACGTATACTAAATTATTGAAACCGGTGGTTCAACATTTTAGACAAAGGGGTGTGTTGCGTTATTTATTATCTTATTATTGGAGGTACCGATTCGGAATGCCGAAAACAAACACAATATGTATGGAGAGTTTTGAAATCTCTAGGATTTCTGATAAAAAAGGACCTAGAGCCAAAAACAAGTCAAAAAATTTGAGGTTTTACTCTGTCACGTAACCTAAGACTTCCGATACAAAAGGAATTAAAAATTTGTTAGTTTGATTTCTCACTTCTTACGAGTAAAACGCTGTAAGATAAGGGATTTTGCCAAGTTAATAGGATTTTTAGTATCGATTTGTCCAGGAGTACTATACGGCTCGCTTTATACTAAAATTTTAGAAAGAGACACATTTTAAACTTAAAAATTAATGACTCTAATTACAACTCTGACATGATTTTGTCCAATAAGGTATTATTAGATCTACATTGGTGGATTCAAAGTATACCAAATTGCTCTAACCATTTTCGGTGTGATTCGTTTGATCTGGAAATGTTTACCGACGCATCGTTAAGTGGATGGGGGACAGGGGCTGGTGGACAACGCACTCACGGTTGGTGGAGTGAAGCTGAAAAGAATTTACATATAAATGCTTTAGAATTAAAAGCGATTTATAGTCTACGTAGTATCGCAAGAGATATGAAATCTTGCAATTTTTTAGTGAGAAAGGATAATACCACAGCCCTGTCCTATGTTAACAGAATGGGAGGTATAAAATTTGAAAATTTAAATTTTTTGGCTAGAAGCATTTGGCAGTTTTGCGAGAAGCGCAACATTGTCCTGGTAGCAGCTTACATTAGCTCTAAAAGAAACGCTTTGGCAGGCAAGGGGTCTAGATTGCTACCTACAGAAACTGAGTGGTCTCTGGCTCCTTCAGCTTTCAGTAGAATCGTTGCGTTTTTTGGGATTCCAGAAATCGACCGTTTTGCATCTTGTAAAAATCATAAATGCAAAAAATATATCTCGTGGTTACCGGACCCACACTCGGTGGCCGTAGACGCCTTTACGGTTAATTGGAGATATCTGAATGTTTAATCCTTTCTTTCTTTTTCTTTAATTTTGCGAACAATTGAAAAAATAGTCCAGGATAAAGCACCCTCCGTAGCCAAAAATTTTATGATGCTTTTGTTTCTCCTTACCTATTTTCCAACATTCAAACTGCAACCAAAATTGCCAACATCTTGTACTTTGTACGGTACGTAATCAGAACACTTATAAATGCTGAAGCTGTTTGTAAATAAAAATTATTGTGTTTAGTCACTGTTTGTTTGTCTATCAGCCGGTGTTATGAAGCATACTTAACTATGTTGTCAGCTAACAATGTTGTTAAGGCATGTGATTGGATGTTTTTTTGAAGAATAACATCATTCTTTGCAAAAAACATCCAATCACATGCATTAACAACATTGTAAACTGACATTATAATACCGACTAATATAGTAGGTACATAAAAATGTCTCAAACGTGCGCAAATCGTCGCATAATAATCAAACATCGCCTTTCTATCAAAAAAAATTGTGCATAAATGATCTCACCACTTCCGTATCTTTTACTCCATGATCTTTTTGTTTATTTCGAATATGTCCATAACTTAAATTACTCAAGGTCGTGGTCTGAATTTCGCCAAGAAATGCCCATAGATTCAGTGAGGTACCTATGTGAGTTAGTGCAAATTAGCGCGACTAATGTATGACTTCGGTCATTAAGCCTTACCTTAATTTGTGTGAGTAATGAACACAGACAAGTTCTTACCTGTTTCACAATTGTTTAAAAACGAATACTGATAATTTCAAACGCAGTAATATTGTTTTATTGGATACAATACCATTTATCGGTTTTATTACATTTGTGTAATTTTTTTATCTTCACGCAACTCAAATAACAATAAATCAAACCTATTTTTTAGTTACATAGTAGTGGCACTAAACAAACAAATTTAAACTATGTTGCACTATACCTTTGGAAAAAAATTGAAATTCTATTAGTTTATGGAGATTAGTTATTTTTAAGAATGTTAGGGATGATATTAAATGGGATGGTTTTGTTAATAACGATAAGTCATGGGCGAAATTAACTTGATTTGTTTCATTGGGTATTTTAGGCAGTACAATGATGCAAAATGACTGCAGACAGTTTGAATTTGGTGCTTAAAATTTGTCTTTTTACTTATGGCGTTGGCGATCATGGCTTTCCCCCATACACAAATCACAGTAACAACGATCCATTGGCGTCGGTTTTTTTTTACTGTGTGTGCTGTACGTCTCATGGTTAGGAGTGAAATATGAAAAAATTGTGTACCAATTGCTGCGATACCAATAGTTCTTTGGGGAGTAGTTTCTTGATGTTCAGTTTTTATGTGCCATAATAGCTTTTATGTGTATAAAGGGTGTTAATAATGATATTTGGGTGCTATTGCAATATTAGTGGTAAAATCAGATTAATTACCGCAAAAAAAGGGACAAAATGAGATGCGGTCAATTCCACCATAGCGCGTGTGCTCGCTTATATCCGTAGAGCGCATGTACTGAAGGGTTAATGGCTCACTATCGTAGTGCAACACGTTTAGAAAGTGGTACATGGTCATATTCCACTAGATCCTGCTTTCAGCAATTTAATGAAGCATATCCTGACCACCACTTTAGTTATAAAACCTTCGTTAGTCATAAGCACCGAATTAAAAAAAAAGTGATTATTTTTAGTTGCCCATTAAATTGATCTACCAGAAGCAGTAATGAATGACATTTGGCGTGTTACAAACATTGAAAATTACTCGTTTTGCGGGAAATTCAAACTGTCCGCACTACTTTTGGATCACCCGGTATATTAATAGATGTTTTGTTGTTTTTTCGCAATCACATTTGGAAAAATGAATTAGCTCTAAACCTTTTTATAGTTATGTCATTGACAACTTACTTTTTCGCCCCTGGAAGATGATACGCTTCATCGACGAAGATGGTTGCCAAAATGTATTTCGTTCATTTGTCTACATATACCTACCTCCAAAAGCAAAACGCACATATACTTTTAATTTTTGGTAAGGTTTCGGGCATCATAAAAAATATCACACGTGCATTTCGTCTGTCAAAAAAGACTTTGACAGTATTTGGTTTCGTTTTTCTGCGTAGGTACGGGATCAATAATGAAGTATCACTTGGTAGGATGATTCATCAGTTTTTTATTGCATTCATATTAAGTTAATAATTATTCATTATTCATATTAGGTTAATAATTATGTATTTTGTAACAGTCTTATCGAACTATTTCAGTACCAACTTATCCTCTTTTCCAAAATTGTTAATGAATCTATTGAAACTGATAAGAAGCACGAATTTGGTGTAAACGGTTGCCAGCAAAAAATAAATACTTTTTCCTTTATAGTGAAATTATTTCATCCTTTCGTTGTTGAAGTGAGATGACAGTCAAAGGAAAGATTTTTTGTAGTAGGTGCTTAGCAAGTGCGACATGTTACTCCATGGCCAACAAGTTTTTATCGATTATTAGAATTTTTTTATTTCGTTTTTACGCTTGCATAAGACCTCAGTTGCATATTTTTATGTCATCCGATGGATATGGATATGTTTTTATTTCTCCTGTAGGGGAGCAGGCCGAAAATGTATTTTTCCATGTTATTTCCCGGCCCCTCTCCCTGTTATGTCGTACTGCAACCGAGACCGCAACTGTCCACGCTGTATTGCTATAGTAGATTTTGAATGTGTGCCAGGCGGTTTTAAATGTTTATGTGGAAATAGCCCCCTTTCCATTAATCATCTACCAAGAAGTTAAATATCAATAAATTTTGCATACTACTGTTTCATAACTCAGTAATTGTTGTTATTTTGATTATAAATAGATACAGTAATTCACAAACAACATTAAAAATTGAATAAAAGAAATTAATTATACTCACAAAAACAACGCAATCAATCCACGAAAATGGAACCTCCTCTACAAAAGAAAACTCGCCCCAATTAAAATCCTGCTTAACAGCAGTTTTCAAGACGAAAATGAAAATATATCAAAAACGGATAGATTTAGGTACCTATATGACATTATACCTACATCAAATATAGTATTTTGTGTATAATCTAAAAATACAAGGTGTTCCGTTTAAAATAATAAGCAAGCTGACATAACCGGATGTCTCACCAACTTGAAAATGTTTTGCATAAATTCTTTTGATTTGCATTATTAGAGGTATTGTGAAATACAATCGTAAATAACTGCGAATTTAGCTTTAAGCAAAGAGTAATTATTAAGTATTCTTTGCTTAAAGTGATGTCTAAAAATTTGACATCACATCACATGTATTGCATCCGATCGAATTTCAACCCTGCAACGTCAACCGGATCTGCAAGAATCAGATAGAACCTATTTACTACGTTCATACGACGTAAATGTAGCCATTGTTTTTTGATAACCCTGTTATTGGTTAGAGGTAGGTTGAGTGCTACGCTATAAAGTGGTAGTAATTTGATTAATTTCAAACCGCGGGAATTTTCCCAACTTAATTGCGGTTACCCATACCGGTTTCAAGATAGCGGACGGCGGCAATTTTCTTGTGGGGGTTCTGGAAACGCAAGCTCAACACTTAATCAGGATAACCCGTAACCTCAGCGAGTAGATGATGAATTGGATCATTGGAATTAAAATACTGAAGCTAATAATTACGCGGATAATTCCTCTCTAAGGAGCTTTACTCGGAACACTATACGATACGATAGACTTTTATTAAAAAAACTTCACTCGAATCGATATATGATCGATGTCATTATTTCGTACGCGGATCTGCTTCAGAGGCAGGTAGCTTAATTAACGCTGTAAGTCTCTTATCGTTCGAAAATGAATTATATACGTATGTAAGCTAGTATAAGGTCAGTTTCCTTATTTGTTTACATTGTTACTTTCCTTGTATCTTCCCAGTTTTATCCAGTGAAAATTAAGTTGTTCAAAGAAGCGAGGTGGCGCTCAACCTTACGAAAAAACTACGAAGATTTTATACCCAAACGAACTAACCGCTGCGCTGTAGGGAATCTGAAGCCGTTCTACTTTTACAACCCTGAGCTACTTGGCCGTTTACGCGGCGGGTTTTTAGAAAAGCAATATGTTAAGAGAGATGCATACCAATCGGAAAAAATAGAACTTAGGTAAAAAAAATTATCAAAAAACGGATCTATAATTCCAATACATACACGATCAGACAAACAGACCGATCGTAAACGCTATTTCATTGATCTAATAAACAATCAGCCTCTACCCTGGACATTGATTATGTTTTTGAATGCTACGTTGGATTGTGAACTGTTTATTCCTTTTTTAAAGAATTGTTTTAAAAATAGGAGCGAAACGGTCGCTAACCAAGGCCGTGTAGAATGTAAAGTGCAGTATTTACCTTTATTTGTCAGTCACTAGCACTGTTTCCACCTATACCCCACTCGTCTACATATGATTACTGATACTTTCGAAACAGAGCACTATTATCGAATGGCATAGGTAGCACGTATAGGTTTCTATCGCACTTTGTGATGATTAGACACTTTTCTCAGTTTATCTGGTATCGGTCATAATTATTAACCTTCACATTTCTGTGCAAATACAATTAACGTGCGTTCATGGAATTTGATGCCCGTTGCCAGGTTTAAAATGTACTTAACTACTACTATCGATTTAAATTAAGCTGTACCTGTCGTTAATTTAACTGGTCTGTACGAAAAGGGCACGTTACGAATAAAAGTAATAACGAGGGTCCAACGTAAATTGGGCATTATAAATAACCCTCGTCTAGGGAGTTACAAGGCGCGTAGGTACATGTTCGTTATTTCTAATTTAAAATTCCAGTTAAAGTTAAAGATTCTTACTGCTCATTTATTAATTAACAAGTGGCCAACTTCATTCGGCCCCGGTTACACGGTCTACAAGTTTGGAGCGCCGTGAAATCTGCCTCTACAAGTAAGTCCTGATTAATAAATGCAAGTATGGTCTAAGTAAAATTGACATGTCTATACTAAAGAAGAATTTACTAAGAAGGTACAAAAGATCTACCTGGAACCTGCTAAGTTTCTTGTGCCAACACTTTACGTTTGATTAATCGAGCGTAGGCCATGGTTTCGAATTTTATGTCTCTTATTTAGATGGAGACCTACTAAGCATTTTCTACACTACCTGCACTATCTCTACACCTACCCGAACGGCGCGTCCGAACCGCAACGAATTCAACTCCGTCTTTTGGGCCAGATTTTAATAATAAAATAATATATTGGCTTTGTAGGTATGCGAACGCATAAATGACAGTACTCAGGACCCACTAAGTACGAGAATGCGGACTGGTATTAGGGGTTGAAATGGACAGTGGTTTAATTAATTTCATTCAACGACCTAATTGCACCCCTTTTTAACAAAGTAAGTTACTTCTTTACTCTACAATAAATGGTTTTTAACTGCCCCCCCCCCCCAGCCTTCTGCTTTCTTACAAGTTAAATATTGCCTCTATTGTGTTCGTCACATAACCGAATTCGGTTTTTTAGTAATAACGAGGGTTTAACGTAAATTGGGCGTTATAAATGACCTTTGCGTCTACGAAGTTGCAAAGCGCGCACACATTCGATATTTCTAGTAAAAATTCCAGTTAAAGATAAAGATTCTTAGCTTAATTATTAATTAACAAGTATCTATAAAGTGGGTCACTTCAGTACCGATCTTGTTTTGTAATTAAACCCATTACCAGAGAAATGTTTTTCAAAAATATTGATCCTTGAAATGTGATTACAAAGTACCCATATGTAAAGGCGGAAACAATATTTACATCGGCACTTAAAGATATTATTTCTATCTATGATAATACAAAGTACTTAAAAAATAGATTACCGGATTTTCCAGAAAAAAACACCAACGAACATTTCAGTTAAAATGTCTCCGGCGATTACCTCATAAGCATAATGAAATGCAAAACAAAACTACCTGGCGCTATCGTACGCATTGTTACCCCGTTCTTAATGACGTTGATAAGATATTGTCCACCTGCTATCATTTACTAAAATCATTAGGGCCCCTTAGTCTCCCTGCTACCGTATACCGTGTGTAAAGCAAACTAGACCCACTCTTGTCACTTTGAGAGATTGTCGATAGGATAATATACCTACAATTTTGGAGAGTGGTATTATGAGTAAAAACGAATTGAATGATTTAAGTAGTGTATAAGCTATAATGCTTTGATGTATTTTGTATTTACTGTAAACTGAAACTTAAAACTAAACTTACATTGTCATTGTTTCCAAAGCTAAGGTGATTGGCGCATACATGCCCCCCCCCCACCTTGAATTAAATTTCCAACACGTTCTATCTCCACATTAGGTACTGGAGCTATATTTTTAACCGTACGCTTGTACCTACTCTTCGCACTACATCTCGACTTAGATGAATTTTCATGATACGCATGATACACAAAGGTGGAGAATTAATTTCTTTTATTAAGACCAACTGTCCTATTTGAAAATTAGAAGTAGTGTCAGAAAACCGTTTATGACGTTGTAATTCTCCTATATATTTCTTGAACCATCGATACCATATACGTTATTGCATCATTGGAAATTTTGGTAACGAGGCAATTGTTTTGTAGGTAAATCTCCTACGTCTCCAGATGAAAAAATGCGTCATTTGGAGTGGAGCTAAGAGGTGACAGTGGTCGGGAGTTTAATATGGACTCGACTTGGACAGGAAGAGTATAGAATTCTTCGAAAGTGAATAAATGGTCTTCCATCATTCGTTATAAAATAAAATAAAAGAGACAAGCAGTCTTAAATGTTTTACATTTTACACCCGCGTCCTTTTCTGTCTATTTCAAAAAAGGATCTACGTCGCGCCGGTTGAATGAAAAGGAGGGGTTGGAAGATCTCCCATTGCAGGAGTTTAAAAAGAAGATTTTGCCCTAAAACATTATGCAATGCAATTATGACTTCTTTCTGATAAATTAGTTTCTTTATTTAACGAATTGACTATTGTCTAGTGATCCATTAAATTCATCCACCACTGCTTTTAAATAAATGAAATTTGATATGTTTCCAACATTATAAATGTTTACTTCCAAACTGTCCGCAGTCATAAAAGAAAGAACTGAAAAGCTTTTGGACAGAACACGCATGCGCAGATGTAAGGGTGATATCTGTGCTAACCACAACAAATTTTCATTTTTTTTACTACAATATAGCGGTTGGTTGCTAACTCGACTGTGATGTCTAAGGAAATGTTCGATCGTGTTTTTGTTGGTAATGTTTGACGCTGCTGTTCACCGCACATGTGCGCGTACGTTTGTCGTAATTATCCATCGTGTATTCCCTCCTTTACAGGTGCATATTGATTCATTTGTTATCTAACTGTGTCAGTTATTTTTGTTGATTAGATTGATGTATGTTTTTAAAGTGAATATAGAAATAATTGCGTAGTATATATGTTCACTTTTACGAAAAACTCGCCGTATTTGTTATACACTGTACAGGGTAAGTAAAAAATTCCAGTCGATCACCTCCGTTACTTATGAAGCATTTTTTAAATAATTGAGGTGCAGGCCCGTGCTGGCCCTGGGGGATAGGGGGACATATCCCCCTGCGCCCTTGTAAGTAGCGCCCTAAGACTGAGCAAAACATTAAACAATTTATTACTAATCGTGTGTTACTAAATTAAACAAAAGTAAATAAGAATACAAAGAGCACTTCATAAAAGTCTGCTTCGCTTCGGCAGAAATCATTAAGAGATTACTATTAGATTACTCTTTTACAACGCTTGCATTGTCTACCTACTTTTTGACACAAAGTATGCAGTGTTTGTTTGTTTTACTACCCATAAAAATAAAAAATACCACTTTCAATTTGAATTACACCGGAAATTATTTAACCTGTGATAAGATAAACCGTTTTGCTTTACATCATTTTGTAGTAGTGTACATAAATGATTATGACACCAGACAAGACAAAGTAAGAATTGTTTTTTATAGTACCTACTCGTATTCGCACATGATTAGTAGTGAAATATAATCTAAGGACTCCCTATTCATATCCATTTATAAAATCTGATATAAGATCATGCCATTGCCTTTCCCCATTTACTTCTGCAGTAGTTTAATTCTTTCAGTTCAAGTTCAAGTTTAAAGTGCACGCGTGTATGTTAGCTTTGTTTAGTTTGTTATTGTTTTGCTATTGCAACTGCATGTGCGTCAAGGCCAAGGTAAGTTTAATTAATGCATTTTTAATTACACCTTAAATGCATGTAACATTATTATGGAAGTAGTAATTTTCCAAAAGTTTGTTGGTCGTTCCCATTGTGCTGGAACTCCCCCCCCCCCCC
>NW_022170596.1:25479517-25836160 GCF_008802855.1 Photinus pyralis | reverse complement strand
TTTTTTTTACTGTGTGTGCTGTACGTCTCATGGTTAGGAGTGAAATATGAAAAAATTGTGTACCAATTGCTGCGATACCAATAGTTCTTTGGGGAGTAGTTTCTTGATGTTCAGTTTTTATGTGCCATAATAGCTTTTATGTGTATAAAGGGTGTTAATAATGATATTTGGGTGCTATTGCAATATTAGTGGTAAAATCAGATTAATTACCGCAAAAAAAGGGACAAAATGAGATGCGGTCAATTCCACCATAGCGCGTGTGCTCGCTTATATCCGTAGAGCGCATGTACTGAAGGGTTAATGGCTCACTATCGTAGTGCAACACGTTTAGAAAGTGGTACATGGTCATATTCCACTAGATCCTGCTTTCAGCAATTTAATGAAGCATATCCTGACCACCACTTTAGTTATAAAACCTTCGTTAGTCATAAGCACCGAATTAAAAAAAAAGTGATTATTTTTAGTTGCCCATTAAATTGATCTACCAGAAGCAGTAATGAATGACATTTGGAAAAATGAATTAGCTCTAAACCTTTTTATAGTTATGTCATTGACAACTTACTTTTTCGCCCCTGGAAGATGATACGCTTCATCGACGAAGATGGTTGCCAAAATGTATTTCGTTCATTTGTCTACATATACCTACCTCCAAAAGCAAAACGCACATATACTTTTAATTTTTGGTAAGGTTTCGGGCATCATAAAAAATATCACACGTGCATTTCGTCTGTCAAAAAAGACTTTGACAGTATTTGGTTTCGTTTTTGTGCGTAGGTACGGGATCAATAATGAAGTATCACTTGGTAGGATGATTCATCAGTTTTTTATTGCATTCATATTAAGTTAATAATTATTCATTCTTCATATTAGGTTAATAATTATGTATTTTGTAACAGTCTTATCGAACTATTTCAGTACCAACTTATCTTCTTTTCCAAAATTGTTAATGAATCTATTGAAACTGATAAGAAGCACGAATTTGGTGTAAACGGTTGCCAGCAAAAAATAAATACTTTTTCCTTTATAGTGAAATTATTTCATCCTTTCGTTGTTGAAGTGAGATGACAGTCAAAGGAAAGATTTTTTGTAGTAGGTGCTTAGCAAGTGCGACATGTTACTCCATGGCCAACAAGTTTTTATCGATTATTAGAATTTTTTTATTTCGTTTTTACGCTTGCATAAGACCTCAGTTGCATATTTTTATGTCATCCGATGGATATGGATATGTTTTTATTTCTCCTGTAGGGGAGCAGGCCGAAAATGTATTTTTCCATGTTATTTCCCGGCCCCTCTCCCTGTTATGTCGTACTGCAACCGAGACCGCAACTGTCCACGCTGTATTGCTATAGTAGATTTTGAATGTGTGCCAGGCGGTTTTAAATGTTTATGTGGAAATAGCCCCCTTTCCATTAATCATCTACCAAGAAGTTAAATATCAATAAATTTTGCATACTACTGTTTCATAACTCAGTAATTGTTGTTATTTTGATTATAAATAGATACAGTAATTCACAAACAACATTAAAAATTGAATAAAAGAAATTAATTATACTCACAAAAACAACGCAATCAATCCACGAAAATGGAACCTCCTCTACAAAAGAAAACTCGCCCCAATTAAAATCCTGCTTAACAGCAGTTTTCAAGACGAAAATGAAAATATATCAAAAACGGATAGATTTAGGTACCTATATGACATTATACCTACATCAAATATAGTATTTTGTGTATAATCTAAAAATACAAGGTGTTCCGTTTAAAATAATAAGCAAGCTGACATAACCGGATGTCTCACCAACTTGAAAATGTTTTGCATAAATTCTTTTGATTTGCATTATTAGAGGTATTGTGAAATACAATCGTAAATAACTGCGAATTTAGCTTTAAGCAAAGAGTAATTATTAAGTATTCTTTGCTTAAAGTGATGTCTAAAAATTTGACATCACATCACATGTATTGCATCCGATCGAATTTCAACCCTGCAACGTCAACCGGATCTGCAAGAATCAGATAGAACCTATTTACTACGTTCATACGACGTAAATGTAGCCATTGTTTTTTGATAACCCTGTTATTGGTTAGAGGTAGGTTGAGTGCTACGCTATAAAGTGGTAGTAATTTGATTAATTTCAAACCGCGGGAATTTTCCCAACTTAATTGCGGTTACCCATACCGGTTTCAAGATAGCGGACGGCGGCAATTTTCTTGTGGGGGTTTTGGAAACGCAAGCTCAACACTTAATCAGGATAACCCGTAACCTCAGCGAGTAGATGATGAATTGGATCATTGGAATTAAAATACTGAAGCTAATAATTACTCGGATAATTCCTCTCTAAGGAGCTTTACTCGGAACACTATACGATACGATAGACTTTTATTAAAAAAACTTCACTCGAATCGATATATGATCGATGTCATTATTTCGTACGCGGATCTGCTTCAGAGGCAGGTAGCTTAATTAACGCTGTAAGTCTCTTATCGTTCGAAAATGAATTATATACGTATGTAAGCTAGTATAAGGTCAGTTTCCTTATTTGTTTACATTGTTACTTTCCTTGTATCTTCCCAGTTTTATCCAGTGAAAATTAAGTTGTTCAAAGAAGCGAGGTGGCGCTCAACCTTACGAAAAAACTACAAAGATTTTATACCCAAACGAACTAACCGCTGCGCTGTAGGGAATCTGAAGCCGTTCTACTTTTACAACCCTGAACTACTTGGCCGTTTACGCGGCGGGTTTTTAGAAAAGCAATATGTTAAGAGAGATGCATACCAATCGGAAAAAATAGAATTTAGGTCAAAAAAATTATCAAAAAACGGATCTATAATTCCAATACATACACGATCAGACAAACAGACCGATCGTAAACGCTATTTCATTGATCTAATAAACAATCAGCCTCTACCCTGGACATTGATTATGTTTTTGAATGCTACGTTGGATTGTGAACTGTTTATTCCTTTTTTAAAGAATTGTTTTAAAAATAGGAGCGAAACGGTCGCTAACCAATGCCGTGTAGAATGCAAAGTGCAGTATTTACCTTTATTTGTCAGTCACTAGCACTGTTTCCACCTATACCCCACTCGTCTACATATGATTACTGATACTTTCGAAACAGAGCACTATTATCGAATGGCATAGGTAGCACGTATAGGTTTCTATCGCACTTTGTGATGATTAGACACTTTTCTCAGTTTATCTGGTATCGGTCATAATTATTAACCTTCACATTTCTGTGCAAATACAATTAACGTGCGTTCATGGAATTTGATGCCCGTTGCCAGGTTTAAAATGTACTTAACTACTACTATCGATTTAAATTAAGCTGTACCTGTCGTTAATTTAACTGGTCTGTACGAAAAGGGCACGTTACGAATAAAAGTAATAACGAGGGTCCAACGTAAATTGGGCATTATAAATAACCCTCGTCTAGGGAGTTACAAGGCGCGTAGGTACATGTTCGTTATTTCTAATTTAAAATTCCAGTTAAAGTTAAAGATTCTTACTGCTCATTTATTAATTAACAAGTGGCCAACTTCATTCGGCCCCGGTTACACGGTCTACAAGTTTGGAGCGCCGTGAAATCTGCCTCTACAAGTAAGTCCTGATTAATAAATGCAAGTATGGTCTAAGTAAAATTGACATGTCTATACTAAAGAAGAATTTACTAAGAAGGTACAAAAGATCTACCTGGAACCTGCTAAGTTTCTTGTGCCAACACTTTACGTTTGATTAATCGAGCGTAGGCCATGGTTTCGAATTTTATGTCTCTTATTTAGATGGAGACCTACTAAGCATTTTCTACACTACCTGCACTATCTCTACACCTACCCGAACGGCGCGTCCGAACCGCAACGAATTCAACTCCGTCTTTTGGGCCAGATTTTAATAATAAAATAATATATTGGCTTTGTAGGTATGCGAACGCATAAATGACAGTACTCAGGACCCACTAAGTACGAGAATGCGGACTGGTATTAGGGGTTGAAATGGACAGTGGTTTAATTAATTTCATTCAACGACCTAATTGCACCCCTTTTTAACAAAGTAAGTTACTTCTTTACTCTACAATAAATGGTTTTTAACTGCCCCCCCCCCCCAGCCTTCTGCTTTCTTACAAGTTAAATATTGCCTCTATTGTGTTCGTCACATAACCGAATTCGGTTTTTTAGTAATAACGAGGGTTTAACGTAAATTGGGCGTTATAAATGACCTTTGCGTCTACGAAGTTGCAAAGCGCGCACACATTCGATATTTCTAGTAAAAATTCCAGTTAAAGATAAAGATTCTTAGCTTAATTATTAATTAACAAGTATCTATAAAGTGGGTCACTTCAGTACCGATCTTGTTTTGTAATTAAACCCATTACCAGAGAAATGTTTTTCAAAAATATTGATCCTTGAAATGTGATTACAAAGTACCCATATGTAAAGGCGGAAACAATATTTACATCGGCACTTAAAGATATTATTTCTATCTATGATAATACAAAGTACTTAAAAAATAGATTACCGGATTTTCCAGAAAAAAACACCAACGAACATTTCAGTTAAAATGTCTCCGGCGATTACCTCATAAGCATAATGAAATGCAAAACAAAACTACCTGGCGCTATCGTACGCATTGTTACCCCGTTCTTAATGACGTTGATAAGATATTGTCCACCTGCTATCATTTACTAAAATCATTAGGGCCCCTTAGTCTCCCTGCTACCGTATACCGTGTGTAAAGCAAACTAGACCCACTCTTGTCACTTTGAGAGATTGTCGATAGGATAATATACCTACAATTTTGGAGAGTGGTATTATGAGTAAAAACGAATTGAATGATTTAAGTAGTGTATAAGCTATAATGCTTTGATGTATTTTGTATTTACTGTAAACTGAAACTTAAAACTAAACTTACATTGTCATTGTTTCCAAAGCTAAGGTGATTGGCGCATACATGCCCCCCCCCCCCCCCCCCCCACCTTGAATTAAATTTCCAACACGTTCTATCTCCACATTAGGTACTGGAGCTATATTTTTAACCGTACGCTTGTACCTACTCTTCGCACTACATCTCGACTTAGATGAATTTTCATGATACGCATGATACACAAAGGTGGAGAATTAATTTCTTTTATTAAGACCAACTGTCCTATTTGAAAATTAGAAGTAGTGTCAGAAAACCGTTTATGACGTTGTAATTCTCCTATATATTTCTTGAACCATCGATACCATATACGTTATTGCATCATTGGAAATTTTGGTAACGAGGCAATTGTTTTGTAGGTAAATCTCCTACGTCTCCAGATGAAAAAATGCGTCATTTGGAGTGGAGCTAAGAGGTGACAGTGGTCGGGAGTTTAATATGGACTCGACTTGGACAGGAAGAGTATAGAATTCTTCGAAAGTGAATAAATGGTCTTCCATCATTCGTTATAAAATAAAATAAAAGAGACAAGCAGTCTTAAATGTTTTACATTTTACACCCGCGTCCTTTTCTGTCTATTTCAAAAAAGGATCTACGTCGCGCCGGTTGAATGAAAAGGAGGGGTTGGAAGATCTCCCATTGCAGGAGTTTAAAAAGAAGATTTTGCCCTAAAACATTATGCAATGCAATTATGACTTCTTTCTGATAAATTAGTTTCTTTATTTAACGAATTGACTATTGTCTAGTGATCCATTAAATTCATCCACCACTGCTTTTAAATAAATGAAATTTGATATGTTTCCAACATTATAAATGTTTACTTCCAAACTGTCCGCAGTCATAAAAGAAAGAACTGAAAAGCTTTTGGACAGAACACGCATGCGCAGATGTAAGGGTGATATCTGTGCTAACCACAACAAATTTTCATTTTTTTTACTACAATATAGCGGTTGGTTGCTAACTCGACTGTGATGTCTAAGGAAATGTTCGATCGTGTTTTTGTTGGTAATGTTTGACGCTGCTGTTCACCGCACATGTGCGCGTACGTTTGTCGTAATTATCCATCGTGTATTCCCTCCTTTACAGGTGCATATTGATTCATTTGTTATCTAACTGTGTCAGTTATTTTTGTTGATTAGATTGATGTATGTTTTTAAAGTGAATATAGAAATAATTGCGTAGTATATATGTTCACTTTTACGAAAAACTCGCCGTATTTGTTATACACTGTACAGGGTAAGTAAAAAATTCCAGTCGATCACCTCCGTTACTTATGAAGCATTTTTTAAATAATTGGTGAGCTTACACTAGGTGCAGGCCCGTGCTGGCCCTGGGGGATAGGGGGACATATCCCCCTGCGCCCTTGTAAGTAGCGCCCTAAGACTGAGCAAAACATTAAACAATTTATTACTAATCGTGTGTTACTAAATTAAACAAAAGTAAATAAGAATACAAAGAGCACTTCATAAAAGTCTGCTTCGCTTCGGCAGAAATCATTAAGAGATTACTATTAGATTACTCTTTTACAACGCTTGCATTGTCTACCTACTTTTTGACACAAAGTATGCAGTGTTTGTTTGTTTTACTACCCATAAAAATAAAAAATACCACTTTCAATTTGAATTACACCGGAAATTATTTAACCTGTGATAAGATAAACCGTTTTGCTTTACATCATTTTGTAGTAGTGTACATAAATGATTATGACACCAGACAAGACAAAGTAAGAATTGTTTTTTATAGTACCTACTCGTATTCGCACATGATTAGTAGTGAAATATAATCTAAGGACTCCCTATTCATATCCATTTATAAAATCTGATATAAGATCATGCCATTGCCTTTCCCCATTTACTTCTGCAGTAGTTTAATTCTTTCAGTTCAAGTTCAAGTTTAAAGTGCACGCGTGTATGTTAGCTTTGTTTAGTTTGTTATTGTTTTGCTATTGCAACTGCATGTGCGTCAAGGCCAAGGTAAGTTTAATTAATGCATTTTTAATTACACCTTAAATGCATGTAACATTATTATGGAAGTAGTAATTTTCCAAAAGTTTGTTGGTCGTTCCCATTGTGCTGGAGCCCCCCCCCCCCCACCACGTAATTTTACAGGCCTTGCGCCCTCGGCATACCTGGCCTCCGCCCCCTTATGGCCCCCAGCACGGGCCTGACTAGGTGGTTCATTTATGCTAAGACAATTGCATATCTTGATAGGATCATTTTTTCTGGAAAAAATATTCATTCAAAAGTTGAGGCTTGAAGCTAAGGGGACCAATCTGTGGAGCCCTTCAGGAATATCTTGACCTCGATCTTCAAAGTTATTTCTTGAACGGGATCCCTCGGAATGATTAGAGCGGGAAATTTTACTATTGGTCAGTTTCTTACTTATTAGTTGCTTTGATCTATCAATTAATGTCTCTCGTCACAAAAGAATTTTTTTTTTACGTTTAGGGAAAGGGAAAATTAAAAAACGGTGCCTTTCAAATTCTGAAGTTGATCTTTAAATGAACTTGAAGGTCAAGGGCATAATCAAGGTCACCAACGATTGACTTTCTTTTGATTTTTGTATGTATGTGGCATCGGCCTAACATAGGAGATACATGAAAGAACAGGGCAAATATAGACCATAGCACCTATCGATTAAAGAAAACCCAAAGTCTTTAGGTGGCTCAAAGGCCGAGATCTCAATCGAGCAGGCAGACAGACAGACGACAAGAAATCGATTACATACGCGTTACATCAACTTCGTTGTGTTACGCAAACAATTATTGAAAAATTATCCTGTAAGGCCGAAGGGACTTCAGCGCATATTTGTGTGGCAGATCGGTATTCTAGATTTAACTCCACCATCCATAAAATCTACTGTCGAAGACTACCACATTCCCTTTGTCGGTACCCGCTTCCGCCGTCCCGTTCACCGGCAATTCGCATTTTGACGCCACCATGAGTGACATGAATAATATTTCGTCCGAGACTACCACGATTCCCTTTCGAAGATGGATCCATTCTGCTCAAAATACTCGAAACCTTCCCCATCAAGTTTAAGGATTATACTCGTAGATCAAAGTAACTACATGTTTCAACGGTAGTCATTATCAGGTTACTGAAACAAAACTATTAACAAATCGGAGACAAGCGTCGTTAATTACTTACGATGAAAAAGTTCAAGGAACTAGTTGTAAAATATTAACAAGGGTTGCGTGGGGGTGGAAATTTCTGGAAAACTTAAAAATTCATTGACAAAAGAAAAAATACGCTAAAGTCCCTTCGATCTCACACGAGGACTTTGACAATTTTTTACTAACGACATGCTGAAATAAAAAATTATCACTCTATATCTTCTTTCTTTAGTCAATGTATTTTTAAGTTTGATTAAATTTCCACCCCGACGCAAAACTTGTAATCCTTGTTAATATTTTACAACTTGTTCCTTATTTCCATTGTAAGTAGTTAACGATGTTCCTCTCCGATTTGTTAATAGTTTTGTTACCGTAACCCGATGATGACTATAGTCTAAGCATGCAGTTACTTTGATATATAATCATTATGTCGAACTTTATGGGGAAGGTTTCGAGTATTTATTAATAATTACCTTATGATTCCTTTTGTTAGTACTTACTTCCAACGCCCCGTTCGCTCGTAAATCGCGTTTGACTCCATCTATAAGTCAGATATTACTGGACGCTACCACCATTCCCTTTGTCGGTACCTACTTCTGACGCTCCCACACAGTCATATAAATGCACCATTTTGGCGGATCCACGAAATAGTACACATGTTTTGGGTCACTTCTCAGAATTCGAGCTTCTATTGGTGATACCAGAAAGCGAGACCGCGATTTCAGTTTTAAGAGACTTTAAACCGTGTGACAAAATTCGCAGCGCAACGTAACTTTTGGGCGATTACCCCTCTAAGATGTGCGCTTTGCAAAAGGTGGTTAATTTCGCCCCTAGGAAAAAACACGTACACTCCTCGTCTTTCTACAAGCGATCTTCTACGAGCCCTCATTTGCTGCCAGTCAGCCGCCCAACATGAGATTAAAAGCTACCTTTTTGCAAATAAATTTGCAAAAATCCACTAAAAGGTATAATAATTGAAATTATTACTAAAGATAGAGAATCACACACCTCTTATCTTAGACTGACGTTCTGCCCAACAGCTGAATAGCCACTTCTCACAGAAAAAATCTGCATATTACATTCTCATCACCTGCAAAATTAATCCTTATGATAAAATACACTGTGTCCAAGATAAGGATGTTTATCATGGAGATCTCCGAAAGCATAGAAGATACGACGATGGTCAGATTTGATAAAAGACGCGCAATTAATCAGTAATTATCATGCTTAACAGAAAATCAGAAAATTCCGACTACGTCCGAAAATATGCCAGAAAAATCGAAATTTGCCGGTGTTTATTTGTTTCTGATGTTATTTAAATAAATACAAAAAAATAAAAAACAATTTCTCATTGTCACTTTTTCAGTTTTACAAGACAGCGCAGCGTAGCGAAAATGTCAATACAACGTTTCATTTGGCAGAAATCATCATCAACTTTATTTTTCTATATGGCCCATAAAAAAAGTGCATACTGTATTGAGTATCATTTTTTATTGCGAATACAACGATGTACGGCACAAAAAAACAGAAGTTGGCAACTCTTGGTTCGTGTGCAAATACCTATCGGAATTTCTTGGAAAGTGGAAAATTTACCCGATACGTATTGTCGCACGATTAGGGCGTTGTGCGCGGGTTCACGGTCGTGTTGAAATCAACAGTTTTCATTTTTTTTTCGCAATAAAAACTGCTACCCAATACAGTGTGTAGGTATTTTTTTTACAGGCCACATAAAAAATAAAGTTCATGATGATTTCCCCAAAACTGAACTTTATATTGAAAATCGCTCGACGGTATCTTGTAGAGGTCAAAAAGTGCCAAAGAGAAAGTATTTTTTATTTGTTTGTGTCTGTTCAAATTACATCAGAAAAAAATAAAAACCAAATCGGCAAAGTTCAGTTTTTTTGGCATATCTTCGGAAGTAATCAGAATCTTCTGGTTTTCTTGGACAACTTTTCCCTAATTTGACCATCGTGCGTCGTATCTTCTATATGCTTTCGGGGATTCCTATCTTGGACACAGTCAATGTACCTATACTTGCAACTTTATGTTCTTTGAAACAGGTAATACATTGTTGAAACTTTGTTTACTACAAATAAAAATGCACGTGGAAGCAATCAACGTGTCTTGAATCATCTCATCTCACTTATAGAAATGACGCCTTAAAGGTCTGAAATGAACAAGTTAGATTCCTGAAACGTATTCATCCTACAGGTTCACTCTACACGAAATTCGATACAATTAGTGATGTTAAATTACCCTTTTTTTTAAAGTGCGTAATATTCCGTGTAAAATTACCAATTGTTTATGTTTTTTATGTATTTTATGTAATTTATGTAACTTACCATTTTTAAAAAAAAACGTAATTTTACAGTCATTTATGTTTTTTATGTTTTTTTTAATATTCCATAAAACTTTTTGAATGTTGTGAGTGTTTGAAAACAAGAACACCTTGTTAAATTATATATTTTGGTGTATTAAATAAAATACCCAAGCAGTAGGTATTTCGCCATCACGCGTCGTTTGGAGGAAGAAGCTCCAGATCGCGAATTAGATGCTGTATCATCCTCATTAAACCAAACTAGATTCAACGGTGAATCGTTTACGTTGGTAGTACCGTTGATGGCCTGTGGTAGTACCGATCAAAATGTATCAAATAGGTATTACATTTGTGTAACTTACAAAAATTACGGTTTTTTAAATAAAAAACGTGTTACGTAAATTTCATAAAAGACATAAATTACATAAAAAACCTACCTCTTGTAAGTTACGCGTAATATAGCCGTTTTTAATGTAACTTACAAATCGTTATTTTACAATCTACTTCACTAGATACAATGTACTACCTATAAACATGTAAAATCACTGAACCTAAACATTTAAAAAAAGGAATTAGCATAGCTACTCGATCACTAGTCACGAGTTTTTTTTTGCACGAGTAAGGAGAAACGCTCATCTTTGCTGTACAGTATTTTTCGGAAGCAACAGAGCCTACCGAGAACATGCTAAATGGAAGGTGATTTCTCAACGTCAATGTATGACGATTAGACATGCATGAGGGATGTTTTATTTGCAAAGCCAAGTTTTCGTCATTATCTCAAGGAATTCCAAGAGTCCGTTCGTTTTGCACTATCCTATCGCTAGTTGATTACAAAGTAGGAAACAAACCAAAATATTCGCATGTAGTGCAAATAGTGGGAGATAACTGGTAGGTATCCATTGCCGCGGTGTTAGATGTCAAGTTTGTCAGGTATCTTTTAATGGAAAATTAATAAGTATATTGAATCATCAATCAGAATAATATTACATCAATATTAACAAGTGACAGTAACCATTATGTGATCAGTGCGTTGTGTGTAACGTATTGGTTTGGAACCTACCTACCCATGTTATTTGTGTGTTATTAGGTGAGTAAGTAATAACATCTACAAAAATACACATTGTATTAATTCAAAGTCATTGAAGTCATAACTGAATCTATTAACCTTTTTTTATTCTAATATGCTTTTTCACATGGCATCATATTACCTGAACCATGATGAAACCTTTCTCAAACCGGATTTACTATCGCATATGCATATTACAATGTTCATTGAATATGAAAATTTGAGACTGGCAAGTGCCAGAAAATGCATCCAGCTATTATTGTCAAGTAGTTCGAAATATGGTAATGCTGACCGATTTAACAGCCGTTATGAGGGTGCAACATGGAGGTATGCAAAGAAAATTGGTGTGGCAGGGGGAAACCAAAACACATTATTTCCAACAATTTTAAATGTTTTTTACGCTACGCCTTAAGTAGTCCCAAAATTAGCGTTTACATCAGTGACCTATTGTACCCATTGTACCTAAATACTTATATATCTTTTCACTTGTTCTATCATCACCTCGTCTACCATTACTGTTAGAATGCCAACAAAAGCTACACAGGGTTTTCCTTACTCCAAATATCTTTCGCCGATCGTTTTCTCCACCTCCTCTTCGGAAACCAAACTTTTTGTCTCCTATATTCTCCTATATATGTGTTCCCATACATCCTGTGGAACAAGCTATGATTGTAGCACTTGGTGCAATCTGTCCTACTCCTGGGTAACCCTTGTAAATGTGTTTCGCAAAACTTAAGGTTTTACGAACTATCGATAATTCGTCTTTTCTGTTAAAAACGGCAGAAGGTCAGTTCTAAATTCCTTCTTGTTAGATGGCCAGCCCCAGCTCATGTATTTTATGACGGTTGTGATAGCAGAATAATTCTTGGATTCCTGATGTACGAGTAAATAACTAAAGCTGGCATGTTTGTAATGTATTGGCATTAACCTGTATATTAATTAATTGGAATAGTAATTGTGCCTATTATATTACTTAATTCGTTTGTACAGCGCTATTAGCACCATTATTTTTTAGACAAAGGGTATTTACAAATTACCCTTTGTTATTCCCACCACCTCGCTAATTATAACAAACGCTGGATGAAATTTGTTTTGCTTAGGTCAGACAACGAAATTTTACTTACTTCTTCCTCATGGTTCTCTATTAATAGGTACGTGAACTGTCCGGCAAAATAAAAAGTTAAGGCTAATTAATCACCAAATTCCGTTCTAATATTCAACCAAGTGAGAACTACGTTAGTGTATTCACATTAAGTTATTACACACAGTAAGTACCTACGTTGTAATCAATTGTTTGCTCATAAGAATTGACCAATTTTGTATAATTATATTATTGAATATTACCTTTTTCATTGTTTAGACACCTATGCTAAAATGATAATATGAACAATTACTTTGAACTCCATTGATCATTATGATCCAATTGAAATATTGTGTTTCTAATTGTCCGTAAGATGAATAGCGAATGCCAATTGGATTGTGGGAAATTACCGTGGGTAAAATTAAGGATCCTCAGTGTTACATTACGACCATTTATTTTAACCTTCCAATTTCGATCCATATCAAATTCTTGTCTACGGCATTGGGATTATGCTCTTGGTCTCTTTCCCAACGATCTCGGTGCAAGAATTACGATTTTGGCATGTTTTGGTCAAAATACGGACGATCAACAAAAATTCATCAAATTCATGTCTTGGGTATTGAGATAATGCTCTTAGTCTTTTTCCCAACGATTTTGGTGTAGGAATAACGATTTTTACATGTTTTGGTCAAAATACATGTGGCCACAGAAAAAGAACATGCCTTTAATGAAAGCTTTTACAACTCCAAATTAATGTAACGATAATTTTGAGTAGATACCTACATTTTGCTCTAAAACTTTTGACCTAGACCACAGAGAGAATTATATTGAATTATTACAGATCTAAGAGTCTAGCGAATATTCGAACTCGAAGATGACTTAGGGAATTAAATATGTTGATTTCTATTATATTGAGCCCACATTTTCTCCTGTTCCCGATTCACTCGAAGTCTTCCTGTTGAACCAGCTTTAATCAATGTGTAACATCCTACCTTAATGCCCAGAGTATCCGTACACCAAATCTTTCCACGATCGGTCACTATAAAAAAGAGTTATAACGCCACGGACGGACAGATGGGCGGACAGACGGACTGATGGACAAAAATTAAAAGTTATAAAAAGTAACTGGGGATCTTAACTAAGAGTTATAGCGACCACATACGAACGGGCGGACAAAAGGACGGACAACCATGATTCAAAACTATAACGAATCTGAGGATCCTTAATAAACGTGTTTAAAGGTCGGTTGAATGACATCATGCACCACTGATGAAAGCAAGCGCAAAAAGAGAGGATGATTAAGAAGTGAGAAATAGCAACGGAAGTTGGAATTCTGCACAATAGCTAATAGTTACACCTTTTTCGAAAATAGAAATATATAAGAACAGCAGGAACGAAAAATCAATCATAGACTACGCATAATCATACAAAAACAATACGTAAGCCAAGTTAAAAATGTAAGAGAGTGAGACGGGGAGCAGAAATCCTCAGTGACCACTATCAACTACTGTTAGGAAAAATAAAAGGTAGGGACGAGATGTAAATAGCAGTAAATTATCGCGTATATTGCGACTAAGGGAGGAAAAAAGACAATTGGAAAAGATGGCAGCAGATAAAAGCGATATTGATACCGGCGGGCGAGGAATCATGCCGGGTAAAGAGGGTAAACAAGCACATCAAACGAACAGCATGGTAAAATAATAATACAAAGGAGAAAGTAACAAGACGCTAAGAAGCAATATCAATATAGTAAATCGGAAGACACATACAAAAAAGTACAAGGAACCAAGGAACATAGTTAGTGAAGCCAAGCATGCAGAGTGGCACGAATTTGGTAGGAAACTCGAAAGCGACAGCAAGAAAAACTAAGAACTGTTCTTTGAAGTACTGAAATCGGTCACACCTTACAAATTAGAACCATAAAGACAAACAAGGGCACATATTTACTGAGTCGAGCAGTATATTGAGTACGTGGAGGTAGTATTTTTAGAAACTGTAGGAGGAAGAGCTAGAACGAACAAAAACCCCTAGTTTAGGGGGGAAGAATAGAAACAAGAAGGAGTAGAGAAAGAGGGCGCATCAAATAAGATTTAAGAATTTAAGAGAAGGAGTCATGAGCCCTGTACTCTTCAGTTTATTTATAGACGGCATAATAAGGAAATGCCATACCAAAGTCTCAAGACCCACAGTAGGGTATAGGAATTTATAACAAACACATAAATCTGAGTGACAACGATTATCGCGGTAGGAGAAAATGAACAATGAAACTTACTATTTAGGACAGTAAATATAAAAGAATATCACGTCCTACTAGAATCTTATATTTTTATAGCGAGTGCTGTTGGAGTGGTGCATTGAGGCTAGTAACTACGGATTTTGATTTGAGATGCGACTTGGCACTATATTTAATAAGACGATCTCTAGACCAATATTAACGTGCGGGTGTGAATCGTGGGTGGTCACTTCAAAAATGAAAACAAAATTGGAAGTAATGGAGATGAAGTATCTACGCAGAGTCGAAGAGGTGTCACTGAGAGACCACATAAGGAACGACAAATTTTTAAATTTTAAAATGAAACATTGATTTCACATGGCATATCCAATCTTATATGAAGGTTCTATTAGTCCGGCAAAAAATAAACTTGAACTATGAAGAGTACTATCAAAATCAGGTGTCTTTTTGCAAAGTGGAGGACCGATGATAGAGGGGGATGATCTATATCTAATAATGTGTAAGTTGAGAAATAAAATGTTTGGGTATTTACTGAACATGCCGTTTTTAATAGCACCAATTACTAATTAACGTTACTCTCTTTTTATTTAAATACATACAATTTATATAATTAGCAGTAAAGTATATTCATAACCTGATTTTTCCATGTGTGCCCTTATTTTTTTGTTATTACAACCAATTTATTACTTCTATTAACCTTTTACATTTCCATTTAAAAATAGCTTAACAGTGTCCTAGTTCTCACACCTTTACGGCTGTAATTACTTTTGTATTGTTATACATTTTTATCATCTCATATACGGTCTACAAAACAGTTTTTTCAATTTTCAATTCAAAAGGGAGGCTGCTTTTGTTTTTGGTAGTTTTCCTCTTGATAACATCCATATAATGTCCGTTTTTGGCACAAACCACCGCTTCAATATCTTAAAACGATTTTTACAGGTAGCAGAGATGATTCGAATAGCCCTATCCCAAACAATGGCAATTATGGTGAAGAACCTAATAATGGTTTCGTTTGGCATGAGTATTGGATTTCGCACGGTACTAATCGGCGGTGTTCTGCATGACGATGAATTTCAAGGTGCAGGAGAAAGTGAGCTCTCTTGGTTAGGTACGAACGAGTACTAGTGTGAATATTTGTAGATAATCAGTAAATTTTAGGTTCCATTTCGATGCTCACGCTGTTAGTGGGGTGTATAGGCTCCGGATTCGTAACGCAGCCAATTGGACGGAAAAGGTCCATGCAGTTTGTCACTATTCCCTACGTATCGTGTTGGGTTGGATACTACTTTTCAACGAAAATTTGGCACTTGTACATCGTGTTGATGGTGATGGGATTTTTTAGCGGACTTGTTGAAGGGCCCGTGAGTATCTAAGCAAATCACGTGCATACTTTCAATGTGTTTCTAGTTCAACACGTACGTTTCGGAGGTGACGCAACCCCATTTAAGAGGAGTTTTATCTATTTCGGGATCCATGTCGGTGATGCTGGGATCGTTTCTCCAATTTTTAATTGGGACGTTTTTTAAGTGGCGAATTTGTGCGTTAATTAGTTGTGCGTTTCCTTTAGTAACATTTTTTTTGTTTTTTCTTGTACCTGAAAGTCCATACTGGTTGATCTCCAATAACAAGCTTGTGGAAGCAAAAAAGAGCTTGGCTTGGTTAAGGGGGTGGACCAAAGTTGAAAATATTGAACTTGAAATTGGAAGCATTATCAGACATTACGCAGAAGAAAGGGATCAGCAGACCAGAAAGCAGTCATCATTTAAAGAGTACTTTACACCTTTCCTAAAAAAGTCCTTTATCTACCCTCTTCTGTTAGTGTCATTCGCATTTATGATATCTTCATTTACTGGTGCTTCTACCTTGCAGACGTATGCTATTGCAATTTTTGGAACAATGAAGTTGCCCATTAATTCTTATTATGCTACCGTCTGCTTGGGTTCAGTTCAACTTCTAGGATCCTTGATAAGTATTTTCCTCATACGTTTTCTAGGAAAGCGTCGTTTGTTTTTTATCGCAATTTCCTGCATGTGCATATGTAACATGATCATAGCAATCTATGCCCACTTTTCTGGCGCTTTACAAATCAATCTAACAAAAGACAGTGGCGTATCAACCAACTTAGATGTATCAGACTACAAGTGGGTGCCATTAACGTTTTTAATCCTGCTGAGCTTTATGAATAATGGCGGTGTTCACGCTTTGCCATGGATACTAATGTCGGAAGTATATTCTTACAAAACTAGGTCGGTGGGTTGTGGCCTTTCCAGTGCAGTTTCTTCTCTTTTGAGTTTTGTAGCCAATAATTTATTTTTGCGAGTCACTTCTTTTATATCTATACCTGGTATGTACACACTACATTGCGCTGTGTGTATCGTGGGTTTTCTTGTATTATATTTTTATCTACCTGAAACCGAAGGCAAGTCTTTGGAGACTATCGCCGACCACTTTGCCCAAAAAATTAAGTTGGACAACAAAGTCCAAAAGAAACCTCTCAAAAAAGGAATCGATAACACTTTATTCGAATATAACGAGTCCAATGCTAATGTATCGCATACAGTAAGTAAGCTCTAAACTCTTACAAATTATTAATTTATTGTTGCATATGCTGTGATTTTGAGCAAAACCCATTTAGAAACAGTAGTTACCGTGTACCTAATTAATTGTAAGTTTCTACCTCTTAGATAATTGGAAGAACGTGGCCTTGTTTGTGGTAAAACCAATTTGCCATAATTCTCTATTTGCGTGATTATTGTTAAACAAATTATTATTACTTTTTATTAAGTGTGATAGTGTAATTATATGAAAAATACCAAAAATCATTGTTTCAATTATTATCCGCTTTCTATCGTGGCAGGTAAAGAAGTGAAGTGGAAGACGCGGATCGTTTCTCAAGTACTGACAGCAGTGGGTTGCATATTATGTACGCAGGAAAACGAGTTGCCGGGAAAAACGGTTGAAAAAGGGGAACTTCCACGCGCTGGAGTGCACCCCATATCAACCTCGGTACGTGGACAATGTCGTGAGGGGGAGTAATAGGAGAAACATGGGCTTAATTTTTTTTGTTCGGTAAGGAATCGAAAGTGACAAAAGACACACTATTCTCCGGTCTTCGGCGGGCATATAGGTGGGCAGAGTTTTCAAATTTTCAATTTTCAAAATGATGCAAGAAGATCTGACCGAACGGCGATATTTTTTCTAAAAAAACTTAAGGCAACTTTGCAGGGTTCGAGAGGGTTCGAAACCGGCTGAAGTCTGTAGATGTGATTTTCTGTTTTAGGTGATATCCACGTGTCAGCTTCATACTTATACCCACGGTGGTGGAATTCTTGATGCGAATGGCACAAAAGGTCAACTCCAAAAAATTGAGCGAGGAAGAGCCGCCTTTCTTGTTTTGAAAATGTAATAATGGGAGCCAGGTTTCCCGATTGTATCTTTCTAAAAAGGGTTTTATCAAGTCTCTGGGTTTTATAGTTTTTGGTCCCTTATAATTGACGAATGCACATACATACATATTTTTACAGGGGTAAGGAATGCTATGCTATGCCATTTCCGTTTTGCAGTTTTGCTTCAGATCTAATAGGTCATGGATTAAATAATAGACGTTTAAAGTCGAGTTTAAAGTTCTCAAAGCTGCGGAAGAATAATACAATGAGTTTCGAAAATACTATAAATACTGTTGTGAGTAACACAAAAACGCCAAGTTGGACATTATGTTGCTTGTATATCCGAAAAGACTTACGATGTCCATATGAAAAAGAGTGTCACCACAAAGCGTATAAAGTACCTACTAGGAGTGGATCTGAAAAACTGTGTAGACAATGAAGTACATATGCCTCTTGACGTGAACTTGTAACAATGTTTTGGAATCTACGAACCTTAATTAATAGGAAAAAAGTATTTTCCCGGTCAATTTTGGGGTAGTCGATTTTCGGTGAAAATGCAAAGGCAAAGTCTTCCTTATAAATTGAACGAAAGAATGATTTGTCAAAAATCGATTTTCTTAGTAGTCCAGTCAAATTACGGTTTGGGCTGGATGTTGTCACTTCACTCAACGAAACCAAGCAGGGGCGGATTTAGGCAGGGGCTTGACGCGGGGGCCCCATGCCGACCACACGGTAATCCGACGTTCCGTGCAATCCGAGGTCCAAAAGGAAAACAAGATACGAAGCATCGTATACGTTTTCAGTAAGGGACTTTTTTGATACTTAGCTCGCATTCGGAAACGCAATTTTTATTGCGACTCATATTCAAAAGCACTGATCCTTGAACTCGTGGGAGTTGATTGGGGAAGGTTTGCCCTCTGTTTCTTTTGATTCTCGAGTTAGACGAGGAACAGACGGACGGACAAAACCATCACATAAAGGAAATTTCTTTCAAAAAATTCGTTTAAAACAGAGAAAAAACTCTATTATTCTATTTCATGGAATGACCGTGCAGGCAATATTGTACGCTACCCACCCCAAGGTACGAGTAATTGGAGCGTGTATCAGACGAGGTTCTACATTTAAATGTTCAACATTTTCCCCAACCAACATTCGTTATCTCATTTGTTGAACTTGAAAATTTGCTTGCATTATTACTTAATGCTAATAAACACCACTGACGTTTTATTATTTAATAAACTTGGGCGCCATATTTTTTTGTATTTAATTTATTTTTTTATTCTCTTTTTTCTTTTTGTTTTTTTTCTATTTTATTGTTTTCTTTTGTTTTGTTTCTATCTTATAATTTTTATTTTATTTGATTTATTATTTGTTTGTCTTTATAATTTATAAATAAAAATATAATTGTTGCAATTAGTACCACTGGAAACTTGTTTTGTAATAAAAATGGGTAAAAAAATCAAGGGTTTTTCGCCTGCCGCTGTGTACAGATCGAGGTTCACTGTTTCTGTGTAATCTGTGCTGTATTTCAATATTTTTCATTGTATTTATACTTAGTGCGTTTGCCTTAGACCTGTAATTTTAATAATAATTTTCTGAAGAAATTATAAAATTGAAATGCAGATGTTTTTCGATAACCCGAAATTCATTAAGTAAGGGGTCCCCTACAAATATTAGCCCAGGGCCCCCTGAGGCCTCGGTACGCCCCTGACCAAGCGTATCCGATGTAAAAAAATCCGCTGAATCCGAAAATCATAGTCCCCCTGGCCGGAAACGGCCGGAACATATTGTTATTAACAAAAACACGAAGAAAATGTCGTGTTTTTTCGCATTTGACTTCGAATATCTCGTTAACTACTGCTCTGAGGGAAAGAATGAATAGAAATGAACTTGTTTAGAATAAAATTTTCTATAAGATACAGTTGCTGCGGAACGCTCATTTTCAACTCTTATTGCTTTTTATGACAAAATGCAGAAAATTAATCTCTAAAATTAACAGTTTGTTATTAGCAAGTAAAATTCATCCGATCTTTTGGAAAATCCGTATTCAGTAACTTCTTTTGATAACAAAACTATATGACAAACCCGATCACCGTAGGTTTCATAGTAATTGATTAATTAAATAAACAAGCAAAAAAACGGATGCTTTCTCTTTTAAACTGGGGGCTACAAGAGCGTTCCCAATTTTTTTCTGCATAGTTTCACCCTTTGTAGTTTAACCTTTTGTATCATGTGACATGATAGAAAAGGTCGCGCACAAGTTGCTTGCGATGGTTTCCTAAACCATATCAAGACCATGCCCATCCAAATTTCAAAAACTTGGGAGTTGGGACAAAGTTCACCAACCCTATGAATTTCCCCTAGGCTAGTAAACGATCTTATGACACAAAAGAAATCATATGTCTTCCAATTAATAAGAGGGTTGTCTCGAAAATAATATTACGGTCGCGATTGACTTAGTTTAAACTTGATTTAGCAAATGGCAGTCACTTGCATTTAATAAATCCAATTTAAAGCCTCCAACATGAAAGAAAAATTGAAGAAACTCGGTCCAAAACCAATTCGTGTGTTCCACAATCAATAAATTAAATTGCCAAAATATGATTACTCTTAAAAGTTTGCAATTAAACCAACGTGAAATTTATTAATTACACTCCGCTTACGTTTAGCCGTCTGCCAACATGCTTGTAAAGAATAATCAATTGGAAAAAGTAATACAACGTCCCCATTCAACGGTCGAAATGAAAGCACCAATGACAATTCGCCCCATATGATTCCACCTTGAACCGACAATTACAGTCAACAGAAGTTTATTGTACTTGCAAAAATAAAACTGTTACACCCGAACCTCTCAACATGGGTTCCAAATGCCCCTCTCTACCTCAACCACCTACCATGCAACTCGTCAGAGTTAAAAAAAATGTGCCAAATTCTTGACCGAATAGCTTCCTTGTTCAATCAAAAAATAGCGCTTTTAGAAGAGTGCCTTCAAAGAATGATAAGTGTAGGGATCTCACGAAAGTTTATTATTTTCCGATGTAGAATAAGAATATTCAATACAGTCATACAAAGTATAGATAGGTTTGTATTTGAAAAAATTAAGTTGCCTACACTTGAATGTTAAGAGACAGTTATGTGAAATGTGCATAGCATCATTAAATGGGCCTCTCAATATGAAGAAGATTTCATATCATTTTTGATATCCCTGCTAGTTTCCGCAATAATCGACAGCCTGTATATAAATTAATTAAGTATCATTGATTGAAATATAAGATTACCGGAACTGGTAGTCTAATAAAAAAAGGAATGTTCCCATACGCCCTCGACTACACTCCAATTTGTCTCGTGTATGAAGTTAAACACCCATAAATCTTCCTGAAATTGATATATATTCTATGCAAAAAATGCTTTCTTGAAAACTATCGTAAACGTAAAGGTAGTAGTTTACCATTTCAAATCTAATTAGATCGCGATAATCGATAATTTTTTATGATACGTTCTTTCTTAAATACTCATTGTTCCTGTGTTACAACTTCTAGCGTTTTTTCTTACTTTAGTTTGTGTTTATTGCTAATAATTCATTATTTTATTGTTTACAGTCAAGCAACGTTGCTACCGGTTAATACTCGTTTTTGAATGGGTAATAACTCCAAAACGTAGTTCGTTAATAAGTGGGTTAGGTACTATTTGAAAACAACAGTTGTATGACTTCACGGTGCATTTTGACAGTTTTATATCCTTTATGCTTAATGTATACTGCCAAAATTTTATCGATATCAAAATAACGGTTTTTCCGAAAAAATATTTTTGGTTTTTAACTTTGCCATTTTTTTTTCAACCTAGCATAATTTTTGTCGGTTGTACATAGAAGGTCTTTCGAATAATAACTTAAAAATAGTCTTAGATTGCTATTTGAAAATATGTTTTTTTCAAAAATCCTGCCCATTATTTTTCGTTTCCGTATGTCTAATATATGAAAAAATCCGTCAATCCGTTATCTCGGAAAGTTGTCAACGTACGTACGTTCACGCACTGGTTTGCGTTGGGCCGACAGAAGTCGCACTAGAACACCAAATAACGCCCCATAAAGGTCCTAATCGAGAGATATTGTCACAATCAGTGAAATCATTGGGAGACAGTTACCGCATGCAGTTCAAATATGTTTCCTGCTTTTCACACGGGGTGTAACAACAGAAAAGAATAGTATATTAAAGCATAAGTTGCAGAAGGCGCTATATATTCTAGCACGAGTTCAAGTTTCGAACATGAGCCGCGTAGTGGCGAAGGTTCGAATGAACGAGTGCTAGAAAGGCCTTCTGCAACATATGCTTTATACTATTTTCTCTGTTGAGCATTTTAATTGTATTAAAAAATTAACAATTCTGACATTTTCTGTAATAAATATTTCAATAAAGAAATTAAGTTGGCAACACCAACAATTTTTCAATAAAGAAATTAAGTTGGCTACGCTACATTTTGAAAAAATTCAATTTAACAAGCGCGTCAAATACGAATTTGTGCAGTATATTTTAGTTTTTTCAATAAAAAGTGAATAATGTGCGAAGAAATTCTTCCTTCCACTCCTCCAGAGCTTCGACAGTTAGCAGAAGAGACTGTTCATAATTTGCTACCAGGCAATAATTCCACAATTATTCTAAAAGTTTATAATAATTGTACATTTAGTGACAAAGATTAGTTTTGTAATTTTGTTAGGTTATAAAACCTCATTTATATTAAATGTGGATTTCTCTAAGTACCTACACTGAATTTTCAATACCTAATGATTTCAATTACCCGTATCGTTAATAACTGTAACATAATGTTATAACAATAAGTGAAATTAGTCCACATTTTACTAAACCGTTGAGATAAGTATTAACGTCTAAATCATCCAGGCAGAACTTTGAATTGAACATTCGCGTATATGATTAGCCTGGATGATAGACGAGCATGCCAACCACTGAATACCAAATGTTCTTAAAAATCTGTCAGTTGTGGAAAATAGTTACCAAAAATAGTGTTGGAATGAAACTCATTCCAGCACTATTTTTGATATCGGAATACTGTCATTATAAACGCAAAACAGAGAAAAAATCTTCCGAAAGTATTAAATATGAAACAAACTAGGAAATTGACATCGGTACTGAATTTCTAAAAAAATCTGTACACCAAACCAGCTACTGTTAGAAATCCTAATACTAAATCAAAGCTTTGTCTGTAAAGTTTGTAACCCTTAAGTTTTCAGAAAAGGAACGTTTCGTTCCTCAAGTTCTTTTTAATTGATTCTTTTCCTTTGGACGTTCAAGTTATTTATTTACTTGACCAAAGTCCCAGGTGTGGACGCCGATTTCAACAGTAAAACACCTACTTAAATGTGTGCTTACCTATCTCACTCACGGAAATGTTGTTTATAAACCTTGCACTACGGGACAGCTAACAAAAGGTCTCAAAGTAGCACTTTAAATTAGCTGCTTAACTCGAGCGCGATCATTAGTCAGCCAACGATTGGAAACTAGTTTTCTTGCCTTTGACCGAATCCAAAATTTTGGCTGTTTGTAAAAAAAGGTGTTTTCCACACGTGTATAATACACCATTGTTTAAAATGTTGAAGGTAAACGGACAATATATTATTACGACTACAGGTCCAAGGTAACGGCAATTATAGGAATTTATTCTCGTTATGAAGTTAAACAGATGGACTTCAAGTTGCCAAATTATTCTCGTTAGTTAAACCAAACTATATGTATGTAGTGATTCGAACTGCCGAAAAATGTATGCACTTTATGGTAAGATCAGTCGATGACATGGCTTACATTTTAGGTTACGAAATATGAGCATCAGGCAGTCACTACCACAAATTGTTGCTGTAATGGTAAAAAATTGGTTAATGATATCACTGGGGATGAGCATAGGATATACAACGATATTAATAGGTGGAGTTTTCGACGGGTCTACGAATCACTTTGGCAGTATAAGTGCCAATCAAGTATCATGGTTGGGTAATTTTGTTCAGTTATGTATCAGATGCATAATGATACCAATTAAATAGGATCCACATCGACGCTGTCTATCTTCATCGGAAGTTTACTGTCAGGGATTGTAACGCAACGTCTTGGACGTAAACGATCCATGCAACTGGTGACCATTCCGTTTCTAGCTGCCTGGCTTTTATTTTATTTTTCCAATGCGTTCTGGCAATTATATCTGGGTTTGGGCATAACGGGACTGTTCGGTGGTCTCGTGGAAGCGTCCGTACGTACGACCTTTTGCACTGGTTAACTTAAAGAAGATTTGTTTTAGTTCTGCGCTTATGTTTCTGAAATTACGGAGCCGCAGCTCAGAGGGACCCTAACGGCAACCGGTTCAATGTCGATATTTATAGGACTGGTCATCCAATTCTTGCTTGGGACAAACTATAATTGGCGTAAATGCGCTTTAATCAGTTGCGCATTCCCAACGGTAACATTTGCGCTGTTCTGTTTCGTGCCCGAGAGCCCGTACTGGCTGATAATGAATGGTAAAGCCGAAGAAGCAAAGAAAAGTTTAGCTTGGCTTAGAGGATGGAAAGCGCCAACGGATGTTGCTGCAGAGATAGACGAGATTGCGAACCGGCATGAATCCGGAAAGTGTTTTGATTGGAATGATGTGAGGCGGTATTTGAAGCGAAGCTTTACTTTACCTTTACTGTTGATTGCGTTTATGTTTCTATTGCACACCTGTACGGGATTGGCGACCTTGGAAACCTACTCCGTAAGCATTATGGCGACAATGGACGTGCCCATCAACGCCTACTATGCTACCCTAATTTTGGGAGTATCTTCACTAAGCGGATCATCCCTCTGTATAATTTTAGTGCACCGCCTTGGAAAACGAGTACTACTATTCATTTCGCTGGGAGGTTTATGTGTTTGCAATTTGCTAATAGCGGCATATACAAACGTTGCCAATATCAAAGGCATTATACTGGAAGTTCAGAATTCCTCTGTGAGGGACTTAGGTGCGGACAAATATGGCTGGATACCATTCACCCTATTGATTATGCTCAGCATTGCGGATCACGTAGGGAACTCAACACTGGCATGGGTTGTTATGGCGGAGGTGTTTTCTCATGAAACCCGTCTGCTAGGGTGCGGCTTAGGCAGTTCTATTTCTTATTTATTAAGATTTTTCTCGAATTATCTGTTTTTGAAACTGATTGCCTTCATGACATTAGGAGGTGTTTACTATCTATATGGTAGTATTAGCCTGTTGGGGATTATAGTGCTTTTCTTTGTCTTACCTGAGACTGAAGGAAAAACATTAGAAGAAGTTTCTGATCATTTTCAAGGAATTTCCAAGCTGGACAATAAGGTCCGAAGGAAGAAAAAAGTAGCGAATTGTAGTGTAACTCCAGTAATCTAGTAGGTACATCTGTAGTAATGCTATAAATAAAAATTTATCAATTTTTAACGAGCGATTTTGAATTTTCTGTCCGTCCATCCGTCTCTCTGTATACATGATAACTCGCGAACGGTTTCGTATTTTCCAATTCTGTTTTCAGTATTATATTTATCATCAAACAAGGAACAACGGTTTAAATTTTCAGCTAGTTTGCTATATTTCTCAAGTTTACTTACTTACACATCGAGGCCAAATGATTTTTCTTTCTCCTGAAGAAGTAGATTTAGCCGTATAATGTCTCAAATTCAGTTCATGCCATTTTGGCTCCAGCCGGTTCAGTTTCCAAGGCGCACGGTTTCAGTTAATAAATTGTTTCCTATTTACATTTTACTCTGAGAAAATAACTTCAGAGGAGAATTTTGTAGCGGTAGATTATAACACGTGGCAGAGAGTGATAATTGATCAACGTATATTTTACACGCCCTTGAGTCTCTGTGTACTGATAAAATTGTTTATTGGTGAAAAATTAAATTCAGAGCATAAAACAGCCGAAAGTCTCAATCAATAGATTGTTTTTTTAATCATTGATTAACCTTAACCATAATTTGTGAAACCGGGGATAAGGCTCCAAAAGTTATGGATAATGAAAAACCTTTAGACACTTTTAAAAGCCCTGAAAACGATCAAAACAAATTTTAAAAGTTCTAAATAGTTATTTATGCAATGAGTGTATAAATGAGGCGTTTTATTGGTGAGTGAGATGTTTAGTCCACGAGCGCGTCTCTCCGTTTTGTGACTTCGCTCCCTCAGGGCTCGAGCAATGTAGCCAAGCGTCTTTGAAGCAGTGGTTGGACTGATGAACACCTTCCTTCCTTATCTAGCATTACGTCGAAATTATGATGAAATATTTTCTTATTTACGCGTTCTAAGATTTATGATACCCACTAAGTACAACAAATCCAATTAACTCTCTTAAACAATTTGTATATTTAAAATAAAAGAAACTAAGTGATAGTTTAAGAAATTTTCCAATTTTGTGTCTTTTTGAACGAAATTCCCCCAACTCGTATCAAACAAATTGAAACATTTAACACGCAGGATGACACAACTGCTGTATCCAATGCGTAAACCGAAAATTACGTTGACAACACGAAAATTGTTCATAACAGGGTGGCTCGCTCTCATCTTCGACATTACTTCAACATAGAGAAACGACACCCTGTAATTTACACAACAGTACACTTTTGTGAAGACGATTTAGCCTCGGATTTAACCACCTACTTGCCATTTGCATTAACCTGGTGTTCTTGTGGACGCCATCTGCTTGTAAAGTTGTAGACTGGATATTCTTAATATATTAACGTGTTTCAATCCGATTTGTTTTTATTATACAGGGTGTATATAGAAAAATAACGAATTTTCTATTAGCACCTGACAGTTACGCATTATATATACGTTGCATTTGCTTTCCTTACAATTAAAGTTGAATTTTTCTATCAATGCGAATATAAATAGATGTATTCGGTATCAATCAGTCAGTAATTCTCTTCTGGGTTCTTAAGGAAAAGGCTAAAGGGATAAACAATAAATTAATAATCATAATTAAGTATGGAGATGTTCATATTTTTTTAAGGTATACCTTTGCTGGAATATTAGTAAACGGGGTTTGAAGGGAACCCAGCCGTATCTCACGACCTTACGCCTATTGTATAGCATATTAAGGGTAGAAAGTCGAAGAATTTGTCGAATCCTACACTGACTCTGGAACAACTCCGCCCAAACCATTTGCTGGAATCGATGCAACCAAGGGCTACATAGTGTAAAACCAAAAGGGGGCCGGAAATACATGATTAAAAAAAAGAAATAAAAATTATGAACAAGAGTAGAGATTTGCAGCTGCATTTTAATACAAAAGTTACAATCATTTTCAAATGCCAGATAAAACCGCATCCGCATCCAAAGGACCTTCAAGCCATATTACCATTTCCGTCCTTAAAACGCAGGATCATGGATCGAACTTATCTACTCGTACATCAATTTTCATGTTCCTCCAGAAATATCTTCTACTTGAGAGTAGACAGCTGTTCATGCCTATCTTGCGTGGCCCCCTTATTTGATAATATGCCAAATTGTCGCTGATAACCCGCTGCCAAGGTGGCATATCTGATTCATTCACTGGTGTTGGGTTCCTAAAATGGAGGTAAGACCATGTGACGTTCTCTTCCGCCATACCCATATTGAACAAAGTTGTACCACAAACTTGTCATTGTTTCGGTCATTTCATCGTCGAATGACGTAGGATTGTAGCCCGGAAAAGCACATTTCGAGACAGCAAATAAAACAATTCATCTGTATGGCTTGCCCCTAAAACGGCGACTTATATTTTTACGACACTAGGAGTGCTCGTACCAGAAATAAAGCTGGGATCATTATACAGAGATGCGTAACTTTTCGACCCCATGTAGTCAAAGTAGTAGAAGTATATGGGCTGCTTTCTGTGTGCTAAATGGTTTTGCACCAAGCAGTCGGCTCCTGATAGGAACCACCCATCTGTGTACAACTGAGAAAAATATCAGAAATGCTGCATACCAAGGACTAAACTACTGACTGATCTCAGGTCTAGTTCTAACGCCAATCGTTTGGTTTCCAAAGTAGAACTTGCGCAGCCTATTTGCCAAATTTAGCAGGATCCCAAGTCTTAAACATAGTATGGTATAATCGTGTACAAGCCCGAATGCAAAAGTTACCGAAAATGTTAGCTGTTGTTTGACAATATTATACAAGTCTTTGTCTTGAAGACACTTTAGCTCGTACTCGTACCTGATGAACAGTTCAATTTTTGACCAAACCGCTGGGCATACATAATGGATTCGTTTCGTGATATGACAGCGATTTGGGGTATTGCAAACCCACTCTGAATGATAGCACTGGTTATAAGACCTGAAAGACCGTTAAACCTGATTTCAACGTTAATACTACCTTTTGCCATAGGCGAAAGCGTCAGTAAGTGAACACTATGTGCCCCAGCTGAATTTCCACAAATCGTAACTTTCTGAGGATCTCCGCCGAATCTCGCTATGTTGTCTTTAACCCATCGCAAGGCTAACACTTGATCTTTTAGGCCGTTATTTGCGGGTATACTGGCATCTCCAGTAGATAGAAATCCTAGAGCCCCTAAAAACAAATGCGTCTTTCCTTTTCAAGATCTTATACTACCTAATCTGTAGTGGATAGTGACTAAAACAAGATCTTTGTCCAAAAGCAACTCAGGTTCCAACCAATCATACCTAGCACTACCAACTGAGAATGCTCCCCCATGTATGTAGAAGAGGACAGGGTAACTTAAGTTATTCCATTTATCTTCCGGTAGTTTACCTGGGGACAAATCGCGTGGGGTTGCGTAGCGTTTAAGGTACCACTCCACTGCTCCAATGGAACTGAAGTCTACAATTTAAGGTTACAATTAGCTGCGTGTAGGTACCCAACTCGACACGTGTAATGTTATAATTTAACCTTTAACTAAGCGTCAACATGTCTTGCTGATTGTTTTGAATTGTGCTCAACATATTGATTAAGCAATAAAACGTTGGAATTGTTAATTAACAAACCACACAGGTCTGATTTGTAATACACCTTTTAAAAAAAATGTGCAGTTAGGTATATGGTATTTGAACTTGACCTTTAATCGAAGTTCTCCAATGGGTGGTTTGGTTCCACTAAAGCCACTCACAGTTATTCCTTTTCTTGTTGTAAAATATCTTCCTAAAAGGTCACCTTGTTTTAAGGACACAAACGGGCCAGTCTCACTGCTACAAAATCTTGCAAAATACCCGATTACGAACAGTGTGCCTATGTTCGCCATTGTTTGCAAATTACCGTATAGTTATTTGTACGCACGCAAGAACTTTAGTATGACACAAGTTTGCTGTAATTATTATATAAGGAGATCATTTGTGCGTCTAAATGATAATGATAAGGTTTTAAAATTCAATAACGACATTGATATCCCCTCTTCTGCAATGTATGAAGGACCAGTGCTATTGAAATTGTTAACTCAATGGATACAAATTCAGAGTGCGTGGTTGCCCAACACAAATTCGTAATATTCAAAACCCTGGGAAACACATGATAATATAATTGTGTTGGCAGGTACAGTATCCACAGTCGTCGTAAATCGTTGTCACCTGACAAGATATTTAAGAAACAACAAATTAAGATAGTTGCGACTCGATCAATTATAGATATCCCTTCTGTGCTAAAATTCGTCTTTGTCTCCAAGGGGAAAACATTCAAAAATGAGAGATAACTTTAATTGAAAAACTGTTACTTCTCTCTTTCCATCAATGGGTGGTACAGAGGAGCCTGTAAAACAACTTAGATTGTTTCGAATAGTAAGACACTATTTTTTTTTAATGATGAAAGGCAAAAACCTCGCCAATTACGTTTTGAAAATAAATTTGAGGCAGAATGCAAAAATTGGGTTAAACAAAGATCTAACGCCGAATTAATGAAAGACATGGGTGGTCATCTTTAACAAAAAAATATTGGTTGAATCTTTCTGTTTCGGGTTGCATAAGATACAGTGAAATTAAGTTGTATCGCGCACTTGAAAATATCCATAATAACCAATTAACCACTCCCCACTCCTGGATTTCATGGGCGCTTTTGGAATTTTATAATACGTTACACACAAGAACATGATCTAAGCCTTACCAATTCGTACTCAAAAAACCTTGCAAGTGACCCTTCCTGATTGATAAACTAAGTAGGTAAAACCACCTTACAATTTTGTTAGAATCAAAATTTAAATTTAATTACGTGACTTATTTATTTACAATTAAGTACTAATAAATGTATAACAGTCTTGAAAGGAATTGATTAATAACAATAAAGTATTATTTATCACTCACATACACACAATTTAGAACAGTGCGATCTATTTACTACTTCAGTGTGGAAATTTGAAATGTCTTGAAACTTGCTTATATAGCCAAATCGAGTGTCATATTTCCCCTGCAAAAATTACGTCACATCTCCCTGTTCGCCGATGATCTCGGGATATACGGGAAGTTGCTTATTTTGATGCCAGAAACAATTTAATATAATCGTCATAACAGCGTAATTTTTCTCACGTCTTCCGGTTTTCCAGGCTATAATCCTTCACAAATAGTCATTTTTCAATCCATCTAGGGCAATTCCATTTTATATCCTTTACGTGTTTTACTACTTTTGAAAACTCAAATCTAAAAAAATTAATCAGTGGCCTCTCTTGTTTAAACTAATTTGTACTTAATATCGAACCTACCACTCAATTGGAGGTTTTCTTTAAGTAATCCTGAATGGAATAATTTTTATATAAGGAATTGATTTTTTTATACCTAACAATTCCAAATATGAGTTTCTAAAACGGTATAATATACAAAACCTCTTTCATCTTCATTAAGAAAGTACAAAACGAATATTTACTTACTAAAACAAATACGATTTACAATGATTTTCCGTAAGGATTCGGAACCCCAATTGTACAAAATAGAATTTACAATAAGTACCTTATAGAAAATCGTCCTCTAACGGTGATGGTGTGGATACAAGTTCAAGTTGGGGACAGCCTCCCTCAGCGAAAACGAATTAGGTAAGTCGACGGATTTAATACATTGGGAATTAATGGAATGGCGGCTAACAGTTTCTTCCTTGAATGCTTGAACGTAGTTGCTTTTGCTATGTATATCCTTGTATTTTAAAAGTTGCGAGAAAACCACAATTTCATTGATTAATTGGTTTGACCACCAATGGGAAACAATATAATAATTATATTATCGCTTCACTATACATTCATGGGCAGTGTAAAGCTTTCATGGAAATGAATTAAAATCTACCAGAAAACTATCCCCCCCCCTCCAACCGTACCTTTCAGTACGTGGCTAATTCACGCCTACTAAATGGCGGATCATCTACCAATGTCGAATCATTCATTTGCTACTTAAATGGCGCCCTTGTAATAAAATTAGGGTTGGTAGAGCAGATCATCTTCCACACACTTCCCAAATCTGATGATTATGCCGTTTCCATGCTACCAAGCTTCAGAGTTTGCAATGTAATTCAATTATACCAATTCGGTCTTCAGAAAGCAACAAACACCCTATAGAAAACAAATACGCAGAAATGGATACACGTCCGTTCCTTCATCTGTTCACAAAACCGCTATTTATCTGGGAAATAATTTAGAACCACTAAATTTTTTTACAACCTGAAAATATAGATGATGCTCAATGCTTAAAGAATTATTAACGTTTTTAGTTTTTTCATTTCATTTTTCCAAAACAATGTACAATTGTATTACAACGTCAAGACTAACAAACATTTAATGGAAATGATTACTATACGTACAGATTGCAAATCTGTGGGCCATTCTAGTAAATTTTCTTGCGACATCTCTGTAATAATGGCTATACTACACTTTGTAGTTCCTATAATGCAGAAGTTTCCATTTTTTTGTTTTACATTAATTTTGAAAAGTTAAGTAAAATATAAAAAATAATGCAAATGAAAACTATAGAAGCCTTTAAAGTTGTGTTTCGAAAAATAATTTCATTGTCGTTCCGCACTAAATGTCAATGGGTTTAGTATTGTATTATCCACCTTAAGACACTTCTCTATTGACACACCTCAAATTTCCAATAAAAAAGCACAATGTGCGATTAGTCGATTATATTCTCATTCGTAAAGGACGTCTGCATTCTTAAATTTAGGTGACATGGGTGATATTCTACTCTTGCGCCACCTATCTGCATAAAACGTAGCAGTGCTGGCCTTAAGGTCCTCAGACAAAATAAGATGGCGTCGATTCGTAGCAGCATTTTAATACAAAAGCAACAACTAATTTTCGAATGACAACTTAAACAACATCGGCATCCAAAGAACCTCCAAGCAGGATCATACATCGAACTTATCAACATTAATTCCCATGTTCCTCCAGAAATATCTTCTACTTGACAGCAAATAACTGCGCATACTTAATTTGCGCGGCCCTTTTATGTGGTAATATTCTAAATTATTGCTGACAACCCTCTGCCAATGCCTCATCTCTGATTCATATGCTGGTGTTGGGTTCCTAAAATGGAAATAAGACCATGGGACGTTCTCATTCACCATACCCATATCGAACAAAGTTAAACCATAAACTAGTCATAGTTTCGGTCATTTCATCATCAGATGGCGTTGGCTTATAGCGCGGAAAAGCCACATTTCGAGACATCAGATACAACAATTCATCTGTATGGCTTGGGCCTAAACCGGTGCCTTATATTTTGAAAGCGATGAGAAGTACGTACCACAGATAAAACTGGTATCACTATACAGAGATCCGTAACTTTCAGAGCCCATGTAGTCAAAGTAATAGAGGTATATCGGCTGCTTTCTGTGCGCTAAATGGTTCTGGATCAAGTAGTCAACTCCTGATAGGAACCACCCATCGGTGTACAACTGATAAAAATATCAGATAATATGATGCAAACCAAGCACTAAAATATACTGACATCAGTAATCTCGGGTCTAGTCTTGAGGCCAATTGTTTGGTTTCCAAAGTAGAATTTGCGCAGACTATCTGCTAAAGCTAAAGATTCAAGATTGAAATCGTGAAAGGCGAGTGTTTGGAATGTCTCTTCCATTTTGTCTAATTCCTCCGTAGATAATGCTGGAAAGTTAAATTTAGGTATATTTTAAGATTTTCCAACATTAACCTGCCGAAACTATCATTCCCTCGTTCGACACCATTCCTACCATAATCGGTATATCTAATATGTTCGTGGATTGCATCAGTTTAAAGGGATTTCGGCAGAGAAACGCATCGGCACAGTTTTTTTCTATCGTTGGCAGAAATGGACCCGTCGTTGGATCCCATGTCTTAAAAACCGTGTGGTATAATCTTCTACAAGTGTCAGAATGCAAAAGTTACCGAAAATGTTAGCTGCTGTTTGACAATATCGTACAAGTCTCTGTCTTGAAGGCACTTCAGCAAATCCTCACTAGTACCCGATGCGCAGTTTAACTTATCACCAAACTGCTGGGCATACCTTATCGATTCGTTTCGGGGTATTGCAGATGCTTGGGGAATTGCAGCCCCACTCTGGATGATAGCACTGTTTATAAGACCTAAAGACCGTTAAATCTGATTTCAACGTTGATACTGTTGATGTACCTTTTGTCATAGGCGAAAGCGTCAGGTAGTGAACACTACCTGCTCCAGCTGAATTTCCACAAATCGTAACTTTTTGAGGATCTCCGCCGAACCTAGCTATGCTATCCTTAACCCATCGCAACGCCAACACTTGATCTTTTAGGCCGTTATTTGCGGGTATGCTGCCATCTCCAGTAGATAGAAATCCTAGCGCTCCTAAAGGCAAATGGGTCTTCTCTTTTCAATAACTTTGTACCTACCTAATCTGTAGTTGACAGTGACTAACACGAGATCTTTATCCAAAAGCAACTCAGGTCCCAACCAATCATACCTAGCACTACCAACTGAGAGTGATCCTCCGTGAATGTAGAAGAGGACAGGGTAACTCAAGTTATTCCATTTATCTTTTGGTACCTACCCGTATTTACGCGGTGTAATCATTACTTCATTGAAATAGTGTTACCTGTGGAGTGTAAACGTTGAGAAAGAGACAATCTTCGCTTCCGGCAATTGGATTTTCATTTCCTTTATCGTAGTAGTTAAACTGGGGACACACGGCGTGGGGTTGCGTTGCGTTTAAGGTACCACTCCACTGGTTCAATGGAACTGAAGGCTACAATTTAAGGTTACAATCAGCTGCTTGGAATTTCCACGGATTGTTTTGAACTGTACTCAACATAGGAATTAAGGAAGTAATGTAAGAAAAAATATGAAATTGGATGGCATTTGAAATTAACCTTGAATCGAAGTTCTCCAATAGGTGGTTCGGCGTAAGGTATTCCACTAAAGCCACTCACTATTCTTCCTTTTCTGGTTGTAAAATATCTTCCTACAAGATTGCCTTGTTTTAAGGACACAAACGGGCCAGCCTCACAGCTACAGAAACTTGCAAAGCATCCGATTATGAACAGTGTGCCTAGGTTCGCCATTGTGTGGACATTGCCGTATAGTTATTTGTACATCCGCAATATAAGTATGACACCGACACTTTTTGTGTACATATTTACATAAAGATGTAATTAACGTGTATAAATGATAATGATAAGGTTTTAAAGTTAAGTATAAAGTTCAATAACGACACGAATATCCCCTCTTCTTCAGTCTAGGTAGGATCAGGTAACTAGACTATATTAAAATTGTTAATAATAATTATCATTTATTAAGCTCATGAGATCATAAAAGTATCACATGAGGCAAGTGAAATTAAATTGTAAAATACGTGTAACTGAATAAAGAGAGCAAAGATATCAAAATACATTGAGAAACTTACAGTCAATTTAGACTGCTTTTACACGGGGATACTGTCTGCGACATACTGTATCTGAGATACAGGCTGTCGTCAAGATTCATGTCAAATACACTTCGCAGCCTTCAGTGCAGTGAAAAAGTATCCTCGTGAGAGTTCCATATGAACCAATAGCTTATCAGTCCCCCAAAGTTGTAAAATCGCCGGGCTACTGGAACTAGCGAGCGACCGAAGTCAGAAGTATGCGTGTTTGAATGGCTTCATAAGACGTAATGTACATTGTACAAGTGTATCCGAGATACCAGTCTACGGGCAACTCGAATCCCGTGTAAAAGCAGTCTTAATTTTCCTTAGTCTTGATTTATGTTAAAGAATTCAGCTTTGTTGTAAAACACCTTTGATGTTAGATACGACTTAACTTTTTTCTTAAATAAGGGAAAGGTTTCTGTCGATTATAGACAGTAAGAACCTTAGTGAGGTGACTTTGTTTTTAGAATGTTCCATGACGACATTTTAAGGTTGATCTTCCGTGCGGTTATAAGCTTCCTCACTAACCACGAGGACGGAGCGTATACACATGGATACGCGTACGATCTCGCGGTCATCATAACTGGAAGTACCCTTTCTTGCAGAATAAAGACACGTTTAACACTTGCGCAGATCATTAAATACCTCTATCGAGAATTTTTATAGAGAAAAAACTTGGACGTCTCATTCAAGCCAATCTCCTCACGAAGATTCAGCCTGTTATTAACCATACTGAAAAAACAGACGGTGGCTGATGGACTATAAAGCTAAAACAAAAATAGGCACTTAGGGCCAGATATCAAATACCACGTTTTGCGTTTATTTAAATAAGTTAAATTTAAAAGAAAATTCTAATTACCGTAAATCCTTAATATCGGTCAACTGCGATACTCTTTAAACAGGACACTATACAAGTACCAGTTGATATTTCTTCTAAAGTTCAGTTCTTTCCTTTTAATTTGTTCTTGATTTCAACGACACTGACTTTGATATAATTTTAGACGTAATAGTGGCTTTGCTGGTGCTAGAAGACTACACTTTAGCAGATAATTTGAAGACCTTATAGAAAGGATTCACATAAGCGCTCGAAAGACATACACTTGGACTACTTATTCGTAGATCTCTTTAAACACTATCTAAACGTTCTTCTACAACAAACTACGAACAAGACTGACTGTCTTTTCGATTACAGCATACTGCCAAACGCCAAAGATGCGCCCAGCAAACAAAAGCTTGACAAGAAGTCACGTTTCCTGTCCGCTTCGTCTTTATTAACCCACTACTGCTCCCCTTCCTTTGTATCAAATTTAATGCGCGTCTTAGAATAAACACAACACTTGTGTTTACCCTGGCGAAAAAACGTCTGATTATCTTGAAACTAGTCCAAACTCTTATCGCACTGACCGGAGAAAAACTTTTACAATAACTGCACGCAATTAAAACTAGATGTCCCCTACATTTATCACATAGCTGTACAATTACAAATGAATATAACAGAGCGATCATTTAGAGAAAACTTCTAATTCAAATTATAGGATCAAATGTGTGTTAAATCTAAAATTAGAGACCACATTAACTTTAAAAATTGAGATTCACTTTATACCCATCATTATTATAGGTGCTGATCCCATACAGTCTTTATCGTCTCTTATGTAAATCGAACTATTACCCTTTTTTTCATATTTTTCTTGATACAATCTGTGGGGAAAATCAAAGTCTAATTTCCTATCTTATTCCTCCCTGCCTCTTTCACATTCCTCATTAATTTCTGCTCAATCTCCTCCAATCTTGTCTCCATCCACCTTTTCTCTTACTAAAGTTGGCAATCTACCTTAACCCATTTATGCCCATTGTACTCGCTTGAGTACACCTGTTTTTTAGCACTGAGGCGGAATCTATGGGTTAATAATGGAAAGTATAATTGCAGAATCCTGATCCTTGCAGTTTCTGCATAAATTCTGACAACAATTTTGCCGCTTTTTTCATTCTAGGTTACGATAATAGCCACTTACAGAGACACGTGCATCCGGTTTTGTGTGTTGAATCGTGACAATAACAGAATACTGTTCAAATTTATAGTTTATTGTTAAATTTTGAAATTTTTTTGTTTTGAATATTATAAACAATGGTGTAAAAACAAGATTCTGCGGTTAGGTAAGTGAAAGCTTTATTACATCCGATTTTATGTTGGGGTAAACATGGGTGTACTCGATTGAGTACAATGGGCAAATGCAGGATACATTTTCGGTTATTTTCTTCCTATAAAGTGTTCACTTTCAGGCATTCTTTTATGATGGAACAAGTAAATGCGATTTCCGCTTCATCTTTTTATGGAAAAAGGTTCGCAACACTAGCGTCTGCAGAAGATGCTATAGCAAATACAAAATTCCCAAACTCAGAAATTGATGTGGTAATTATTCCACCAGAACCCGATTACCAAACTGACGAAGAGGAGTTTGACGAAGACGATTTGGTTACAGCTAGTCTTCCCCAAGATGTTCCGGGAGAAATTGAAATAGCGATGGAGGATGATAGCGATGAAGAATATAACATGCCACTATCTCAGGTTTGTACTACACTATCAAAAAAACCAAAAATAAGTCAGCCCAAGTGGAGTAGCGAACCAGTGGATTTGAAAATGACATCCGCTAATGGCTACTCTATTCGTTTGGAAAAAGTACGAGAACAATTGTCTAGCTGTAATGTCATTCAAATTTTTGAAAAACTGTTTGATGAACAAGTTGTCAATCTCCTAGTAGAACAAACCAATAAATACGCCACTGCCAGCAATAATCACAGCTTTCAAGTTACTGGTGAAGAAATCAAGATTTTTGTAGGTGTGCTTCTTTTTAGTGGTTACCATAAGTTACCTCGTGCCCGTTTATATTGGTGTCTGGACGAAGATGTGAATGTGCCATTTGTTTCGAATTGTATCAGTAGAAATAGGTTTGAGGAGATAAAAAAATATATACACTTGGCAGATAACACACAGATTGACAGAAGTGATAAAATGTACAAAGTACGACCATTGATGAATTTACTAAATAATAAGTTCCAACAGTTCGGGATTTTTCACGAATGTTTGTCGATTGATGAAGCTATGGTGCGATATTTTGGACACCATTCTGCAAAGCAGTTCATCAAAGGTAAACCAGTACGCTTCGGCTATAAAGACTGGATGCTATGTAGCTCCAGTGGTTATTGTTATGCCTTTGACACCTACTGTGGTGCTAAGCCAACAAATAGTGAGGTTGAAATTCCGAGGTCTACACTTCCCCTGGGATCGCAGGTGGTAATTGATCTTTTAAAAGTTCTCAAAGAACCTACTGATCACATCGTGTTTTTTGATAATTATTTCACTAGTTACGACCTGCTCACTACTTTGAGAGGAAACGGTGTACGAGCTACCGGAACAGTGCGAGAGAACCGTACAAAAAAGTGTCCTATTCTTCCTTCCGCTCAGATGAAAAAAAAAGACCGCGGTAATTTCGATTATCGTTACGATAAAGAAAATTCTCTGCTTTTCGTGAGATGGCATGACAATAGCGTCGTTACAATGGCGACCAATTACGACGGCATTGAACCAATGTCACAAGTAAAAAGATGGTCGTCAAAGAAAAAGGAAAAGATATCAGTACCCCAACCGAAGCTTTTTCAGACATACAATGCATTCATGGGAGGGGTGGATCTTTTAGATCAGTCAGTCAACGGTTACCGTGTTGCGATACATGGCAAAAAGTGGTGGTGGGTTCTTTTCACCCACATGATAAACGTCACTGTTGTCAACGCATGGAGACTATACCAACTCGCTTTCCCACAAGACCCTATGGACTTGCTATTATTTCAACGAAATGTTACCCGTCATTACCTACGGTCTTATAACAAGTCAATTCAAAGAAGATCAACTTCAAGTCGACCATCCGGTTCATTACCTAGGAGTTTACTGGACGATCCAACAGGCCACTTTCCCAAAAAATTGTCGAATCAACTACGTTGTAGCGTATGTCACAGCAGAATTAGATGGGCTTGTGAGAAGTGTAATGTTACTCTTTGTATTGAGAGAGACTGTTTCAAGATATTTCACACGCGGAAATAATTCTTGTCATATCGACTGACTTTTTAAATACATATTTTTTTTGTTGATTTTTATTCTATATGTGCCCGATGTACTCATTTGAGTACACCATTTTTTTTCTTACGTTTTAGGGAAATAAGTTCAAAATAAAGCATAAATGACAAAAACAAACTGTTTGACAAGATTCAATCATAAATAATTATTTTAATCTTTCACAAGCTTGGTGGGCATTAATGGGTTAAGAGCGCAACCGCCAATGGAGGGGATTAATATTAGACAGAATAATATAGCTTCGATTCGTAACAGCATTTTAATACAAAAGCAGAAATAATTTTCAAATGCCAGATAAAACCGCATCGGCATCCAAAGAACATCCAAGCCCTATTAACATTTTGGCCCGACATTACAACTAAAATCGCAGGATTATGGATCGAACTTATCTACATCCACTGCCACTCTCAAGTTCCTCCACAAATATTTTCTATTTGAGAGTAGATTATTGCGCATACTTAAATTACGCGGCCCTTCAATGTGGTAATATTCTAAATTGTTGCTGACAACCCTTTGCCATAGCGGTATCTTTGATTCATTTGCTGGTGTTGGATTCCTAAAATGGAAATAAGGCCATGCCACATTCTCATTCGCCATACCCATATCGAACAAAGTTAAACCATAAACTAGTCATCGTTTCGGTCATTTCATCATCTAATGGCGTTGGCTTGTAACCCGGAAAAGCCACATTTCGAGATAGTAGGTACAATAATTCATCTGTATGGCTGGCTCCTAAAACAACGTCTTATGTTTTGAAGACAGTGAGAATGCACGTACCACACAAAAAGCTGGCATCATTATACAGAGATGCGTAACTTTCCGATCCCATGTAGTCAAAGTAGTAGAAGTATATCGGCTGCTTTCTGTAAGCCAAATGATTCTGGACCAAAAAGTCTGCTCCTGATAGAAACCACCCGTCTGTGTACAACTGAGAAAGATATCAGAAATGATGCAAACGAAGTACTAAACTACTGACATCAGTGATCTCGGGTCTAGTTTCGACTCCAATCGTTTGATTTCCAAAGTAGAATTTGCGCAAACTATCTGCCAAATCCAAGGATTCAAGATTGAAATCGTGAAAGGCGTTGGTCTCGAATGTCTCTTCCATTTGGTCTATTTTCTCGGGAGATAAAGCTGCAAAGTTAAATTTAGGTGTATTTTAAGGCTTGGCGTACATTAACCTGCGGAAACTATTATTCCTTCGTTTGGAACTATGCCTAGCATAATCGGTATATCTAGTATGTCATTGGACTGCATCAGTTTAAAGGGATTGCGGCAGAGAAACGCATCGGTACATTTTTGTTCTATCGTTGGCAGAAATGGAATCGCCGAAGAATCCCAAGTCTTAAAAATCGTGTCGAATAATTTTGTACAAGCCACAATACAACGGTTACCGAAAATGTTAGCTGTTGTTTGACAATATCGTACAAGTGTCTGCCTTGGAGGCACTTTAGCAAATCTTCACTCGTACCCGATGAACAGTTCAATTTCTCACCAAACCGCTGGGCATACCCTATCGATTCGTTACGTGGTATTACAGCTATTTGGGATATTACAACTCCGCTCTGGATGATAGCACTGGTTATAAGACCTGAAGACCATTAAATTTGATTTCAACTTTGATACTGTTGATGTACCTTTTGTCATAGGCGAAAGCGTCAGATAGTGAACACTACTTCCTCCAGCTGAATTTCCACTAATCGTAACTTTCTCAGGGTTTCCGCCGAACGTCGCTATGTTGTCTTTAACCCATCGCAAGGCTAACACTTGATCTTTTAGGCCGTTATTTGCGGGTATACTGTCATCTCCAGTAGATAGAAATCCTAGAGCTCCTAAAAACAAATTCATCTTCTCTTGTCAAAATCTCTGTACGTACCCAATCTGTAGTTCACAGTGACTAAAACAAGATCTTTATCCAAAAGCAACTCAGGTCCCAACCAATCATATCTAGCACTACCAACTGAAAAGGATCCCCCGTGTATGTAGAAGAGGACAGGGTAGCTTATGTTATTCCATTTATCTTTTGGTACCTACTCGTATCTACTCTGTGTTGTCGTTACTTCTTTAGAATATAATTTTACCTGTGGAGTATAAACGTTGAGAAAAAGACAATTTTCGCTTCCGGCAATTGGATTTGGATTTTCTTTATCGTAGTAGTTCAATTGGGGGCATACTGCGTGAGGTTGCGTAGCGTTTAAGGTACCATTCCACTGCTCCAATGTAACTGAAGGCTACAATTTAAGGTTACCATTAGCTGAGTGGAATGATTCAACTCAATTAACTAGACGTTAACACTGATTTGAGCTGTGCTCAAACATTGGAATGAACGAAAAAATTCTAGAGAAATACGAGGTTGGATGGTATTTGAACTTACCTTGAATCGAAGTTCTCCAACAGGTGGTTTGGCATAAGGTATTCCACTAAAGCCACTCACGGTTCTTCCTTTTCTGGTTGTAAAATATCTTCCTAAAATATCGCCTTGTTTTAAGGACACGAACGGGCCAGTTTCACAGTTACAAAAACTTGCAAAATACGCGATTACGAATAGTACGCCTATATTCGCCATTGTATGGACGTTACCGTAGGTATAGTTATTTGTACGTACGAAAATATGACACTTACAAGTGTGCTGTAGGAGAAGGTAATTAGTGCGTTTAAAATGATAATGGCAAAGTTATAAAGTTAGAAGTTCAATAACGACATTGATATCCCCTCTTTTTCGTAGCTACCACCCAACCCACGGTCCGTATACTAAACCATTGTTTTAAACAAGTACTAAACGGTTGCCTCATTCACTGCCGTTGCGGAGTGAGAGGGGAATCTCCCGCTTGTGACGTAGTGTTTTATGCTGGTAATGCCCGTTCTGGGATCTTTTAGATAATGGAGAACTTCTAATTCAATATTTGTTACACGTTGCGCACTTGCCAGCGCCGCAACTTCCTCATTATTATCAAAATTGAAAAATAGATCCTCAGGGTCGGGATCAGTAGCTACCGCTTGGTTAAGAATTTGTGTAGCTTCTTTATCCGAATCTTGAAGATCTTGCGCAGCCTTTATAATCAACTGTGTAATGGCCTCCAAATCTTTCGTAGCTGTTGCTTTTATAGCATTATACCAACGCAACTTAAATTTTGGTATGGTAAAAGTTGGAACAATAGCATCTTCAGATTTACTATCTAAGGTTAATAGAGATGAAAATCGGCGAGATAGTGCATTAATGCATTCATTTAGAATGGGTTCCGTTAATTTTAGATTTTGTGTTTTTAGTTGCAAAAGTTTGATGTGTAAAGAACAGACAGACGGCAATAAGTACCCATAAAAGGTATTTTTTTTGACCTTGAAGAATATCCAACGTGACTGCTATTGGTTGCAAAATTTTACAATATTCTAACAGTTCTACGTACTGCAAAGTGCAAGCTCACAAAAATTGGAAATAAAAAATGATGTGGGAGTGGGAACCATATAAGGAATTGAAGCCTTTTTAAAGAGGATTTCAAGCCTATTAAAAAGGAATTGAAGCTCTTTAAAGGGAATTGCATCCTTAAAATGGAGTTTTCAATGAAAAAGTAATTTCAATTCTTTTAAAAGGAATTTAAGCTCTTTGTCTGAAATCCAAAGCCCCAAGCTCACGCGAAAAGGCTTTAGACGTAAATTCCAAAGCCCTGTTTTTAGAAAAGGCTTGAAGCCTTGGAATTGCAAGCTCTTTTAGAGCTTGAGGGTTTTCCAAGCCTTTTGTACCAATTCCTTTGCACAGCTCTGCCTATAAATATGAATTAAACTTGGAACGTGCCGTGTGTGCCCGCAAATCTTGTGCTTCATTATCATGATCCAAATATTACTTGAGAAGCGCCTTTGCTGATTCTTTTAGATAAGTACACGACTCAAGAATACAAGTTAAAAAAATCTATGCTTGCAGTGAGTTTTTGGATAGCTGTAAATAATTTTCATTTCCTACACGTGGTTTTACATCCAATTAAAGAAATTTAGAGTGGCGTCACGTCTGAATCTCACTAACAATAAGAAAAAAACTTCAAGGTGCTTCATGGTAATGTTACACAATGCCAAGAAAAGTTTCTCAGTTTTCCAAGAACTAAATTCCTGTAAAATCATATTTTTTAGAACTACCTATCATTACCTAGTTGAAAACCAAAGCTATTCCAGATTTCTGGAAAAATGGCTGATGGTAAACGCTGATGTAGTATAGCCAGCTGTAAAAGTCAAGAAGAGAGAAACAGAAATTTACCTTTTTTTTTCTTTTCCAAAAAACACACAAAGAGATCTGAATGGATCAACAAATGCTACAGGAAAGACAAGTTCAATCCTGAATTCTCGCGTATTTGCAGTTTGTACTTTTTACCATTCCATTTCGAAAGAAACTTGAAAACAGCTCCTTAATCCTCCGTACAAAAAAAAAATTAAACCAGACGGTAAACTAAAACTATCTTATAATTTTATTTTATAGCGATCCGACGCAGCTGTTAAAATCCAATGTTACTCCATTGGAAATTAGGTGCATCTAGGGAATGAAGAGTTAGGACAAGGGAACGTAAGAATCACTTCTTCAGGATCCAGATGACTTAACCACTCCATGAACATCTGAATTTTCAACACCAGAGCTATGTGTTCAAGGAGTAAGGTGCAGTTGTACTTGGACAAACAAGAATGAACACCCGGGCTCATACAGAAACACATGAAAAAAAATTTCATCATAGTCCGTCGCCGTCCAGCCGTTTAGGGAGACTTCAGTTACACCCATACACACACGTACAGAGGAATTGTATATATTAAGAGAATTATGAATGTAATAGTAAATTATAAACCTTTCGATTCCAAAAGTAAAACTTGCTGGTTACATTGGTACCTAAACGTATAGTAAACGTCGATGAGCTTACGTATGCACTGGCCCCTGTGGAAATGTCAAATCAAACTACTCCTGATTGTTGCTTAAAATATCATTAATATCAATAATAAACACAAATATGCAATTTATATCAAATGAAATGTGGCCATAATGATACAAAAATGTTTTCAGAAGGAATTTTTAATTTTGTTTCCTTTTTTCAGCAGTTAAAGTAAATAGCGCGACGTCAAGAATCCGCGAACTCGCAATGTGAATGATTATATTTTTCAAGTAATTTTTACTAATCGATTTTCAAATGGTGTTTGTAAGATTTAAGTGTCCATTAAATTTACAAAATTAAAAATATTTGATACAGGGTTAAATAAAAGTATGGAACAAATCTTATATCTTCGTTAATGTGAATTTCACAGTAAAATAGAGGAAAATGAAATGGGAAATTTTTACAAAATACATATAATATGCTAAAGTAAATTTCTTGAGAAATGTGAATGCCCGAAACGAGATTCGCAACAGTAGGTACACTATACCTTAAGTGTCAATTTTTTATTCCCAGACCTCCTATCTCTTCGTTTAGGGTGAAAAGAGACAAAAACTCTTTATCACAAGGTTTAATATAGTAAAATGCTAAGTTGAAAGAAAAGACCATGTCTTAAAAATTCATTCTGAAAAACGTTTTTGTGTCCTTTCGCCACAATTCATTCGATGTACGAGATACAATTCTAGCAATAACAACAAAATTTCTAGCAGGATCAATTTTGCTCTGCGCGGATAATAAATGAGCGATTTTGTAGGGCCTGTTAAAACTAAATTAATACCAGATAAGGGATTATATACGCATAACTGGAGGAGCATATGACACCGAAAAAATTATAATGATATCGTTCCTATAAAAAGAAATATTTTGGCGTAAAGATAGAAAAACACGGATCAACTATCATAGTTTCATCTTTAAGACTTTATACCTTAAAATTAATTATTTCCAGTGTTATTGAAAATTAACGAACACCATAATTTGATTGTATGTACTATTATCAAGCTCTTATTGATATTTCGTGGCTCTACGTTGAACGGATCAGGAGTAAAAAAATAAACAGTGGAGCCGCGCACGGATTTTGCATAAGGCGTAATGTATATATCATATGCCTCTTAAGGTCACGTCACTTTTTCGAGCGCTCCGGCCTGTATTGTAGGCTTCGATATAGCACATGAGACTTCTGTGGTAGGAGGTGCTTACTGCGGGCTGAAGTACGTCACAATTGCCAGCGCGTTTTATTGGTTGCTTTGGTTTAGTATACGGACCGTGGGTACGACCAGCTTATCTCTGGGCTGTATTAAAATTGTAAGTGAAGCACATATTTAATTTAAAGTGTCTTTTTGGCCAACACAAATTCTTTAAAACCCTGGGAAACAAACTATTGTATTATGGAGGTGTTAGGTCAATCAATCTATCTTCTGGTTGTTATCATGGTACAATAAGACAAGATACCTATGCGCACGTGCACGTGCCGTCATTGGAATATCTGAGCTCTACCACTCAATAAAGTAATGGGGTTTCTGTAGTCCTACCAGTTAATAAAAGTGCATCCCCTTTCCGGATGTGATCAGATTTGTTCAATTTATGTCAACTGCGTCAAGTTTCTTACATTAAAATTACAAAGTATCAATTATTGCATGCTATCAATACAAATATTTAAAGTTACAATAAAAAAAATTAAAATTATATTCCCGTTTCCAAGTTTACCTTTAGGGCAGAATATGGCGTCGATTCGTAACAGCATTTTAATACAAAAGTAGAAATAATTTTCAAAAGAACATCCAAGCCATATTAACATTTTGGCCCGCCATTATACTTAACTTAAATTGCAGGATTATGGATCGAACTTATCTGCATCCAATCTCATGTTCCTCCACAAATATCTTCTACTTGAGAGTAGGTAACTGCGCATACTTAATATACGCGGTCCTTTAATGTGGTAATATTCTAAATTGTTGCTGACAACCCTTCGCCATAGCGGCATCTCTGATTCATTTCCTGGTGTGGGACTCCTAAAATGGAAATAAGGCCACGCTACGTTCTTATTCCCCATACCCATATCGAACAAAGTTAAACCATAAACTTGTCATCGTCGTGGTCATTTTTTCATCTAATGACGTTGGCTTGTAACCCGGAAAAGCCACATTTCGAGACAGTAGATACAATAATTCATCTGTATGGCTGGCTCCTAAAACAATGTCTTATATTTTGAAGATAGGGAGAATGCACGTACCACAAACAAAGCTGGTATCATTATACAGAGATGCGTAACTTTCCGATCCCATGTAGTGAAAGTAATAGAAGTATATCGGCTGCTTTCTGTAAGCCAAATGGTTCTGAACCAAGAAGTCTGCTCCTGATAGGAACCACCCGTCTGTGTACAACTGGGAAAAATATCAGAAATGCTGCCAACTAAGTAATAAACTACTGACATCAGTGATCTCTGGTCTAGTTTTGAGTCCAATCGTTTGATTTCCAAAGTAGAATTTGCGCAAACTATCTGCCAAATGCAAGGATTCAAGATTGAAGTCGTGAAAGGCGTTGGTGTCGAATGTCTCTTCCATTTGGTCTATTTTCTCGGGAGATAAAGCTGCAAAGTTCAACTTAGGTGTATTTTAAGGCTTGGCCTACATTAACCTGCGGAAACTATTATTCCTTCGTTTGGAACTATGCCTAGCATAATCGGTATATCTAGTACGTCATTGGACTGCATCAGTTTAAAGGGATTGCGGCAGAGAAACGCATCGGTACATTTTTGTTCTATCGTTGGCAGAAATGGAATCGCCGAAGAATCCCAAGTCTTAAAAATCTTGTCGAATAATTTTGTACAAGCCACAATACAAAAGTTACCGAAAATGTTAGCTGTTGTTTGACAATATCGTACAAGTGTCTGCCTTGGAGGCACTTTAGCAAATCTTCACTCGTACCCGATGAACAGTTCAATTTCTCACCAAACCGCTGGGCATACCTTATCGATTCGTTACGTGGTATTACAGCTATTTGGGATATTGCAACTCCACTCTGGATGATAGCACTGGTTATAAGACCTGAAGACCGTTAAATCTGATTTCAACTTTGATCCTGATGATACTACCTTTTGCCATAGGCGAAAGCGTCAGATAGTGAACACTACTTGCTCCAGCTGAATTTCCACAGATCGTAACTTTCTCAGGATCTCCGCCGAATCCCGCTATGTTGTCTTTAACCCATCGCAAGGCCAACACTTGATCTTTTAGGCCGTTATTTGCGGGTATACCGTCATCTCCAGTAGATAGAAATCCTAAAGCTCCTAAAAACAAATGCATCTTCTCTTGCCAAATCTCTGTACGTACCCAATCTGTAGTTGACAGTGACTAGAACAAGATCTTTATCCAAAAGCAACTCAGGTCCCAACCAATCATATCTAGCACTGCCAACTGAAAAGGATCCCCCGTGTATGTAGAAGAGGACAGGGTAGCTTATGTTATTCCATTTATCTTTTGGTACCTACTCGTATCTACGCGGTGTAATCGTTACTTCATTAGAATATAATTTTACCTGTGGAGTATAAACGTTGAGAAAAAGACAATTTTCGCTTCCGGCAATTGGATTTGGATTTTCTTTATCGTAGTAGTTAAACTGGGGACATACTGCGTGAGGTTGCGTAGCGTTTAAGGTACCACTCCACTGCTCCAATGGAACTGAAGACTACAATTTAAGGTTGTAATTAGCTGCGTGGAATTATTCAACTCAATTAACTTGACATATCATCCACTGATTGTTTTGAACTGTTCCCAACATTGGAATTAAGGAAATAATTCAAGAAAAATAAGAAATTGGATGGTATTAATTGAACTTAACCTTAAATCGAAGTTTTCCAATGGGTGGTTGGGCGTATGGTATTCCACTAAAGCCACTCACGGTTCTTCCTTTTCTGGTTGTAAAATATCTTCCTAAAATATCGCCTTGTTTCAGGGACACAAACGGGCCAGTCTCACAGTTACAAAAACTTGCAAAGTACGCGATTATGAACAGTGCGCCAATATTCGCCATTGTATGGAAATTACCGTAAAGTAATAGTACATACGAAAATATGACACTGACAAGACGTGTGCTGTATTTTGTATGAGAAGGTTTAAAACGATAATGATATGGTTATAAAGTTACAAAGTTCAATAACGACACTGATATCCCCTCTCCTGCAATCTAGGTACGACCAGCGTATCTCCAGACTGTATTGAAATTGTAGGCGCAGTACATATAAATTTAAAGTCTCTTTTTGCCAACCCAAATTCTTTAAAACTCTGATAACATACGATTGAATTAGGGGGGTATTAGGGTAATCAATCAATGTATATATTTTGGTTGTTATGTTAATGTGAGTGTGCTTTAAGAAAAAGTAATTGTGTATAGCAGATAAAAGATTTAATATTTTTTGGCGACCGTGATAGGACTGAGTTGAATTGTGATATCTAAAAATTCTATACAGTGTAAAAACTTTCACACCTATCCTAGATTGTCTAGTTTTCGAAGCTCGCAATAATTTGGTAATATGGATGAGGTGATTGAAACCAAGAAAAAGCACAGAAAAGTACTTCATTCATGTATAACATTCACATGTTACTGAAGAACAGAAGTGCGTTAAGCTCAAAATTGAAGACCTTGTCGCGATCAACTCGGAGATTTACATCTTGTTATCCTCCGAAGAGCCTTTAGTCACATAAATGAAGTAGTGTGACGCGTAAAGACCATAAAGACTTGATTATACACTTGTCTCTTACTACTATTAGCAAATATAACGAGATTTTAAGAATGGTGGCGTGGTTTTTGAGTTGAGGCATAAAGAACAGAAAGGGTAGTTTTTCAAGGATTTAACACTAGTAATTTTTTACTGTATCACTTAATATAATCACAGTAGCGTAATTTTCTCACTTCTTCCGGTTGTCCAAGCTGTAAAATCTTCCAAGTCGATCTAGAGAATGTCGAATTGTTATTTTTAGAGGCTGATGCTCATTTGACGTCCCCAAAGTGTCTTTGTAATAAATGGAACCATGCTGCTTTTCATTTTGTATTTATTGTGTCACTTGTATCTGTTTATTAATTTCATTATGCTATTGGGCATTGTACAATTTGAGATTGAGATTTGTGTATTGCTCTTTTTGCATGTCAGTTTCTTTTCTTTTGCTAGTTCTTTCCTCCTGGTTTTCAGTGTTGGTTTGCATTGTAGTTGTAGAACCAAAAACACGTACGTAATAAAATTCATTATTTCCTATTCTCTTCTGACGCATAAAACTGGTAGTTTTATGTAATTCTTGATATTAATATTTGTAACCACTGGAAATATGGCTTTTATTAGCTTAAAGAAGTCAACTAGACAATTAAATTAACTTTGACAATAACGATAAACGACTATCAAATGATAACTAGATAAAATATCAAGCACTTGACCAAGCTATTGCACTTGAAACAGCTGAAAAGGACGCGCTAATAATAAGTAACAATTCACCACAAATTAATGCTATATACGAACAAAAACAAGATACAGCATCAAACATAGCAGCGGCTACACAACACCGACCATCACAAACAATACTTGAACCATCCTCACGATCAGTAAGATGTTGTTTCTTTTGTGGTGGTAACGTACATCAAAGGTTTAAGTGCCCAGCTTTCCGTGCTATATGTAACCTGTGTTCTAAAAGAGGTCATTTTTCAAATGTATGTAAATCACGAAACGCTACCAACAACTCGGCTTCGTTCAAAAACACAGTCAACAGTCTTATCGATGACGGTTCATCTCACTGTAGTACAATATCTGCCGCTTCACCGTCAAGCTTGAAAGGTGCAACTATTCTAATCACGGTGAATGGTTATAAAGCTGATGCTCTTGTTGACACTGGCAGTTCTGTCAGTTTTATAAACAGAAAAATCGCGCGCCTAATGAAGTTACGTCAAAAACCATGTACACAGTCTGTTAACTTAGCCTCGCTGAATCAAGTATCGGTTGTCGAAGGTATTTGCTTTGCCAATATCACCATGAATAAACACAACTACAGGCAAATACCACTTCTTATCGTCGATAATCTCTGCGCGGACGTGATCGTTGGACACGACCTACTAAAAGAACATTCTAAAATTGAATTTGAATTGGGAGGTCCCCATGAACCATTACGCATCTGCAACGTAATGCAGTCCTCGGTGCCACCAGCATCTATTTTTACTAATTTGTCACCTAACATCAGACCTATCGCCGTAAGGAGTCGTCGATACAGTATACAAGACGAAGAATTTATCAAGCAAGAAATATCAAAATTACTGGAAGACGGTGTAATAGAACCAAGCATTTCTCCCTGGAGAGCACAAGTCCTAGTAGCGGGAGGTGGCGCTCATCGAAAACGTCTAGTAATAGACTACTCTATGACTATTAACAAGTTTACAGAATTGGATGCATTCCCATTACCAAACATGGAAACGGTCGTCTTAAAAGTATCGAAATACAAAATCTTCAGTCAGATCGACTTAAAAAGCGCATATCATCAAATGACCATTTTAGATAAAGAGAAAGTCTACACTGCTTTTGAAGCCTGCGGACAACTTTACCAGTTTACAAGAATTCCATTCGGTGTTACCAATGGTGTAGCAGCGTTTCAAAGGACTCTAGACTTCATCATAACCAGAGAGAAACTAGAAGGTACATTTGTATACTTAGATGACGTGACAGTATGTGGTAAAGATGAGTTAGAACATGAACGTAATCTAAAAAAGTTTATGGATGCGGCGAGAAAATATAACTTAACACTAAATGAAAGAAAATGTGTTTTTAAGAAAACAAAAATCGATCTACTTGGCTATACTGTCGAAAATAACACAATCAAACCAGACGCTGAGAGATTGAAACCCCTTTTAGAACTTCCCGCTCCCATTAAAAACTCAGAACTCAAACGCGCTTTGGGAATGTTCGCCCACTATGCGAAATGGGTTGAAAGATTTTCGGAGAAGATAAAACCTTTAACTTGTGTTTCAAGTTTTCCTTTAACGCCTGATGCTCTAAAATGCTTCCAAGAGATTAAATCAGACATAAAGAAAGCTGCTCTTATAGCAATAGATGATGATGAAACTTTCACTGTTGAAACTGACGCCTCGGATTTTGCTATAGCCGCTACGCTTACGCAAAAGGGTCGTCCAGTCGCTTTCTTCTCTCGAACGCTTTCTAATCCAGAATGTCGACATTCATCAATAGAGAAGGAAGCTTGTGCAATTGTTGAAAGTCTTAAAAAATGGAGACATTTTCTGATTGGAAAACACTTTCTTTTAATTACGGATCAAAAATCAGTAACGTACATGTTGAATCAAAATCACAATAGCAAGATTAAAAATGAGAAGATAATGCGCTGGAGGCTAGAGCTATCCTGCTACAAATATGACATTATATATAGACCAGGTTCGGAAAACACAACAGCAGACGCTCTGTCACGAGTTTGTGCGTACATGAACACCGACAAATTAAAACAGCTTCATAATGCGCTTTGCCATCCTGGAGTAAGTAGAATGTTCCATTGGATACGCTCTAAAAACCTACCGTATATAGCAAATGATGTAAAAGAGATGATTGCATTGTGTCCAACGTGCGCTGAAATTAAGCCAAGATTTTTGAAAGCAAAAGGTCAACTAATTAAGGCTACGTCTCCATTCGAACGCCTTAATATTGATTTTAAAGGTCCTCTCCCTTCTAATTCTTCAAACAAATATATTTTAACGATTATCGATGAATATAGCAAATTTCCCTTCGCTTACCCATGCAAAGATATGACCTCATCCACAGTCATTAAATGCCTGAAAGACCTGTTTCTCACTTTTGGCCAGCCTCTTTACATACACAGCGACAGATAACCTCATTCATGTCTGAAGAATTTAAAAATTTCCTAAAAAACTCAAACATTGCATCCTCAAGAACGACGCCATACAATCCACAGGGTAATGGTCAAGTGGAACGTTTGAACGGAACACTTTGGCGTACTATTCAGCTCAGTCTACGTTCAAAGAGTTTGTCAATTGGAAACTGGGAGGAAGTCCTTAAAGATGCCCTTCATTGTATCCGATCACTTCTTTGTACATCGATTAATGCTACGCCACATGAAAAACTATTCACGTACCCTCGAAGATCACCAAACGGGGATTCGCTACCATCATGGCTTTCAACGCCTGGACCTGTTCTAGTAAAAAAGAATGTCCGTCACTCAAAGACTGATCCCGTAGTAGAAGAAGCTGAACTTATCGAGAGTAATCCTTACTACTCTTTAATTAGAAGAGCTAATGGAGAAATGTCAACCGTGACAAATCGTCATTTAGCGCCCTTCCCAAACAACGTTGACGAGGGTGAAGATGACGTTAGTCTTGAAACTTCAGAGACTGAGGCCTCACAAGAATTACAAACTTCTGATGGATCTTCGACGGAACAAGAGGTTAGAAGGTCTACTCGAATTAGAAGGCCACCCTCGCGGTTTCAAAACTTTGTTGTAGAAAGTGGAATTGAAAATTCTACAGGGGCAGAAAATTCTGCAGAAGAAGAAAATTCTACAGGGGAAGAATGATATGATATTTTATCTAGTTATCATTTGATAGTCATTTATCGTTATTGTCAAAGTTAATTTAATTGTCTAGTTGATTTCTTTAAGCTAATAAAATTGATATAATATTTGTAACCACTGGAAATATGGCTTTTATTAGCTTAAAGAAATCAACTAGACAATTAAATTAACTTTGACAATAACGATAAATGACTATCAAATGATAACTAGATAAAATATCATATCAATTCTCTTACAAATGGGGTTTCTCGTACTAACACACAAAAGAAACGACCTCAACATAGGATTACTGTTGGTGCCACCCGGTCTGAGCCAACTGTGAAGTGTTACCTCCATTTACAAGTGGTTTGAAGGGTCTGTAGACTTTATGGAGTATTCAGTGGTGTTATTCTCTATTGGTGATTGGGAGATCCACCATTTTTTAACTGAATAAATGGGGTCAGTAGAAATTATAGCAAAATCTACCGATTCAGTTAGCCAAACAAAAAAAATAGTGAACCTGACCTACAACTTTTACTTTAGATATTTTTGTCTAAAATTAATAGTTTTGACACAGATTGAAAAATATCACTTTACACCCCTTTCAACCCCCGGGATTTCGCCCGCGGAAAAATTCAGCTTTTTCAATTATTTTTCACCGATTTCGAATCAGTTTGCCTACATAAAAAACCCGGTTTGCACCCGCAACTAATTTTGGCAAACAAAAAGGTAAATTGTTAGCCTGAAAAGAAGGCACCAAAGGGTTACTATAAATTATATTAACGAAAATAGTTTTGAAAAACGCTGACCCACAAAATTACAATTTCGCACTTAAGAAAAACCTAGTTGATACATGTTTCGCCACATGGCAGTTCTATCAAAAAACATTCGGTCTTTCATTTGAAGCTGATCGTGTCCTAAAATTTCCAGATATTCACAATTCTGGGAGCTAACCCCATTCCATCTTATCGAAAGGGTTCGATCTCCGTACGGCGTTGGATGGCTAAAAAATAATGAATCCCACCAATTTGGGGGTGGAGATGCCGGCTTACTCAGTTTTTGCGAAATTAACCCAGAACGTCGACAAAAGTTCGCTAACTTTCCTGTCACTTTCGGATGGGACGTAGTTTGGGAATAAGTTCTTGCGTGGCAGCAGATAAAAGAGCTCGTCCGTATGTGTTACACCTAAAATACAAATAAAGCCGCGCCCGAATTCAAATTAAGCTACCGAAGTCGTAATTAGGTACAAAGAGATTCCCATAACTTTCAGATCCGCGATAGCCGAACAGGTACTGAAATGTGGGATTATCGAGTCGGGGTTGGTATAGGCGTATCATCTCTTCGTTGACTCTATAGAAAAACCCATCGCTCAACATCTAAAAGTAATTCTTAAGAGAGCCATGGGTTAAAACCTGCTCACTTTTGAAAGCTGGAAACGGTTGGTTTGGTCGATGGTCTTGTTGTTGAAATAAAAAGAGCGCAACCAGGTGTCAAAGGGATGTCGTATGTTAAACAAATGGACAACAAAATGGTTAAAATGTTGGTTTAGCAAATTTAGTTTGGAAGAGTGATACATTATATCTGCAATCAATTCCTTCATTTTTAAATATGGAATGGCGGGTGATTACCTGCAGCTTGATATCCAGCTTCGTCCGTCACCACACCTGTCATAATAGGAATGCTTCTAACAGCTCGACTGCGTATTAGATAATCGGGTGAATCAGTTAGGAAAGCCCCATGCCTAGTTATTTCAACTATCGGTCGGAAGGGTATCGCTGTAAGGTTTTCAAATTTCTACAAATGTGCCACTCAAAATCCTGCCTTCTCATAGTTACCAATCTCACCGAATTACAATTTATTATTGTGTAAGCGTGAACAGTCCTTATACACTTTAGAAAGTTCTTACTCGAACTATGCGGACAATTCACACAATCGGCCAAGATATTTGCGTAGAAAATTGGGTGGTATGTTGAGCTCAGTATTGGCAAGAACAGTCCGTTCCCACTTTGAATTATTGCCGAATTAAGAAAATCTAGAATTTGATAAGTAAGGATCCGTAGTAGGTGGTGATGGGTACATACGCTTCGATAAAGGCGACATGGTGTGCAAATGAGTGGCAACACCTCCGGCTGAGTTTCCAAATAACGTTAATTTATTGGGATCTCCTCCGAAGTTGTGAATATTTCTAAAAACCCATCTGATAGCGAGAGCTTGATCTTTTAGACCGTTGTTCCCCGAAATTACCGGATCCTGAAAGCTCAAAAATCCAAGAGCGCCTGTAAATAAACAAAGTTGGTCAATTTGCTGCTATAACAGGCGGTGAATATTAGGAAATTATCCTTTTGCTTGTCTTCTGAAATTGGCGAACTAATCCACAAACCTCAAGTACAGTTTGTGGCATTTTGTACAGGTAATTATGTAATCATCACTATCCAGTTTACGCCCATTAAGCTTAGAGCGGGTCACGCTTTATTTTACTGTCCACGAAAACTTAAATCATGGCCATGAAAATAAAGCGTGATGCTATCTCCTGCTCATGAATTTGGAAAAAGAAATCGTGTCTTGGTATCCAATTTACTAGAGGCATAACTTTAGTTATGTCACGCACAAAAAGATAGTGTGGTAGAACATTCCATAATTATCTAAATTTTTGCGTTTAACCCAAAGGACGTACCTAATCTGTAGTTCACTGTCACAAGCACCACATCTTTGTCCAATAAGATTTCTGGACCGATCCAATCTTCTCGAGCGCTTCCTATTGAAAACGAACCTCCATGCAGAAAAACAAGGACCGGATAGACTTCGGTGTTAAATGGGCTCTCGCGTGTCTAAACATTAATATTAAAACTTGGTTTTGTGTCTTGCATTAAAAGACCTTTGGGGTGTATACGTTGAGAAAAAGGCAATCTTCGTCTCCAATAGGAACGATACCCTTTGCCAATAATTCCGCTTGTGGACATACGTTGTGAGAACCGGTCGCTTGGTATACATCGCGCCAAGGGTCCACCGAAACGGGTGGCTGCGGGATGCTACCTTTAACAAAATCCAATAGATGTGGGTTACCTTAAAACGCAAATCGCCGATTGGTGGTTTCGCATATGGGATCCCAGTGAAACTGCTGAACGTTCTGTTATTCCACGTCCTTCGAATACCGCCTTGAACGTAGCCAAACTCTGTAGAAACAATTAAACCGCCATGGGCCGAATGGTAAACCCAGAAGAGGGTAGAAAATGCAGCCAGTGCCACCAGCTGAATCATTTTGTCAACTTGTGAGGAACGTGTTTTAGAGAATGACGTTTGTAATTCTCTGCGACTTTCTTGGATAGTCTGATTTTATTAACTGCGTTCAGTCGCTTACGTTCGGAAAACCCGAGCGTCCGTCGTACTTAACGCACTGAAACCATTTTTCTGAAAACAATATCAACATCTTTTACGATAAAAAAATGCGAGAGCGGAACTATTAGTAGTAGGGATCGTTTCGATCAGTATTGCAACCAATCTTGGAACTTGTCACCTGTCCAAGGTATGCAAACACTCTTGCAGTGTTGATATTGCTTCATTAGTTATCAGGCTTATTATACAACACAAACTCTCTGTAATAGGCAGTTATCGGTTAGTAAGGCGACTTTCGAATTGACATTATCTTTATCTGTGTCTTTAATTTTTTATATGGCACACGATAATAATTACCTTCAGAAGCAGTTGAGTTAAACCATACCTCAAATGGAACCTTCACAAACTATTTGTTAGAAAATCTGTAGAGAGTGTTCCAATAGTTAATTTTCGTTTGTCTATACTCGATTATTGTGGAATATAGTACTTATCCCTTTAACGTTCCAACCCTTTATTTTGGTTTAAACTTTAATATCAGGAGAATGTAATGCGCGAAGGACTGCATCTGCTTTATTTTCGTCGAATTTTGGCACGAAGACCTTCCGACGGGAATGCACTGTCAAAAGGTAGCTCATTTGTAAGGTTTCGTTCTTTTCATTTAACATTTACGAAATTTAAGATATTTATTTAATAATCGTTACGCCATCTGTATATTTTTCTCTGTAAACTCGTTAGTTAGATCATTTCATCTATGTCGTTAGATAGTTTCTTATTCTACCGCTAGAGGTCATGCAAATTCCTATTTTAAATTTGTTCCTTTCTCTTATTGTAACTGTACCTGTACAAGTTTCATTGTTGCTTCGTTGATTGTTGTTCGTGACTTGGTTCGTCGTGGAATACTTGTTGAGTTTATTTCTTTAGTATATTCTTCACTTCATAGAATACGCTTATGTATTTGCAAAGGTTTGAGGCCCCATTTTAGGCTAAGTAATGAGATTTGCACAATAAGGTATTTTCTTCTTTCTTTTGTTTTCTGCTTGTTCTACTTTATTTTCTACATTGAGCATCATGATATTACGAACGACATGGACGTCCTTGATAAATACGCAGAACTTGATTGCCACACCTTTGCAAAATTACTGGTACTTAGTTTACTTTTGTTGTATAGAAATTTAGTTATTTTGGCTGATAACGTTAACGATTATTGTTGTGAATTGCCTTTTATACCGACGTGACAACTCGTGTCGATCAAAATTTTGCTTTTGTTTCCTAACGTGCGAGTACTATTGTTTGTCGTTAATTAGTTACGATTCCTAGTATTCGAGTTGCTCGACGTTTCAAACATTAATTTTATTCTCGCATTTTATTAGTCTAGCTATTCATTCATACTTTCTCTCTCTCCTTATTTCTGTGTTCTATGTGATCGCAGATTATTGGCAGAAAGTACCCTTCTGAATTCGGACGGCTGCGGGCAGGGTCTAAAACCAATATTTTAATTTAGTCGAAACTACGTTCGTACATAGCTTCGTCAGTAAGTTGTTGTAAAAGCCTATTTCAACATTTATTTATATTTTTTACTACGAGTTGCCTTATACTAGAACCTTGGGTTTATCACAAGGGGCGCGTATGAGGTCTAGGTGCAGGAGTCTCTTTATTATAAGAGGGGCCGCCAATTGGACCTTAGGCATTTATGTCGATAGCGAATCGAGTCTTATCTTTGATTTCTATTTCAGGGATCTCGTAGCTCTAAGACTTCAACTAAAAGATGGCAGAGGACGGATCAGGCACTTGGTGGTCTGCTCAACATATCTGATAGAGTAATGAAGAAGTAATGGTGAGCTCCGTATTGTGGTTGGGTGTGACGCAAACGCACATCATGTTGCGGGGGCCAGCAGGGACACGGACTATAGAGGCGACCTGCTGAAGTGCTAGCAAAAAACTGATTTGGTAACAGCGCAACATCGTCACAGGCGGAGACAGGAGGCTATCATTCTGATGTTTGGCTGCTTTTCAATAGCTATTGGCGGGGGTCATAACAGCGTCATATGAGGATAGCTGTAAATGGACCTTTCGAGGGAGAAGAGAAATATTCGGACTGTGAAGATCTCAAGATCACTCGGCGCAATGACCAAATTTGCAGGTCTAAACTAGGATCTTGGAGACTCGGTGCAAAAATTTGGCTAATTGGATATACTGCAGAATTTTTGATAAAATGAGAAATACAACTGTCAATTAACTAATTGGTATATCATTAGAAGAGAAAAAAAATCTTCTTTCGATTGGTGATTATAAACCGTCTAAGTTAACATGGAGACCAACAATCTGCAAAAAATCTTTTTCCCATGTTAATTTCCTATGTTCGATTTTAGAATATTCACCCGGTATAAAAATAGTATCCTTCCAAACGTTTTACTTATTGGACAAATGGACACCTGTATTTTCGTATTCACTGATGCGCTTGTTGGAAATTTTGATAACTTTTTGATCCAATTTTGTAAGTATAAATTAAATAAAGAAGGTTCTTTGCTTTTGGCCTTGCGTGGTGTTGAAGTGAAGGTTTGTAGGGCGAGTAGGCTCAAAAAACCAGACTTCGTTTAGTTTTTTTAATTGGTAATCCAATATGCGTCCGAAATATTTGGATTACCAATTAAAAAAACTAAACGAAGTCTGGTTTTTTGAGCCTACTCACCCTACAAACCTTCACTTCAGTATAAATTAAATATGGTTCTTTATACTCGTACATCATCGATTATTATTTTTGATAATATATTTGCTCAAGGCTAAGAATTGCCAAAGAATTTGCATATTCATTCAATTATGTAATCAGTCCATTTTTATTCCACTGTATGTATTTATAGTTTTAAATAGGACATTATTATTATTGTATCATTGTATTCAGGTAACACTAAAATGAAATGTATTAAAATAAAGCAACGACAGTTAGTAAGTCTTCAAACTTTCCTGGATTTAAATTGTATTTTTCATAAAAATTTAAATTTTAATATAAATAATAATTGTAACAGATGTTGATTGCGATGAGTTGAGTTGAGTTAAGTTGGTCGATGTGGAAACCGTATGTTAATGGTTAAAAAATTTTCGTAATAGTGGCTTTTATGGAGGTGGATAACTTTAACAGGCACTTGAAACCCTTATAGAAAGGCTTCCAAATGCGATAAACGCTCGAAACTACCTTGAAAACATGACTAAACTCGAACTCGAACTCGAATTATAGCCCTTTAAATTAACAGTTACATACATATGGCCTTTGACCTTTATTAATGGGACACCCTGTACAATTACTTTAAGATTAATCCAAGCGTGACGTTTTTCCGGCGAAGTTCACATAAGATTTGCGTAAGGTTTTTTAGATCATAAAGTGTAAAATTCTGACCTACTCTTCCTTGTCAGTTAAAAAATTTTAGTCTGAACAATTATTTGATCGGTCATGAATTAATTTGGGATTCGTTAACATTTTGTGATTTCATTTTGATTTAATTGTTGGCACAAATAATTAAATAAAACAGCTTTAGATTCAAATTTGCCTTTTCTTTCAACAGAGAATTCGCACTTGATTTTTATATTCGATTCTCCATAAGGAGAGCAAAACCTTAAACTTGTATGTTGGGGCAATTTATTCGTATTGATGCCTTCCAGCATCAAATACGACCCCTCCAACACAATCGAACACCTTCCCTTTCCTCAACACTAAATATTCAATACCTTGAAAATGCATTAACATTAACGAATTTTGGGAGTAGTTTCTGCTGAGCGTGTCACTTGAAAATAATTGTATGTGAATACGTATAATAATTATGACGAATACCCACCGTCATTTCCAAGCAACTTTAATCATCAAAATCATTTTAGCGTAACTATTCTGTTACGTAAATCAAACTGCATAAAGTGTGTCAACTTGGTCATTGTTACTCCTTTACCTAATGAATCATCCTAACGCGTGCAATGATTAAGGGATTGGTCAAACTTTAATTTGATTAGGTAACCGAGATTCGCATAGAGGCTAGACAGGAAACATATTAGACTGACGTATTTTCTCGGAGCATTTTGGCCTGAATAAGTGAAGAAAAATTATCCATTGCATATAACGTCTAAATGAAGACGCTTGTACTAGCCTTGGTAAGTAGATCTTTTGGTAAGCATATTAAAACCAAATCTTCAGAAGGCATTATCTAAGGATGCAGCCGCACCCTATAAGCAGTAATGGAGGTATTCTAGAACCAGTTACAAAAAAAGGGAGTCACTTTCTTACAGTTTTAATGAGATTTTATCTTACAATGATTAAGCATCTCTGAACTTCAGACACCAAAGGTTATGTAATTAACATCAAAGTGGAATTTTCGCTGGGAAGTAAAAAGTCCTTGTAACTACAATTGTTACTTTTGTTCCTGGTTAACCTCTTTTTTCTCATGTAATACTGCCAGTTCACAACTACACAAAAACCCGAGGAAATAATATCAATTATTGGTGTGAGTTGGTTTTTGAAAACGTAATTGATGGTCGCCCCGATCATCGACATGGTTTTGAATGGAGTTTGGATTTCGAAATAGTCTGAATAAATGTCCCATTGTTTTACCTTTTTATATGCTGATAGCTTTCCCAGCTAAGGGAAAATGTTGAGTCGGTGCCTAGATCTCGTGTATGTAGTGCACGCCTTTGGATTTAAAGAACGTAAAGTGGATCAAAATGTGGCGTCGTCGGGTTTTCTTTCTATGGCCGCTACTGTGGTAAGTAGTTGGAGTGAGCTTTCTTCTTTGAATAGTTGAAAAACATGTTGTGCAGCAAAATTCATATTTTTGGTAGGGGCCATGTGAAGGTCGTGATACGCACTTGTACTTAGATTATGCGTATATACCTACAAAACAGCAAAACCGAATTACATTGTGCTTTTAGCATTTTTTTACTATTTCATGGCGAAAATGGCTCTCAACTTCTTAGAAAAGTTCTCCTTCAACTTTTGAAATCTCCATCCAATTCCTCCCAAATTTCCCTAACATTATGATGCTTCCTCCCGCGTTTATTTCAAGTTACTCTTATTCTACCAGTAGCGATAGACTGATCCGCCAATGGTTCCACGATTCAGCAAAAAAGTATCAGGGCGTTGGGGGTATTTTCCAGTTCGTTTGGTGCAAAATAAACAAAATTTACAGTGCGGTTTGTGGTGCACCACTTTGGAGTAAAAGTGACAAAGTGAAGGAAATAGTGTGACTGATTTGTGGACATCAAAAATATGGGGCTAAGACAATTCGTTTCCGCAGTTCTGGTTTCGGCGTTTTACCCCGCATCCCTTCGCCTCGAAACCTATCCTCCCCAACCGTTTTTTGAACAATTACACATATTCACTGACTCCAAAATAGGTACCTACTTACATAAAAGTCAGGAAAATGACGAGGAAATATTTAAGAAACGAGGCCCTTTTGGGGCTTTCCGAGTCAAGTAGCAAATTCATAACTACTCCTCAATTTTCCAAAAAATTGCTTTTTCACAAAGCGACCGAGTACGCTTGGTTTACCCCCCGAATGTTCCAGTTCAGAATACAAAATTCCATACTGTTCCCCCAGTTTACAAATTTGACGTTTTTTTCTAGCGATTGTCTGCACTTGATTCTCGCAGGTTTGCGCCCCGAATACATTCGTTTGCGCTTCCGCCATTTCCAGTTCTTTTTCGGAATATAAAATGTCATACCGTCCCCTCTGTTTTCAAATTTGACGAGTTTTGTTCTAGAAATCACGTGCACTTGGTTCAGGTACGCTTGTACCCCCCCTTCCCCTCCATTTTCAATCATCCCGAATGCAAAATTCCATACTGTTCCCTCAGTCCATACAGTTCCCCCAATCAAATTTAATTTCAAGAACGATAAAATTATATTGGTCTATTTGTAGGATGATTTACGCAAATAATCGATAGATACTAAGAAGATCGATTGAAACTTGACACTTATAGTCACAGCCAACTCGGGGCATCCAAGTTTATTGTCTGTGGTGTCATATGTAGTTCAGTTACAGGTGTCAACGCCTGTCACAACTAGGACAGTACGGCATTTAAAAACAAAAGCGATCAAGAACCATTTTTCTTTACAAGTTGTTGGATGTAAATTCTGAGTGCGATTCAAAAAAAGAAATTAAACAAATGCGATAGCCATTTAGTAAAATTAAACGCAAAATCCCAATCAATGAAGCCAAATATCCAAAATCTGTTCATGCAAATAATTCTTATGGGTCGGTTCCTTTAGGAACTTATCTCAAACCAAAATTAATATAAAAATTCCTAAGAATAATCGACCACGACTTTATACAAATCAAAAATAACAGTTATTAACCCTGGTACTATTTTCTTCTGATCTCTGATCGTGATTACTTATGCATAGAAATAAAATTACCCATTTTTCCACGGTGTTGATACTAATTCAATTCAATTTATTAACAAGACTTTATTGAAGGTAAATACAATGATTAATTGTCTTTCAATTTGCTCAACTCTGAGAAAGTTGCTTTTAACCTGCCGTTACTGTTGGCGATACGAAAAAAAACTTTGTTGATTGTCAATTATTTGAAATATAATCCTGAACAGTGCGCGTGATCGCTTGCGAAACCCACCCGACAATTACCGCTTTCCCACTTCTGTCCTATTTAAAATCTGACCCGTTAGAATCTCTGAAACGGAACCTATTTTCCAAAGGAAGCAATAACTTGCGTACTTCTTTAAAAGAAAAGCATTTTCCTAACGTGCTCGGATTTTGACAGAGTGGAACGAAAGTTTTAGGTCCGAAGAGACCGTGACAACAGACATACTTTCGTTCATGTTCGCTATGAAGCAGTACATGTTGAACAAAATACAAATTATAAAAAACACCTTTTTAATTCTAAAGCGACCCCCTGTTACAGGCCTCTTTCATCAATATTCATTAGGAAGTTTTTACAAATCTCTAAACATAACAATCTAATTGACCCTTACTACTATTAACTTCCTGGACTATTTTAAGAGAGTAACTGGTCTTTAAAACGAAATCTCAATGATTTGCTCAACTTACACTTGACTACAATCTTTACAAGTTATGTTGAATATTCGCGATTAATACTTAACATCTATGCGGTCTTTTAGAGCACCTACAAAGTTTCTATGGCTACCGTCTGCAGTTATAATTTTGGAATTTAATTTGGAAAATATTTTAGTTAAACGTTTACTATTTTGATTTCAGTTGTTGTAACACACCGCAGGTCAGTCCTAATATTGATGCCGAAGTGATAAATAGTAAAATCCGCGCTCGCGTTATAAAGTGGGTAAATTCATCAAAAAAACCACGTGATTAAATTTACGGTACATTACTCACGTTTTCTGAATGGCCCTCCTTGGTTTTTAGCATTACAACTTAATTTTTTTTAGAGGAAAATTCTTTATAGGTACGTGGAAAGGGTTACAAGCCTTCTTGATCTTAAATACCAAATGAGCACTTTTAATAAGCTTATACGTTGGGCAATGGCTACGATTACTAAGAAGGAAAAGGAAACGCTGAGCACTTGTATTGCAAGTACATGCTTTAAAGTAGTTTTTAGTGCAAACATTATCGAGCTAGCAATTTATGGATTTTACCGTTTTCTAAAAAAAACGTCCTCAAAAAAGCTATTGACAATTCTGAACGTCGTCGCAAAAATAAATTACTAATTCAATTATATGTTTGACAAGTACGAATTTAAAGAGTGGGAGACCATTGAAACGGTGCAAAACGTATAGGATTGTTTTCAGTTGCTGATACAGTAATTGCATTTGGTGTGTGCAAGTCAAATTTAACATTTTTTTTATGTTATTAACAATTACGCAGATTTTAATATAGAATGTTTGAATTATAAAGACAGGCTGCTCAAGATGACAATAACCGGGTGAGTTATTGGATTTTTTTCTCACCCTGTGCCAGAAGTCACTTGCAATTTATTAGCTTGCACTTCGGCCATAAAAGTTTCTTTATTGTATTTTCAATGTAACTTATAGGTAGATTTTTAATTAGTTAATCAACGGCCGTAATTGTACAGTAAGTTTCTTTGAAATTGGCGGTCTAACAAATGTCCTTGTCCTTTGTAGTGTGACCCACAGCAGAGCACAAATTTGGATGACTAGCGGTGAATATTATGCCTGATATGCTAATTAGCAATTTGCTAGTCACCTTTGAATCGAATTATTATCGGTACAATTGATTCATTTTAGATTCGTACGACTGTAAAAAGGAGCTTTGAAAACAACAACCGCTTTAATTACTCACAACTTTCAGAGAATTTATAAACATTGGCTTAATGGATTAAATCAGATATTTCGAATAAAATCGCTTTGTTACGTTTAACAATTATTTAACAACTCAATCATTTACCTTTGCGACTGTAACAAAATAATTTTTGAAAATGTGACCTTAATGAAAAAATAGGTTTTATGCCAAAATAATTAACAAATTAATTGTAGACTTCTTTGTTACTAATTTTCTGCTCCAACTATTTTAACCTTGCGTGACATGCAAAATTTTGGTGTTTGCTTATTTTGTATGATTTTTCAAAGAGTCAGCAAATCGTGGCATGAAGACCGTTTAATTGTCAATGAAAGTATATTGGATTAAAGTACAGTTCTTTCATTGGTTCTGGTTTACAATGCTGCAGGCAACCGAATCTCAAGTTTTGTAGATTTCTAGACCTGCATCAAAGCTCAAACCGGCACATCTAGTGTAGTTGCACCTCTAAAATCAATTGGTCACTAAAGGAAAACGAAAATAACCGGTAACCGGTGTAAAGATACCTGGGAGACAAAATACAGTCAGTATAGTTAAAGAAAATAGCAGCTGATGATACTTTTAAACAGAGGGCTCCACTCCATCTCCTTCGGAAATGCATGTATGCACATAAGAAACAATATTTCGGCTGTTGTAAAAGTCGAATTAAACGTTGTTAAAACGAAATGAGGAAACCGTAATTAAAGGATGCGTTGATAATACATCAGATGATCATAATCAATAATTAATTCTGGTCGTGCTCAAACACAGATAGTTCGTCCTCGCCTTGTACTTGTCCTGTCAAGGTTTAATGTGAGGCTATTACTATTATTTAGCATTACTTCCTGATTAACGGCACTCCATGTTTCCGTTTTTATACTTAGTCGACCTACGGATTAAATTTTTAGAAGGTTTTCTGGTCAACGAAGCCAAATACTCGGTCGGAAAAAAAACGTCACCGCAAACTATAATGTGCAATTAAAACCCGGCACCAACTGCATTTAAATGTACCCATTTTCATTTGATTATTTTTATCAATGTCACACATTATGATATGATTAATTAATCCTTGTATATGCCGAGTCTTATATAAAAACTAATTAGTAGGCAAACCGCGTAGTTTTTATTTTAGAATTTCTTTTGCACTTGAACTGTTTAAATATTGTTTAGAATCTTAGCGTTTATTACACGTTTGAATGAGTAACGTCAATGGCAACTTTCCCATAATAGCTTTTCACGTAGTGATTATTGGGTCAGTGCTAAGTAGAAAAACTAATTACAGGTGCTAGTCGAAGGAAATTTTATTACCTAAACAATATTTGTTACCGCGTAAAATAATATTAAATAATTACATAGCAAAATCCTTTTCGCACATTATTGTGCCACGCGCAATGATTGTGAGGAATGCAAACAGCATTAATTACCGGAATTGCTGGAATTTTTATATTGTTCCGCATTGTACGCCTGCAAATTGATTGAGATTGAATAGGAATTAATAGTCGTATGAAGCAATTACAGCAGCTTTGAGTGATGGTAATCGCTGCAATATACGTCATAGTGCCTTAGGTCCTTTGAAACCGTACCGTATCGTACGATAACTCTTCTTTCTAGAGGAGGTCTAAACAAACAACCTCTACGGAAACTGAATTATTAGTTCCTCCAGAAAAACTATACTTTTTTGAAGCCGGTTTGAAAAGAACCTTGACAGTACTCTTTTTAAGATAGGCGAATGGCATATTCAAGTGTGCCTTTATGTTAGAACGCAATCTCCACCCCAAGTGGAAAAATCGGTCTGTTTTAAAGCAAAATAAAATTGTGCTGATATTGTGCTGAGATGTACCTCTAATATTCTTAGGAACAGTGCCTTTTTTGCATTTTTGAAGATTTTACCAGATTTTACATGGAAAATGATGGTGACTGTATTTTCCACTTTACTAGAGAAATTTAACGTGGTTTTGTTAGATAATAAAGACAACACCTTTTTAATTTAACATTGGAGAGTTTTACCTTTGCTTCGTTGAAAATTACTCATCTAAACAATTTTTTAGAAGCAAGAGAACAAACCTTTGAATTTGGCAAATTCTTGTATTGAAATTGTGAAGTGAAATTTAAATTCTTGAATAAAAACGAATATTGAATTTACACCAAACTCAATAGGCTTTTCATTTTACACATATTACTATTTATATTAAAACTCAAAATTGGTTTAAGACCAATTAATCAAAGCTTTACATTCAATTTTCTGCAAATATTCGCTCTTTTTGCAACTTGAACTACTCTTCTCGTTCATGGGATGGGTTGAGGCCCTTAGTATCTACATAGTTACAGCTGAGTAGTTGCAAGCAGATGATTTTCTTTTCAAGGAAATGCATTTGGAAGCTCGCCATAGATATTACTTCAAATGCAATTGTTTTCTTGATTACAATGGCCCAATTTCGGTGGATAATTTCACTTATAAGTGGAAATTGAATTGACTTTGATTAGAGGACGTAGCTAGGTTTTGTACTGAAGTTTGTTACTGTTTATTATTCTGGAAAATCCTCAGTAAGCAATTGCTCCAAATTGCGGTTATAATTAAATCCCCAGTAATGGGACCCATTGAACTGAGTATATTTTTGAAATAATCGACAGTTTTAATTACAACTCGTCCACGATTTAATTAAATGTCTCACGATAGTTTGCTAATATGTTACAAAAACCGACGCAGTTTTTCTTTAACGCACAATGAGGAATTCTCTCACTACACACATTTGTTCCGAGTTCCAAGTAAAGTTTCTATTAATTTATGTATGCAACTCGACACTTACAGAACTTGAAATTCTCTCTCTGTTTCATCACGTAATAGTAATTACCTTGGGTATATTAAAAATTGGCCGTTAACTTGACGTAAAATTAGCACTGAACTTGACTTTTCTCGAAATGCCTTTGTTGTTTAAAGCTATATAATCCTAGTGCCCAACTAAAGTCGAACTTTGGACCGAAGATTTTTATGCCATAAAATGACCTGTTACCTGGGACATTCAATCTGTTAATTTTTCTGAGGCTAAGATGACCTAATGCTAAGTGCCAAATTCAACCCAAGAAGTCTCATTAACATTTAGTGGATTTACTTGAGTGCGAGGGACAACCACCTAGCTCGAACAACTAATATTCAAATGAGTATAACCCCTCTTTCGGTTTATCCAAAAATTGTAATAGGCGCAGGTACTTGGTGTCCACTAAAAGGTTTAAATAGTTAAATAGCGCTTGGGTATAAAATTCCAGTGTTCATAAATATATTTATTGTCTGTGCATCAGGTGTTCGTGTTATGGCGTTCAAACAGGATCGACTATAGAATCTTCGTAAACCCTTTTCTCGATATAGAAATGAAATTGACTCTTCACGGACCGACTATAGAATCCCATGGGTATTGTTACCGAGAGTAAGAAAGGGGCTGCGACAACCCCATTGGCTGCAATGCCAGACGCTTGTGGGTCGACGGGAATATAATCAGCAACCGAAGCCGGTGGCGCAGTGGTTGCTTTGCCGACTGCTATTCGAGAGGTGTGGGTTCGATTCCCGCTGCCGACTGCTATCTGTGGTTTTGTCAGAGGGTTTTCCTCAGACGTACGTGGCTTCGCATAATACTAGCAAATCTACGAGGCAAATGCCGGAGCAATACTTTTCCCTCTCAACACCGTAACTCCGTTCCCATCCTTAACTTTACTATCATTACATTCCCGTTCTCTGGCTGAAGAGGATCAGGAAACCCTGAGCAGCCCGCGCCTCCGGTATCCCTCGGGATGAGGAATGAACGCATAGACCGCTGTAGAAATATATCCCGCATCCGTCCCGCTCTCGCTCCAGTTCTCGCATTCCCGCATCGCAACTAAACTGTGCAAAATACATGAATTGTTATTTACCGTCGTATTTTGATTAAAGCATGTTTTATTTCTTTCTGTCCTCTAGTGAATGTACATTGTAACTTAACACCGTCCCTTATTGGTTAATCTGTTGGTGACAATAAATATTATTATTACTATTAACTACAAAAATTCTAAACCTCCTAAATAAATTTTTGGTCATTTCTTATACAGGGTGTTTTTTTAAGATGGGTCATACGATACGACAATATAAAGGCGTTGAGTTATTTAAAATGGGCCATAGGGAAATTTACATTGCATCAATTGTTTAAGTCATTAAATATACAAGAAAAACTCCACATTTGGGTGTGGTATCTGCAAAGTAAATTTACATCCAGTGATTTGATTTAAATTATACCATGAAAACATATAGTTTTTGTCTTTTTCCACGTATTTCTGAAATAAATGTCTATCTTTGTATCTACTAGTGGCAATGTTCCAAAGTTCTTTTAGATTGGCTCCCACTTAAACACAAATTAGGAAAAACATTAGTAGGTATCACCTTAAATGTATTAAACCTAACAGAAAATTAAAAAGAAATACAAAATTTGACCACGGATGAGTTATTGCACATTGTTCCATTACCTAACACAATAAATTGCCCATAATGTTTTTTTACACCACTGGTGACTGCGTATACGATTTCTGTGACGATTTCGGTAACGTACTCCCTACGTAGGTACATCAATCATCTTTTTCTAATGCAAAAAGCAGATAATTGAGTTGTAATGCGTTTACTATTAATGCAATTATTGTGTTACGTTTATGTTAGCAAAATTAATATGTATTGTCCAATTTGCTGTCAATATTTACCTTAATTTGAGGATTATTATATCATCGCCGGTGGATATTACCATTACATATTATGTAATTTTGTTAATCCGACACGCTGACTGTTAAATAGTTCTTGGGTCAGCGTTTTGGTTAGATCTCACAAAGGAACACCAGTATCGAAGAGTTAGTGACAAAGCGCCAGTACCTAATTTTATTCACAGCTTACGCTACATAGATATAATTTTTTCGATCTGAGTAATAAAGAAGTTGTGGATTCGCTTTACAAAAGAAATTTGTGAATGACAATTCCAAGCCTAAAGTTTCTATTCCTTTTGAATGGAATGTCAACCATCTTAATTAATTGGGACCCCCGATATGAATTCCAAAATAAATAATTGCAAATATTAGCAAACTAAAGTCAATCCACTTCATTTCTCCTTTACATATTGTCTGATTTAAAATATTGATGTGTATCCTATATCTAGGTAAATACAGAAAATACAACCCCTGTCTCGAGGGAATTGTTTACACACCTTATAGGAACAAATTTGAATTTTAATTCATGCAAAACGATATTATCACTTAAATCAAATTGAAATTACCAGTTAAAGAAAATATATCCAAATTCCTTTGCATGGATCCACTTATAATGATTAAATTTAGATTAATTTCCACAATATTAAATAAATATTCGCTGCAAGTTCTTAAAAATAACCAACCAATATTTTACAAAATGAAACAAAAATTAAAGTACCTTACAGATATCGCTGGAATCGTTTTTTAGATTACTTGAAAATCTTCCTTCAAGAAAAATTGAAAACTGGGTCGGTTTTTGAGTGGTTCCCGTGTGGTGCAGTTCAGTTAAAGCTGAACTGTGGTGCTAAGGGTCCCTGGTTCGAATCCGGCTTCGGGCATGGATATTTGTAAATGTACAGTGGGTTGGGTTGGTAGACCCCGCCCACTCAAAAATATAATAAAAATAAATAAAACTTTGACAGACCCACTGTGGTACAAACTCGCCTCTCGTGGTATGGAACTGTCTGGACCGTTTTATTTATCTCGACCGTATTCAAACTCAGTTTCGTTTGCATAATTGTAATGTCTTAAGAAAACAATAATCCGCTCATACAATTTTACACAGGACACATTAATTATTTCGATACATATTTGGGATAGCGCCATAGGGGATAAATAACGAAGGCAGATGTGACAATCTTTCTGAGAAATGTGTGCGTTCGTTCGAGAACGTTCTCGAATAGTCGGATGCCTTCGGACGCGCTCGGGATTTTTCGAGGAATGCTGTATAAGAAAACGAATTGCGTTTCAGTTTAGTTTTAATTTCAACGCTGAAGTAATATATAGTTTGCGGTGTTATAAATTGTGTCTATGTGAGTGATTAATATTTTAACTGTTATAAATTAATCCATTTTAAGACTGTTGTAAATTTAATGTTAATTAATTCCAAATAAATAAACGACTTACATTACAGTATGTTTAAATTTGAGATTTAAGCAGGACAAAAAGACGAGGTCAAAAGTCACGAGGGTAATTTTGGTAAATTATAAAAACCAATTAAGCATTATGCGCAAGAATAATCATATAGCAAAAACTCGATTTCGATAAATATCCAAAGATAGGACATAAATCCTGTGCGACATTAATCCTGTGCAAATGTTGAGTGTGTGTTATAAAAGGCAAAATTGATCATAATCGTATATTGTAAATCTTTACACACACATGGTGATAGCAGGACACGCTGCAGGATCGCTATCGCATTCAAATTAAATTGAAAGAACCAATGAGATGAGTAACCGTAAGAGACAACTTGCCCTCTTAGTTTGTCCTTTTCTCTCACCTGCAGTATCCGCGCTTATCACTGACATGCGCAGTCTATTTATTATATGTCGATGATTAAGACATGCCCTCCTACCACTCCTCAAAGTTTGACATGCCCAGGGTTGCCATAGCTCCACTAAAGGGTTAGTGCCATTACTTCATTTACATACCTCGTCTATTAATTACAACGGACGTCTATAAATGTTCTACTAGTAGTTTTCTCTTTTTAATATGAACGTAAAGCCGATGATAAGTTGGATAAGTTCTCATAGTCACCAAAAAACAAGTACGTGGGGGTAAAAACGTTAGTTTTAAATGATTTTCATTTGAAAAGAAAATTCAATGATTAACAGACAAATTTTAAATGTTCGGAGATATTAGACTGGCAGCAACTGCGGTTAGTACAAAATCGTGGTGTTGAATACGCAATAAACCAATCGAATAAATTAGTGTGATAAATCCGCCATAAATATTCAGAAAGTTGTTGGGGAGAACCATTGAGTGGTTCATTCGGTTCTTTTTTCGTGTTTTATTCAGCTCATTATTGTGCCATGGAAATGAACGTTTGATTATATGTATAATAAATTTATTAGGAATTCTAAGGGGGGTTTCCTATTCAATTACTACTATTATTAGCATTATATTTTGTAAATATGAAGAAGATTGTAAATGTCCGCCCTAATTTTGGAATTATACGCGATATTTTGGTCGTTTTGGGTGGCTTCTTGTTTAAAATTTGCTTTCAATAGTATGAGAACGGAAACAGCTTGATAATACATTGTTCAGCATTAAAACCAATCAGGGAGTTTTTGATGTTTTACTTTTTCAGGCTTCCCTGCATTATTCCATACCGATTCCCTACAAATAGGTATTTTGGTTTTTTTCAATTTAAGTTAAGGAAATTTGAAAAAACCTCGGAATTCTCGTTCACTGCTTCTGAATCCTAAAAACATCAGAAATGCAAAACTACAGTGCTAACTGCTAGCTCTCTCCATACCCTGCTCCATACGCATTCTTTTAAATAAAGTTGGTTTTTTTGGTGTTTCTGTTTTAATTTGTGCAAATTATTCTAGATCGTACTCGCCTAACCGTAATAGCCGAAAGACAGCATACTCATTCCTATCATGCAACTACCTAACGTATTTTTTTGTTTGCAGCAATGATATTGTCAACCAAATTACAACCGGGGTAAATGGAAGTTCCAATAGGCTTTCGTCGCTTCGTAAAGCGATGCCTCAAATACTAGCAGTAATGGTAAAAAACGTCGTACTCATATCATTTGGTCTCACAGTTGGATACGTTACCATCTTAATTCCTGCGTTATCCGAAAACGTCGCCTCAAACGAATTTCATTTGGATAACAGTCAGATATCGTGGATAGGTAATTTGTCTCTCATTTAAACACTGAAAAAACTCTCACTTCAGGTTCAATTAGCATGATGTGCGTCCCCATAGGCTGTCTGATATCAGGAATAGTAACTGATCCAATAGGACGAAGACGATCCATGCAAATCATCAACATCCCGTTTATAATATGCTGGATAATATTCTACTTTGCTAACCAATTGTGGCACTTTTACTTCGCTCTTGCTATGGGCGGTTTCTTTGGAGGACTGGTTGAAGCTCCGGTAACCCCTCCCCCTTTTAGTCACCTATAACACTATGTAATTACAGATACTAACCTACGTCTCCGAAATCACGCAACCTCACCTCAGGGGAGCGTTGGCTGCGTCCAGTTCCGTAGCTGTCATAGCCGGAATCCTGATTGAATTTATTTTGGGAACATTTTTGGAATGGAGGACGGTCGCGCTGATAAGCTGCGTTTTTCCGGTGACATCCTTTTGTCTACTGTGCTTTATGCCGGAAAGTCCCCACTGGTTAATAATGAATAACAAAATAGATAAAGCTCGTAAAAGTTTGGCGTGGTTGAGGGGGTGGACTAGTCTGGAGGACGTCGAAGAAGAAATCCAGAACATCTGCCGTAGTCAAAAGATGGAAGAATCTCAGAAAGGGGATGCGACGATCCATCGCTCATTTATAAGGCGTCAGCTGGAGAGTGCGAAGGGATACACTAAGAAGACCTTTCTCTGGCCATTCACGATGGTGGCATTCCTTTACTTCCTATCACACTTTACCGGTTCGACAACGCTACAAACGTACGCAGTAAAACTATTCGAAACGTTACAGTCCCCAATCGACGTGTACTACGCGACTATAATAATGGGGGCCGCCGAGCTTCTCGGATGTATCGTAAGCTTATTCCTGGTAAAGTACTGTGGTAAACGAATTATGGCTTTCATTTCCATTACGGGGGTGGGCGTTTGTGACGTAATTATCGGTACCTACGCATACGTAATGAACATTGACACATTCGCATCGAGCGATAACACTCCCGCTGCGTCCAATTTTGAGTTTGATGACCATCAGTGGGTGGCGCTTGGTACACTGGTGTGCCTCGCCTTTGTATCTCACTGTGGATTCAGAGCCCTACCTTGGATACTAATAGGTGAAATATACCCGCACGATATACGAGCTACCGGTTGCGGAATCTCCGGAGCTATATCTTACGTTTTCGCGTTCGCCTCCAACAAGGTCTTTCTACAGCTTGGTGCGATGTTAACGATTCCCGGAATATACTGGTTTTATGGATCTTTAAGTTTTGTAGGTTTAGTATGCATTTACTTTATCTTACCTGAAACTGAGGGAAAATCGTTGGAGGCAATCACGGACCATTTTTCGGGAAAATCGAAGCTGGGCAACAAGGTGCAGAGGAGTAAAAAGGGGCAGCTCTGCGGCAACATAAATCTCGCTTTTGTTACTACGGAACCAGAATATAGACAGAAGGAGGACGTGGACAGTAAACTGTGATTATATATCTACATAGTTTTAATTACTTAATTTATTCTTTATTTAAAATGTTATAATGTTTTAATAAATATTTTTAATGCATTACACTGTATCATCCAAAAGTTAAACAAGATCTTGTTCCCTATAAAAGCATGATTTTCTACATATTTCACCAGGAATTTTTTATTCCCGACGACACTTTTCAAGATTCTTAATTATTTATTACCACCTAGTTATTCCAAACCAGAAACCTGAACCACTTTTCCGTTTATTTTCCAGTTAGCTTGCCCTTTAGTTAGTTTATGAATTTTGTAACGAAGCACCAGTTTTCGCATATGATTTATCTCAGCTTTAATGAACACCTGGTACATGGATGACCTCAACCGAGTGCTTCTCTTCTAGGAGTGGGAAACCCACCGGTCCCTTCCAGAAATTCCAGAAACATAAGTCCGTCATCTAGAGGAGACTTCTGGCAGCATCATGTAAGTTCGGGAACGTTGATTTTACGCATTTTACCGTACCCTTTAATTTCAAGGTAAGGAAAGACAAATTAGTTTCTAATTTATTCAAGGTAGACGTTTGATTCGTTTCATTCCGTTAAATTACTATAAAGGGGCTTTCCTGCATCTTGTTCCTCAATAGGTACCGTTAATGATGCTTCCGTTCCCGCTTAGGGATTTTAATGCCGTTTCCGTGTTACGTAATTTTGTTTTAGCTTCTCCTGAACTCTGGAATTGACCATCTGACTACAGATGACAAGCCCGTGGTTTTCGACTTTGTGCAACGGGAACCGACGGTCCTTGACCAGAGGCAAGGTGTGAGAATCTTCTGGTGACGCTCGCGGATAACCAGGAGGTTAGAGTACAAAATCACCTGGCCAAGTTTGATGACCAGCATCTGTTCGCCCTATAAGGCGCTACACTTGCACCCAGGTTCAGGGGTTGGAGGTACTCGGGCGTGATCTTAAGAATATCGTACGAGAACAACCCTTGAGTGGTTGAAGGAGGTGTTTGGTAACCTCCCACTGTTGTGGAAGGCTGCACACCCAAAGGTAATGCAGGAAGACTGCCTTTCTAGCCTCCTAAAGGCTACCATTTGGGTCCCGGGAGAACCTGACGAGCTGGTGAGGGTTAAGCGACGCTTGGAGGTACAGAATTCCTGGGCAAAGGTAAGCAGGTACCCCACTATTATAAATATAAAGAAAACATGCATATTCGAAACGTGGAGACCCTGGTGGAGATGGATTTTCGTGAAAAGTCCTCCGGTACGGGTGGGAGATGAAAATAAAAAGAAAATCGTTGGGACCCGGGGGGTACCGAGGATGAGCGCGTCCAACCGTCTAGGGTAGAATTTTTTATCGCCTCCCCCCCCACCCACGGGGGCGTTGCTGTAAGATGTGAAAAAACGCGAAAAAACACCTTTTCGGACGGGAAGTTATTCGACGTTCGGGGTCGGTACTTTCGGAATCCGTAGCCGTTAGGGGTGGTCACTTTTGAATTTTTCTTCGATCCCGCTCGACGACCCCGGGAGGTAGGAGGAGGGCGTAAAGTGCAGCCGCCAGACCGTTTTCAGTATATATACGCAACTTTAAAATTAGTAGCGGACGAAGGAGGGGAGATACGAAAAAACTTTACGTTGCGTTTAGGATCTAGCTCAAGGGAGGCTGATAGTTTTCGTCATTGAGGAAAGAGACCAGGCTAACCTAATCACCAAGGTGGAAGGCGAGGGGTCATCTCCCTAATATACGGGCTGTATTCTGTTCACAAAAAAAGGAAATGTAGGGAGTTTCGGACTCCCCCGCAATTCTATAAAAACCTCAAATTGTCAAAGTAGGTGAAATATCTGATGATGTCGGTTTTCTATGTGAATTTAAAAGAAGCATTAAAACTGCAAGGTCATGCAGGTTTACGTCGGTATCAGTTTGATAAGAGACCTTTTGCCTGACCTAAGAAATTCCAAGAGATAATGGGGGTTAAATAGAAGTATGATTTCAGAAATTGCATCCTTTCCGTCCATTTAAGTAAGTATAATAAACAGTAGCTAATTAATGAGCTGCAGAAACAACATCCGATTACGTCATTAGAAGCGAACTTAATGAAATAAGATTTTGGAATATGTCCCAGATTTTATGATGACCAAAAGCCGATAAATTAATTAAAGGTTTTCATACACTGGGCTGTTTGGGAAGACCGGCGTTCCCTCCATGCCATGGCCGAATTTGATAAAAGGTAAATCCGTTTTTTTAGAGAGCTTTTCGTGTTTTAACCGAAACGTAAGATCTTTTTGACTTTTTCATTTTGGTACAGTGTTTTCCGGAAATTTATTTTCCATTCGTACTGTTTAATGTTCGCTTTTACATTAACAATATCGCACCGTATTTACAGCTTTTGCTTTTTCGCGCTGCTTTTATCGCTACGTTTATTGGCAAGGTTAACTCTTTGATCCTTTTTGTTCCCTTAATTATAGGGGGAATATTTTATCGTTTTCCTGCATTTTAATTCCCGTAGACAGCGCTAATTAGGTTGTGTTTCATTTCGAAGTGACTGGTTCGATTCCTGGAGCTGCGTTTACTCTGATTGTAAACTACCTGGAGCTTCCGACACCGTTCTGGAACGGTAGCTAATGCGCAAAATAGGATATTGTTCAAGAATAGAGTCTGTTGTTCGATATAAGTAAACTAGCAATAAATTTATTGCGAATGGAAATCGTTTAGTGTTGCCCTGTTTAATCTAAAGTTAATTGCATAATGCAAACAACGCAGTCCAAACAGTTGTTATCAATCTGCGTAAAAAATTAGAAAAGGTTAAGGACATATTGATAAAAAGCGTAACCCAACAATAACTTACGGCCTACATTCAACGCAATCACATCAAAATGTTCATAATTAATGCTTGCGTTTTTTTAGTGATTTTGTTACTTGTTCCGGCACTCAATTCAAAGAACTATTCTACGAGTGTTAGTATAAAACAGGGCACCTTAGAAGGAAGCGTAAGGAAGACTTGGGGTGGCCGAACAATTTTCGCCTTTCAGGGTATTCCGTACGCTGAACCTCCAATCGGAAACCGCCGCTTTCAGGTAATGCACATTTAGTACTATAAGCAACAATTACAATTGTTGATAGCCTCCGCTGCCAGCTCAACCATGGGAAGGAGTTTTGAACGCCACCAAATCCCATCCATTCTGTCCACAAAGCGACGTATTTCGGAATGATTTGCAAGTCTATGGAAAGGAAAACTGCCTATTCCTTAATGTCTATGCTCCCAACGTAAGTAGACGCGTTATCTTGGTATCAATCTCGAGATGTACCATAGGTTACCGATGAACAATATCCTTTGCCTGTTATTGTCTTCATTCATGGTGGAGGATTCATTAGTGATAGTGGCAATCCGGAACTCTACGGACCAGACATATTACTTGATAAGGACCTTGTATTGGTTACTGTCAACTACCGTCTAGGTACCTACCTACCACACCAGATCAGATTAGCGCGGATTTATATCTACCGTCTGCCTTAGGTGCGTTGGGTTTTCTAAGCTTGGAAGATGACATCCTTCCTGGAAATAACGGCTTGAAAGACCAAAACATAGCGTTACTGTGGGTCAGAGATAATATCGAAAGTTTTGGGGGTGATCCTGGCAAAATTACCATTTTTGGAAACTCCGCAGGTGGAGCTAGTGTTTACTATCACATCCTTTCCCCACTGAGCAGAGGTATGACGGAACCATTTTCGATCCGAGTGTAATATAGATGTCGGTAGGATTATTTCACGCGACAATTTCGAGCAGTGGGATTGCTACGAGCCCTTGGGCGTTAGCAAAACCTGGCGAAGGTCGGGCGGCTGCCAGAAAATTGGCCAAGTCGTTAAATTGCTCTGCTTCATCCAGTGAAGAGATTGTCAAGTGCTTACAAGGTGTCGATGCCCATGACATAGTTAGACTGGTTCAGAATTTAATGGTATGAAACGTTTACTTTCACAATTGTTCATGATCTACCCTTAGGAGTTTCATTACGAGTGCAGTATACCACATAGACCGGTTATTGAACCAAAAAATCCCGGAGCTTTCATCAGCGATCACCCAATTGACATAATTAAATCCGGAGAATTCTCACAAGTTCCATACATGTTGGGGTTAACAGCAAATGATGGAGCCTTAAAGTCAGCAGGTACAATTACCTAACCCCATAAAATAATCACAACTTTTTACAGCTATTTACGCCAATCATAGCTTAGTTGAAAGACTGAACAATGAATTTGAGGATATTGTTCCGATAATGCTCTTCTATGGCGACCAAAACTTTAAACAGAGGATTACAGCGATTATTCGAAAGTTTTATTTTAATGACAGATCGATCGGTAATGATACGAAGTCGGAACTAACAGACGTAAGCATGAAACTGTTTGAGTTAGGCTTGAAGTTGGTTTCAGGTGCTGACAGATGGGTACTTTTACTACCCTCAAAGAGCCACGAGTGAAATACACGCCAAATACTCCAGTCAACCGGTATACTTCTACTTATTTGGCTACAAAGGCACGCTCAGAGCTTCGGCTTACTTCGGGGACCCAACGTATGACTACGGTAACCAAAATTTCCAAATTCCCCTTTTAAAAACCATGTCGCAGGTGTATGCCATTGTGACGATTTAAATTACATCTTGAACCATCAGTACATGTCCAGCTATAGACCAACGGAGGCCGATTTAAAAATGAACAACCTTATGACTACGTTGCTGTATAACTTTGCAAAGACAGGGTATCTGCGCAGATAGCGTCGTTAACGCCGCCAAATATCACTATTTTTACAGAAAGCCCACACCGGAGATTACTTCCGTTCTGAAAACGCAATGGAAAGCACTAAAGGATAATGAGTTTAGGTACTACTCCATAATTGGACCGGACGATGTGACGATGAGAGACCGTTTATTTGAAGATCGATATAACTTTTGGAAGAAGCTAGATATTTATCCTAAACTACAAAGTGAAGGTGAACCGATTAGTAATGTGATATGAAGGGTGGTATATTAGAGCTCTGCCCAAAAGCTAGACAATTCAGAGACGAAAAATTGGACCTCTCTGGGAAATATTGCAATTTGCTTGAATCTTCCCTGTACGATAAGCTTTTATTCTATCATCGAATAAAGAAAAATTCTTTAATCTTTCTGCTTCTTGTATCATTTAATAAAGACATATTCTTTATTCAATGATTGTATGGAATTGATCTGGCAATGAACTTTGTATTTATATCAACTGCACTGAAACTAGCTCCCACAAAAAAAGTATATAAATAATAAAACATATACACATATAACATATAAAGGCCAAACTCTGAAACTGATTCATTTTTGCTTTTGAATTGAGTTGTTTACTAGTCGAAACGCCATTTTAACTATGAGTTATTCGTCAGAAACGTCCCTTTGTAATTGTATAAATCTAGGCGGTAGTTCGAATTTGCACGTGTGCGTATCTGACGAAAACGGTTTATAACCTCGAACTTTTTACAATTTTCTTTGAATGAGGTTGCCAAAACGACCGACCAATTTGCGTTCACTATGAAATTATAGCATTAAATATCCCTTTAGGAATCCCTTTGGAATGGCATTAGAAAGCTATGCAAAACACTAACCGTAGAACATAGAAAACTTCCTAAAGCATTCGGGCGTTATTCTTTCAAAACATTTTGAAGATACTCTGGTAAACACGTTAAGATAGAAGGTTTGAAAGACTTCTAATGCTTGCCAGCTATTCTAGGCTTCCAAAGGTATGCTAGTGTTCCTCTCGAGAACCTTATGAGACTGTTTCCAGACTTATCTACTAGGCCATCTACAGCTTTCCTGATCCTTTATAATGTTTTATAGGCCAACTCAAAAGCGCTCTAAGATAGAACATGATTTCTCTAGGATAGAACTTGATTTCTGAGCATGAAGGCTTTTCAGGATAATCACAGAGCGCTGTAGTAGCTCTTTAATTACAGTGTCCATTGCTTTCAGAACTTGCAAAGCTTCAATTATTTAAAAGCACTTGAGGGGTAATGAAAAGAGCCCACAAGACTCTCCAAAGGATCCTATCGTTCTTCCAGCGCTTTAGCGCCTTTAGAACATCCAAACCCCTCCTGAAATTCTCAGGTGCTTGCAATATCTCTAAAAAATACTTTCTCGATTCCAAGGAGTTGTTTTAGACTGGATTCAAAAAATGCTGTGGAAATCGCCTTGTAGTTCATTCTAGAGCTTTTTGATCGCTTTGCAGGCTCCTTCCAAACCTAGGAGAACCTGATCAGTTTGATAATGAGCTCGATTTATTGTTGGCATTAAATTAAGTTAGCATACCCAAGTTGCTATTGACACCTTTCGCTATCGAGTTTTATGAAGATGCTATAGTAATAGCATCCATATACAAACCACTTTACTTTCATATAAACGAACGTCAATATTCAGATGTAAACATTGTTACTGACGCATCTGACCTCAGATTAATCGTTTTACGTCACATTGCTAGAATTTATAAAAAATCCTCAGTCAGTAAGGGACATCTTAAATTTACTTGGTACGTAAACAACTATTTAGATAATAATCTGATAACATGCTAAACCGGCCCGTAACCGCAATATTCCTGTTTGTTTTCCTAATAATTTTGCAGTTCCTAATCAGCGGCGCTGCTCAGTTGTGCAAACGTCGGTATCGTCTTCCAAAAGTGATACCGTTCCTCGAACAGCTGCCTCTTCATGTCAATTTCATCATACCTCATAATCGCGTAGTATCTAAACTTATTTTTGTGAACTGGCTTCCACTTGCTAGTAATTATCGAATCCGTTTTTGGTGTTGGATCCCTGCGCCAAAACCAACAGTGAGGTTTTTACGATTTTGATCAACTACCCACCCAGAATTTGCAAAATTATACAGTAGCGTTGTCATAACGTCGTTCATCTTCAAATCCGCTTGCGACGGTCTGTAGTTGTCGAAGTAATCGTTGCTTAGCAGATAGGTCAAATCATCACAGTGACAGACACCTGCAGCATTAGTCAATTGTGAGTCAATACGCTTAATTTTGCTTACCATAGTCGTGCGTGGGATCGCCAAAATATCTGGACGAACTCTCTGTACCTCGGTAGCCAAACAAGTAGAAGTATACCGGTGCACTGGAAACGGCGGAATGTAGTTCGACGGTGGCTCTTTGAGGGTAGTAGAATAGCTCATCTGTAATAACCTAAGAAAGGATAGGAATAGAGAGCTATGATCAAATTACGTCGGTTAGTTCCGATTTGGTGCTGTTATCGATGGACTTTTCCTGGAAGTAAAATCTGCGTATTACTCTTGAAACCTTCCGTTTGAAATCGAAGGTATTGTAGAAAAACAGAAATGGGGCAATATCGTCAAATTTTTCGTTAAGTATATCTATCAAGGTGGCGTTTGCATAAAAGGCTAGAAGAAAATGAATGAGAGGCGAATGGACGCTTCGTCAAGTACCTACCAGCAGATTTCATAGCACCTTCATTTTTGGTCATTCCACTAATATATGGAACCTGGGCGAATTGTCCGGATTTAATTATGTCAATTGGGTGGTCGCTTATAAATGCCCCAGGTATTTTAGGTTCAATCACTGGTCTATACGGTATGCTGTTCTCGTTGCTAAACTCCTATAAGCGAAGGTGAAAGATGAGCTGTCATTAGTAGTTTGAGCTACCATCAATTTGTGGACATGTCGTACAATGTCGTCCGCATTAACACGCTGCAAACACTTTAAAATTACTTGACTGGATGAGGTGGGGCAATTATGTTGTTTAGCGAGCTTCTGGGCACGTTTCCGTGCTTCACCGCGCTTTTCCAAAGCCCAAGAGCTCGTAGCAATTCCACTGCTGGAGATGGCCGCATGGAATAAGCCTACAAGCAAACTACCACAGACACATCAACTGTTACGGCTTTTACCTTTGCTGGCGGGAGAAAGGATGTGATAATAGACGCTGGCTCCACCTGCAGAATTGCCAAAGATCGTGATTTTATTCGGATTTCCTCCAAATCTGTTAATATTGCTCTTTACCCACTTTAACGCAAGATTTTGATCTTTCAACCCGTTATTTCCAGGGAGGACATCGTCCTCCAAGCTCAAAAAGCCCAGAGCACCTAAAATTAGTCATATGTACTGATAGGTTCACGATAACTTTCCCACTCACCTAGTCTATAATTAATTGTAACCAAAACTAGATCCTTGTCGAGAAGGATATCCGGCCCGTACAACTCAGGATTAGCACTGTCACTTGTGAAACCTCCCCCATGGATATACACGATCACTGGTAAAAGTAGGGGCTCAAAGGTCGCGGTCTACAATATATTTAATACATTTCCTAGCTGATCATTTGCAATAAAATGCCTTACCTTTGGTGTATAAATATTAAGGAACAAACAGTCTTCGTCCCCAAATACTTTGCTATCGTCCCCGAATACGTCTCGTTGAGGACAAAATGCGTGCGACTTATTGGCACTCAAGACACCTTCCCATGCATCGACGGGAACAGGCGGCTGTTAACAGGTAAAAATCGGGAACTTAAACTTACATACTATCAGTCATACCTGAAAGCGTCTACCCCCAACAGGAGGTTGTGCGTAAGGAATACCTTGAAAGGCCAAAATCGACCTACCTCTCCACGTTTCTCTCACATAACCCTTCAAAACACCATGCCTTGTTTTCACAAGTACGTTAGACTCCTCCACGTTAACTATTCGAAACAATACCAAAATTAAGGGAAGGATCCTTACTGTCGTCATTCTTCGCCGAATTTAAGAAAGTAATTTATATACTAATTATTTTTGTTAGATTGAGAATAATATAGTTACACAATTTATTGTTATCTAAACTTTAGACATCGTTAAATAAATTAATTATTGTGTCTTGTATTAATTGATTCCTCCAATCAGCATCTTTTCTTGTGATAAAAAATCTTACTTATGATATCATATACTAATTCAAACATGTGTGTAAACACTAGTGTGACGATAACGAACGTTGAAGGTTGAAAGATCTTATTTTACAAAACACGGGTTTGCATAATAATTTGTTGCGTATGTATTTTTACGTCATTTCGTACGCCACTAGGACTCGCCTGCCATTTTCAAATTGTGATTCGATCAAAAGCGACGCTCTCAAGTGTTTTTCGAAATTTGAAAAGAGACAACAGTCACTGGGTGCCAGATCAAGACTGTTCTAATTCTTTAAATCTGCATTCGTTGGTTACTTCTTGAAAAATGTGTGCTTTAAGTGTGGTTATAAATTCCGCCACCCCCTCCAAATCAAAATTGGTTTTCACCTTCTTAAATGTTGAAAAGCATTTATGAACTTATTTCGTTGGTGAGTCCTAGTACGGTCAGGTCTCATCCCTAGTTACAATTCTGTCTTGGGATAAAGCTGCTTGGGGTATAGGCAGTTAGCCACTGATATGAAGCACCAAAAGTTATGGACAAAAAACCAATTTCGAGAAAAAATTCAAAGGGCTGTAACTTTTGATCTAGTAGTCCGATCTTGGAACATTGTTGGAATCTGGATAGCGAGTCACATTGTACATTATGATCAAGTGAGTGAGAGTTGTCATAATTAAGGTAGCTTGACAGTTAATAATAAATAATAAACAGTTAACGTTTTCACTAAGGCTAATTGCTTACTCTGCTACTCCATTATCTCATAGGTTATGGGCCCAGATAGTTTGTAATTGATTTAGCAGTTTGTACGTGAATTTGGTTGCCGTATTTTTGGATGTGATTGCGCAGGAATAATCGGAAGAAATATTACGATGAATTATGTAAACGCAACACGTGTTGAACTTTTGAACAAGGAAAACTACGACACCTGGAAAATACAAATGGAAGCACTTTTAGTAAAACTCGACTTGTGGTCAGCCGTCGATGGAAGTTCACCTAAACCATCGTCTACTTCTGAAAACGATGAGATCGAAATGTGGATAAAACGTGATGGAAAAGCAAGGTCAGAAATCATTTTATCTATTTGTTCATCCGAGCTTAAACAAATAAAGGGCTGTGCTACCGCTCGCGATATTTGGGATAAATTAGAGGGTATTTATCAGTCTAAAGGTCCCGCGAGGAAAGCGACTTTATTAAAGCAACTCACCCTACAAAAATTAGAAGAGGGACGTGATGTTCGTGAACATTTGAATCGATTTTTTGATACTGTTGATAAATTGAACGAAATGTCAATAGAAATTAATCCGGATTTGCTTACTATAATGCTTTTGTACAGTTTACCGGGATCATTCGAAAATTTTCGTTGCGCGATAGAAACGCGAGATGAATTACCATCTGTAGATGCTCTTCGAATTAAAATAATCGAAGAAAGCGACGCGCGAAATAACGATACACGTGGTTGTAGTTCCGCTGGTAATGCATTGTATGCGAATAAGTCACAAGGTCAGTGGCGACGTCCGAAATTTCAAAAAGATGATAAAATTTCGAATAAGGATACCAAAGAACGTTTTAAATACCGGTGTCATCGCTGTCATAAAGTTGGACATAAAGCGTCGGATTGCAGAGTAATGAATCGCAATAACCCCATGTCGTCAGCGAGTGCTAATTGTTCGGAAAATGTTAGTCTTTTGACTGAAGTTTTTACGGTTGGTTCCGCGAATAAAAATAAGTGGTGCTTGGATAGTGGCGCGACTTCTCACTTGTGTAGGGACAGCCGGGATTTTAATAAATTTAGCGAATGTGATCGCGAACAATTAAACTTAGCTAATGATTCGTCAACAGAAATTGTCGGTAAGGGTTCGATCACCATGAAATCTTTGGGAATTAACATTAATCTTAATGATGTTTTATTTGTACCAGACTTGCGAGCTAACCTAATGTCTGTAAGTAAAATAACCAACAAAGGTTTCGATGTGTTATTCCAAAAAGATAAGGCCGTAGTTATAGACAAGCATGGTAGTATCAAAGTTACAGCAGATCGTGTTGGTGATTTATATTACGTTAATGTAAACACAAAACAGAATAGTAATATAAACAAAGACATTGTGTTTTCATCTGTTGTCACTTCCAACAATTTAATGTTGTGGCATCGCCGTCTAGGTCATCTAAACTTTGAAGCCATCAAAAAAGGTGTGCGTAGAGGTGTTTTTAATGGTGTAAATATTGGAAATATTTCACGACAGACTAATCCAGAATGCGAAGTTTGTTGTTTGGGGAAAATGATAAGCAAACCGTATCCTAGAAAGTCAGATAGAGTAACTGAGTTATTGGAAATTGTCCATTCAGACGTTTGTGGACCTATGAGGGTCGAATCAAATGGAAAAGCCAGATACTACGTCGAATTCATAGATGACTGTTCACGTTGGTGTGAGGTGCGGTTTATCAAATCCAAAAGTGAAATTCCTAAAATCACGAGAGAATTTATAGCTCAAGTAGAAAATCAAAAGGACAGAAAATTAAAATGTCTTCAGTCAGATAACGGAACAGAATTCAAGAACGAGGAAATGGACAAAATTTTGAGTCAACTCGGTATTGTACGACGTTTGTCAGCTCCTTATTGCCCACAACAAAACGGCATAGCAGAGTGGAAGAATCGTACTCTTGTAAGCACTGCACGTTGTTTGCTGATTCAATCAGGTTTACCACCATCGTTTTGGGCTGAAGCAATCAATTGTGCTAACTACATTCGTAATCGCTGCCCTTCAAAAAGCTTAGATGGAAAAACTCCTTATGAAGTCTGGAATGGTAAGAAACCAGATGTTAGTAATTTTAAAGAATTTGGTTGTAAAGTGTTCTGCTTGCATAAGAAACCTGGTAAGGGAAAATTTGATGCCCGATGTAAACAAGGAATATTTCTCGGCTACTCTGAGCAAACCAAGGGTTACAGAGTTTGGTTGGTGGAAGATAAGAAAGTAGAAGTTACAAGAGACGTTAAGTTCTTGGAAGGAAACATTAATTCAGAAAAGCAGTACATAGAATTTTTTGAGGAGGACAAGGAAAATACTTTTGAAGTGGATAAAGTATTAGTCGAAATTAAAGAAATTGAAGAAGTTGAAGAGGAGCATATTGCGAAAGAAGAAATCAATGGCTTACAAGTTTCTCAAGAACACACAAATACAGAAGAAATGAAACGCGGACCAGGAAGACCTTATTTGGTGAAGACAGGTTTAAGGGGAAGACCGCGGAAGATGTTTCATATGATTTCGAACGATACAGGAAATTCTTCAGAAGTTGAAAGTGCATCAACCGATGAAGTTACATGGAATCAAGCGTTAAATAGCGATGAAGTAGAAGAATGGTATGATGCCATGGCCAACGAAATAAAGTCCATAATAAAAAATGATACATGGATATTAGTTGAGCGACCTGTTGACCAAGAAGTTATTGGCAGTCGTATGGTACTGCGGAATAAATACAACGCAGATGGTTCACTAGAAAAGAGAAAGGCAAGACTTGTCGCACAAGGATTCAGTCAACAACTGGGCATTCATTTTAACCAAACATTTGCCCCGGTTGCACGTCTTAGTTCAGTAAGGTTGGTTACTGCACTAGCTGCTCGTTACAACATGCACCTTCGTCAACTTGATATAGTCAGTGCATATTTAAACGGAGAATTGGAAGAAACTTTGTACATGGAAACTCCAAAACAATTGGATAAAATACTGTACAAAATTTCCAGGGAAGATAAATCCAATATTGGAAACAAAGCAGCAGAGATGATAGAATCATTACAAAAAGGTAACAAGGTGTGTTTACTTAAGAAGTCACTCTATGGACTTCGCCAAGCAGGAAGAAGATGGTATTTTAAGTTGGATGAAGTTTTGCAGCGCTTCGGAGCAAAACCAAGCAACGGAGATTCCTGTCTGTATCAAATTGGGAAGGGTCAAGAATCAATTTTAATCGTCGTGTATGTCGATGATATTCTTATCGCATCACGAAATTTGGAAGATATTAAGGGATTGATTAGAAAACTTTCCTCTATATTTGATGTAAAGGATATTGGAGAAGTAGGTTATTGCTTAGGAATAGAATTCCAAAGAACCGCAAAAGAAATTAAAGTTCATCAAAGAGGATTCATATGCGACTTACTGGATCGTTTTGGAATGTGTGATGCGAATCCTGTGAGCACGCCTATGGATTGTAATACGAAATTGCAGAAAAATGTTAATCCTGTAAGTGTTGAAGAAACTAAATTACCATATCGAGAATTAATTGGTGCTTTGAATTATTTATCAATGGCTACAAGACCTGATATTAGCTACACTGTAAGTTATTTGTGTCAATTCAATAATTGCTACTCAAAAACACATTGGATCGCAGCAAAGCGTGTTTTACGTTATTTAAAAGGATCTATGAATCTTGGAATAATCTTTAGATGTGGAAGTGAAGATGGACCGACAGGTTATGTTGATGCCGATTGGGGAGGTTGTCCCGATGATCGACGTTCATATACTGGTTTTACTTTTATGTTATCCGGTGGTCCCATTTCATGGGAATCCAAGAAACAGAAAACTGTTGCTTTGTCTTCAACCGAAGCAGAATATATGGGAATGACAGAGGCATTGAAAGAGGGTATCTACCTAAGAAAAATGTTCTTGGAATTGGGATTGAACGATCTTTCTAAGATGAAGATGTTTAACGATAATCTTAGTGCTATCAAACTTTCTGAAAATCCTACATTTCATGCACGTAGTAAACACATAGACATCCGTTATCATTTCATCCGCGAAGCTTTAAAAAATGGAATCATCAGTATTGGTCATATATCAACAGAGAATATGTTGTCAGATATCTTAACCAAAAGACTTCCTCGAAATAAACATGAGGATTGCGTTACAATGATGGGAATGAAGTCATATGATAAAGACCACTCTGCGACTCGAGGGGAAGTGTTGGAATCTGGATAGCGAGTCACATTGTACATTATGATCAAGTGAGTGAGAGTTGTCATAATTAAGGTAGCTTGACAGTTAATAATAAATAATAAACAGTTAACGTTTTCACTAAGGATAATTGCTTACTCTGCTACTCCATTATCTCATAAACATTCTATAAGAAAATATTTTTTTCCGGTCGATCCTTCCTTTTTTACCAAAAATCGACTGCACCAAAATTTCTCGGGTGCGTAGAATCCAAAACGATTCGTACTTTTTCGATTAGACGTCTTAATCAAAAGTTATGGGCAAAAAAACCAATTTCGACAAAAAATTCAAAGGGCTGTAACTTTTGAACTAGTAGCCCAATCTTGGAACTGTTTGAAATTATGGATTCTACAGGCCACATTCTATAAGAAAATATTTTTTCCGGTCGATCTGAGACAATTTTTTTCGGGGCAAAAAAAAGGCAGTGTATAACCTTCCTTTTTTACCAAAAATCGACTGCACCAAAATTTCTCGGGAAAAAACTTTTTCTTATTAATTTGGGTGCGTAGAATCCAAAACGATTCGTACTTTTTCGATTAGACGTCTCAATCAAAAGTTATGGGCAAAAAAACCAATTTGGACAAAAAATTCAAAGGGCTGTAACTTTTGATCTAGTAGTCAGATCTTGGAACTGTTTGAAATTATGGATTCTACAGGCCACATTCTATAAGAAAATATTTTCTTCCGGTCGATCTGAGACAATTTATTTTTCGGGGCAAAAAAAAGGCAGTGTATAACCTTCCTTTTTTACCAAAAATCGACTGCACCAAAATTTCTCTCAAAATCCTCAGACACTCCATTCTGCAGATTTTGCCTTTGAGAGTACTTTCCTTCGACAAACCGTTTTCGAGACATTCGCCCTTAAAGTTTTGACATCACCAATGTATATATTTCTTCCAGACGTCCCAATCGCGAAATCCTGGGGGTTGAAAGTGTACCGCTAATGTATATAGTGAATTAGGCGAAAATTATTTTTAAACCGAAATAGCTTAGTAAATGGTTGGGTTATGGGGGGAGGAGAATCTTTACACATACACATTTAAAGACATAGCAAAGACAAGCATACATTCAAACTCCTCCGAAACTACATTCTGCAAGATTTTGCCTTTGAGAGTACTTTTCTCCGACAAACCGAGATATTCGTTCTTGAAATTTTGACATCACCAATGGATATATTTTTTCGAGACGTCCCAATGATCTTTGAGTGAGTACCCTCTTCCAATAATTCGTTCTGGGAATATAAGGGAATATGTCCGATCACAATAAGGAGTCAAGGAGTACTAGGGTTGGTAGAAATTAATTTCTTTCGTTGAGACCATTTAGCAGCGTAGACAAAAGATAATTAATTAATTTCAACCCCTCCCCCCCCCCTCAGGCCCCATCATCCACTGATCTCGAAAAAAAGGTCGCGCGGGAAAGTTATAATTTGTACAGACCAATTTATTTTGATGAGACCTTTCATTAGAATACCATGAAGGGTAGAACGCGTGTGTACCTCCCCCCTCCCCATATTCAAAAGTTTAACTTGGCACCACTAAAAGCATGCATATGCAAAATCTGAGGCCAATTGGTTGTCGTATGTACAAGTTATTCCCGTTGCACTTTCAAAAACAGCACCTCAGGAAATAATTCATGGGGGCTCCCTAGACAGCCAAATTTTATGGCCGTCTGGTACACGTTCAAGGTATAGGCTACCTACTGCACAAAATTCCAGAACTCGTGAACCATTCCTCTTGAAGTAGTTCAAAACGGTAGAAGTGGGTCCGGACTTAAAAAAATTCGCTAAAAAGATTCACTTTAACTTAAAATGTCTTGATAAAGCCGAGGTCTTAATAAAAAAAAAAGTAGACGTGGAGACACCTATTGGCCTCGATATTATAACGAACTAATTACCATGAACAACAATTTCCGTGGAAATTCTTATTCTCTGAAAATCTGTGCAATGTGTACAGCGAGCGGCTAAAATATGGAACAAATTCATTTAAAAATAAAGGTGTTGGCTTAAAAAATGCTCACCCACGTCTATCATAATGTTTTCCTAAGCGCATTTTTGACACTAAAAAAATTATACAGGGTGCGTGATAAAATTTAGGAAGTATCTAGAGTTGAATTGTGCTTTTTTTTACTTTTGCTCCGAAAGAGTTAAAGATAGGTATTTGATATGCTACATGAATTATGCGAAGAATTTGACACAGAATACAAAAATGTATTTGAAAAAATACTGTTCCATTTGAAAATCAACTTTAGTATCAAAATCTAATTGTATTTTTGTATCTCTACTTACTCTTTACGAGATCCCTACAATAGTGGACGTGAAAAAAATTCACCCTGTATGTACGAGTGCAGCAGCTACTCAGCTATGGAGAAAGAATGGCTTTTTGGTAAAAAAAAACATTAAATATTAACGTTGCCACTTTTTTTTACCTAGTACATATATGCGAAACGTCTTTATTCATTGCTGATCTCGGTCATCACTATCTACGTAAGTACATATTATATTTCAAAACATTCTGGCCGCGAAACTGACATACATTATCAAAACTAACTTCTGCAATCAAGACACAAACACATAATAGGAAAGATTTTTTCTTTTTCAATTTTTTATTATCGCCCACATCAATCCTTCAAAATCAAGATACGGTAATAACTCTACAGGGTAATTACTGGCTTTGAGGGTACATATTTCCCAGTAGGTAGGTATGGCTGGGTTCCGGTGAGAAGCCCAAACGAATACTAGCGAAGCACTAAGGATTTTTCCCGATCACGACATTTGTGCTTCCATAAAAAAAATACTGTGGCCAACTTCCAGTACCTACCTAACGTTAAGGCTATATATCGACCGAACCGCAAGCGTGGCAGGGTTCCTGTGCGAAGCACAAATAATATGCGAAGTACTAAAGATTCTGACAGATCACGACATTTGTGTTTCAAAGCTCTGGCTAACTTCTGGCCTCTAACTTTGAGGCTTTATATCTCCTTAAGATGTGAACGGTTTCTGGTGTGAGGCACTACCGCCACCTACCAACTGAAAATCAGATGATGGTCACAGTTTAAGTCCGAACCTGCCTGGTAACGATGCTGTAGAGGATTCGGGGAGGGTAGCATACTGCAGGTACTCCAAGATATTAAAGCCATGATTTGAAGATTAAGATTTACTTTCAAGTACAAACTACAATTCAGAGTGTGGTTGTTCAGCATCTCAAAAAAAAAGTGCGCACACAGGCAACTAGTACAGCAAGTTACATAAACTATGAATAACGTTTGATAATAAGCTCTGCAATAAACGTCGTAATGGACAGTATCGCCCCAAAAATATAGACTGTGAAAACACCGCTAAGGTGAGCGAAGCATAACGGCGTGGTTCCGTCTCCTGAAATAAAACCTTTCATTTCTCTGTCTGCATACATTTTTCTGTCTTTGTCCAACTTGTCGTATATTCCACTTTCGATTAACATGTCGATAACTTCATTCAAGCTGTCTATAATGTGAGTGTGGTTGTAACATGAAAACACCTTTAAGGAGGTGGGTGTCAGAACGGTATCGAAGAAGTGATCCGGGGTAGGTAAACGATGACGCAATTGTAGTGTAAGTAAGGTATTCGATTCGATTGTCATGGAAAAATTTGGCTTTAAAATCCACTTTTCCATTAACCGAACGGGATCCAACGGTCCAGAATCAACTGCGTACTTTAAAAACTTATGCCATATCTTTTTTAGATCTTCGTTGTAGTTCATACCAATAATGTGCTTGGTTTCATTATCTACTATTAGAGGAATGTTCGATTCCATTAATTCCGCTAAGCTCTGAATAGGCGACGCGCTTGGTGGCGATGTTAGCATGCGAACTAAGTTGGAAACATACGCCGTTTGCATGTGTACTCCGTAGATTATGTAACATATTATCAAGAACCGTAGAATCGAGGAGGTCGGAATTCGACCGGTAGTGTCCCCCCATAGAGTGATGCTCAGGGTGGAAAGAATAATATCCCCGAAACTCGTTTTAAATCTTGTCAGAAAATACCACGCAAAAGTGAACAATATAAACGTTATAGCAAGCATAATCCAAACCTCTTTTTTGAAGAGAAGGATTAAGACTTTTAAGCTAGAAACGGTCTCAGGAGGTGGAACAATCCACAGATGGCTGTGCTTCGAAAACACACGACTTGTGCGAGAATGCTTGTAACTTGAGAGTATCAAGAATGTTTCAAAACATGAAATGGACTTTAAAAGGTTCTCACGAGCTATGGTTTTGTAGGTGACGCTTTTTAGTGATATATTTAGCGACTCGGCTGCTACTCCAAGAGTAAGGCGCGTTAGACTAAACCGACCCATTTGTTCCTCTAGGTAGTCTTCCATATTGAAAATAACGAATCGACATCCATAATAGTTCCGTATAGCTTTGGAAAGGCCACCTACAATAGTTTCATTACAGAGTCGCTCCTGGAGCGCATTTGGTTGTCTTCCGCATCCATTCTGCGGATGGTATGGATTAGCCGTTATCAAGCGGCATTTTTTATTTGGCTCGAATACTAGTACCGCTATGTAAAAGATTCCCTGCTCCCAAAGTAGGCTGACAATCGGCTTCACCATCTCGCTTTGTTCCGTTATCAGCAGAAACTTCCCGTTTCTGGAATAAAACGGATGCCAAATTGGACTTCCATTCAAATACTTCATATCCTGTTCCAAGGAATCTATACTTTTGACTTGAATTACAAAGCTGAATGAAATATTCCCATTTGTGCGCTGTAAGTCGCGAGAGGTGTTGACTATAGTTCTTTCATTTTGTATGTGAAGAGGAAGAAGGTGCAAATTGCTTTCGTTGTTGAAGACGTAGTACAGAGCATCTCCGCGAAAAATGTTCTCAATGACGTTGCTCAAACATACCTGCAGTAATGCATCTTGGGTTTGCATTTGAAAATTGTGGGTGGGGTACACGAAGCACGCAAGAACAGTACAGTATAAAATACTTTTTCCCATTGTAATTGCACTCACTCAATATCACTTACTTCTAAGACCGTTGTAGAGTATTTGTTGTAAGCATTGAAGAAACAATTATTTTATACTGGAGGAAAAACCAACACCCAGTCGACTTTTATACCAATTCAAACAAATCAGTACATTTCTGTTGGCTGTGCTGCAGTCTTACAATTTGTCATAAAATCGTATCAGAATTATTTTCGGTACCCAATCTTGTGGCATAATTATATAGGTGCCGTTAAAATAATTGCATAGGTACATAAAACCAGCACAATAAGTAATTGTATGATAAATATATTACACTTTCTGCCTACTCTCTCGTTTGCAAAGCGTTACAATGTATATAATTTCCTTCGTTTTAGGGTAATAATATGGCAAATCAAGGCAGGAACTTCGAAACGAGTAACGTAAACTAATTTAACATACAAATAATGTAATACATTTTATTTCATTCTGCTCTTTTTTCTATTAAAATGACAAAATTTGAAATAATTTTGATTAGAATGTTGTCTTATTAGTCGGGTAAAATTAGAGTAATATTTACTCAAACCTAGAACAAATTCGGGACAAGCAACCGATGTCCGAAATTAGTAGTAGCAATAATGCTGTTCAACATACTAAAAGTCCCCATATGTCCGAGGTGCGGAACATCCTGAAAATTGAGCGGCCATCTTGGATTTTCATGTTTTTTTGCTAATAAATTTGTTATCATTTTTTTCGGAAAAAGTTAGGAAAGGGAATTTGCGAAGCTTTAAGCTTTAAAATACGAATCCAATGCATCTTATTTCTCGAAATCGATTGGAAACTAAGGGAGTTATGATTTTTTTATTGTATTAATAATCGCACTATTAACACAGGAATAACTTCGCAAATAATTCGATTTATAGGCGAAATAGCCCAGTCAAATGGTGATTTTTCCAAAACAAAATTGCGGAAGTTTTTTTCTCAACGGTTTTATGTTTTCGAGGGTGCTGAATCTAAATTTATAATAATAATTTTTTTTTTAAGGACCCTACATAACACTGCACCAGACACAGACACAGATACTAATCGTTACTTGATTTTAATCCGTGCGATTAGTTAACCAGGCTAGACCTGAGTTCTCACAAGAAACACCGACCATAATAATAATAATAATGTGTTTATTTCCACCAAATTAAAGAAATGGAAACCACAGGGGTTATCGGGTCAGTTGCTGCACAGGCAGGTTCAGATCTTCCACCGACTCCCTGAATACAATTAGAATTAACATAATCAAGTAATGCTTATAACTGAGTAATATAATAAAAAGGAAAATATGAAATAGTAATAAATGCACATAGGAGTAACTAAATGAGAGTGAGATGAAAAGAGATTGAGTAATATACTAAGAAAAGCGGACAAAGAGACGAGAGACAAGTTAAACAAGAATGGTTTGCTGCCTTATGGGAGATCGGCTTCATAGCCAAAAACGCAAAAAATCGGTATTTTTCAGCACTTTTTTTAGTTGTTTACTTATATCTTAAAAACTACACGTTTTTTGAAGATGCGCGTTCTACACAAAATTAAAGCAAACAAAATTTTCTACAAAATGCACTAGTGCACTTCGATTTTGTGTTAAGCTCAGTGAAACACAATATTTTTTTTCATTTTCACACAAACAAAACGCCCACTTTCATCTCTTGTAACGCAAAAGATATCTGGCATATTAAATCTTCTCACAAAGCTTTGTATGAAAAACAATAATATATTTACAAATTATTAGTTAGTTACATTATACTCAAAATAAAGCTAACGAAATGATTGAAATATGTGCCCAGGATCATCATTCCTTTGAGTGACCTGACGTCATAGCCGCAGTTAATTTGTACGTTTCCGTTTTGTTTTGCGTCGTCAACTAGAAGTCCCAGGTAAAGGGTCTTGGGCAATCGAAAGTCCAAACAAAGAGTCAGGAGCTGTGGAATGTCCAGGCTGAATACTAAATTATGACTGTTCTTCCACTTAAAAAATATTACATTGAAAAGTGATAGACGCGCCTTAGGTCCTCTTCTACGTTGAATTAAGTTTTTTGTTGATTACTTGTTTATTCCTCGATTTGAAAGAGGTGGTACTGGGCGCTTCTGTAAAAATTCAAAAAATCGTGGTTTTTTAACGAACTCTAGCGCGGGTACCGCTTATCGCAAAATAAAAGCTAAATAATGTATTTTGTAGGAAATTTTATCTACTTTAATTTTGTATAGGGCGCCCATCTTCAAAAAAACGTATGTTTTTGAGATATGAGCAAAAAACTGAAAAAATTACTGAAAAATTCCAATTTTTTGCGTATTTCGGTATGAAACCGACTTCCTACAAGGCAGCAAACAATAAATTCGGATGCAGCACATTCGATAACATATAAAACCGTTGATAAAAAAACTTCCGCAATTTTGTTCCGAAAACGGCAGTTTTAAACACGAATTTACTGGACTAACATTCATTGGAAGTTTATAGACCAAAGACTAATTATTCTTTATCGATTCAACAATTTTCAGTCCAAATTTTAGTTTACCGCCCCCTCCTGGGCAATATTTTCAAATAACTACCGAATGTTACTTTTACAATCATCATCAATAAATTGGTCCAAGAAAGCGGCAAGCAGAACTTGAGTCGAACTGATTAAAAAGATGCAGATCTCGTGGTCTGGGATACATATTTTATATAAATTTGAATCGGATGATGTGTCAAGCTTCGTGGTTTACTCGTATTCCAGCGGATTTACCGACACTAAATGTATGCAACTTGCAAACAATAAGTGGTGCCGATTACATTTGAGACGGGTGTATCTACAGGTCCAGAATTGAATGGGTAAAGAATTGAACCATAAAGACTTTGACTGGTTTACGAACCAAAACAATGTCTTGGAGCCCGTAAGAATGGAAAAACCCTGTGGACCGGATCTCATTTTGAAAATGCTCTTTTGCGGTTGCAAAGAAACGTGTTCTAATTCTTGTAGCTGTAGGAAGTCGGGCCTCAAATGCACTGCATGTTACAGGAATTGTACTGGCAATTTTTGCGGCAACAGCTTAGACCCAGAAAGTGGCGATGCTGAACCTTTATCCTAAATTGTCCATTGCAAATAAATATACGTTAATCATGTATAGTTTTTTAATTAGTTTAGATCAACTATACCAGAAAAGGGGGATGAAGCGAGGACAGATGGGCGGGGAGGGGGTGAGGGCAGGAGGGTGGAGTAAGGGTAGGGGGTATCACACATATCTCTGCTCATGTCTGGGGGGGAGGGGGGAGTGTTGCACTGTCGTATAGTATACACAGCTGTATAGTGCGATTATTGATACAATAAAAAAATCATAACTCCCTTAGTTTTCAATCGATTTTGAGAAATGAAGAAGCATTGGATTTGTATTTTAAAGCTTCACAAATTCCCTTTCCTAACTTTTTCCGAAAAAAATAATAATAACAAAGTTATTAGCAAAAAACGTGAAAATCCAAGATGGCGGCTCAATTTTCAGGATGTTCCGCACCTCGGAGATATGGGGACTTTTAGTATGTTAATGAGCATTATTGGTACTAATAATTTCTGGCATCGCTTGCTTGTCCCGAATTTGTTCTAGGTTGAACTCTAATTTTCCTCGACTATATACACATTTAAATCGATCACTTGATTTATATTATCTGACAGTAGTTTTACACATTAATGTACAGTGCGTAAGTTAAAACTCTGAACATATAAATCTCCTATGTTCAATTTCTTAAAATTAATTCACGCTTAATACTGAAAGAATTAATTATTTCCTTTTACTTGCCTCTTTGTACTTTATTATTTCATGAACGTAAATTGGTGTATTTCGGGAACATTTGTTCTTGTTTAGGATAGGTGTAAAAAGTCTACTGTAGCTGTTAGTGAGGCCAGAATTGAGCCTTAAGATTTGGTTTTGTAAACAGGCCACTTCAGCCCTCAAATACTAGTTCGCGTTTCAGTGGTCAATCGATTCTGAGTATTGCCACGTATCGGTGCGTTCCTGATAGTTCGAAATGTACAGAGAGAGTCAACAAAACATGGAGTGGGTTGAAATGCTCTTACCACATCCGGTTTCACACTTATCGTGTTACGTAGGGTAGCGTACAAAGCCAATAATAAAATCTGGCCTAAACTATGGAGAGTCGGCAATGGTATAGCGGGCGGGTGCAAGTGGTGTAGAACATGTTTAGTAGGCATCCATCTAAATAAGTGCCAAAAATCTCGGAATAATTATCTAAGATCGATTAACCAAACAGAACCAAATATTCGGACCAAGAAACCTAATACGATTTCAGGCAATTTGGAAACGGAGACCATTCGATTCTGTGGTAGCAGAAAATTTCCAAAATGTTAGTCAGGAATAAACGAAATTATCTCATACTGGCCCTTGCTCCTTGTGCTACTTCAAATACAAGAACTGAACGACGGTCACAAAAATTTTAGTTAAAAATCCTACAGGACAAAACGTATTTTTTAATTTATTTATTTTATTGCGTTTCAGAAAGCTCGACGATCAAGGAAAATCTTCCTACAAAATCGGTAATTTTTTTCATGTATTTTCTTCTATGTTGAAGTAGCATTCTTGTTCAAAAGATTGAATACTGCACAACCATATGTACCATTTATTTGAAACTATATATAAATATAGCACTCTTGCATTATTTACGTTAACTGAAATTTACAGTTAAGCTAGCTACACACTTGCAGGTGCACCTGTCAATTCTACTTGTCGCAAGTGACCTGTCAGGTCTACCTATCAAAACACCTCTTAATCCGCACACCACACGGGAACAGAAATCCACTCCCCTGAATTTATAAGCCGATACCCCGTTTCTTTGGTGGGGTATGTCACTGTCGGCTACTCAAATTATCATCGCAGTTCGCGGTGGTGTTGCCTCGACCAATTGTTACTCTCACTTTGGGTAAATGTAACAAAATTACCTTGTGGTAAGCATACGGTAAGCTCAGGCAAAGTGGGGGTGAGTCGGGGTGAATATTGGGGTTCTTACACACAAGCAAAGATAAATCAAAAGCTAAAAGTAGTAATAGCAATCCGGATAGGCGCCAGTTAGTCTTCAGTAAATCTCAAAAAATAGGGGAGAATACTTACCAAAAAGTGCAAACAGGCAGGCTAAGAAATACTTGTTCTGGTCTTGCTAAGCCTCGTGCTAAGCTAAGGAATAAAATAATTGATAGGGATAGAACATAAACAATAATTGGCGTCACAATCGATGGTGACGTAATCAAATGATCTCAAAAATATTACAAATAAGTCACTACAACATATAGATCTGCTATGTCAATATTTCAATTTAAATTAATTTTTAGTAAAAAAAAGGGGACGTAGTCAGAGAAAATATTAATATCAAAACAGGCTTCCGCTGAAAACAAACTGTAATCGTTAAATGAATCTCAAGCAAATGTAATAATTACAATTCGATTGTATCGAAAACCAATATGTCGCAACTTTTGAGCTTAGAAGGGCGCGTTCAGCAAATCTGTAACAGATAATAACTCAAACAAATACATATGAGGGGTAATGAATCGCGCTGCACATAATGCATTGCGAAATAGCAATGCTAACGTCTGATACGGAGGATAATCGGATACTAAAACTGTAATTAATACATAAGAGAATCAATAATTCGGCTGACTTTACACTAGCAAAAGCAAAATTTGGTCGACTACGACTGTCCTTACACTCCGGGTGGAACAGCATAAATGTGATGTTAAATCCAAGAAAAATACTTTAATTTTACCGAGTAAACTTGGATAAATCCGATGGTTACGAACTTCCCTTCGCTACGTATATTCTCGAAAACGGGCTGCGATAGTTCACAGAATGTTAAATTTCTTCACGTTTGTAGGAAGGGACTGTTTGGGAATTAAAGAAATACATAAGACGTATAAAACTAATCCTCATACTTCCCTCAATCAAATCATTTACTTTTTCTCAATTAATTTTGCTTCGCCATGTATATTGTGACACTATGTATAATTTTAAGGTTTTTCCATTTAGTCTACTTATATTCAATATTACCAACTTTTATGCCTGAATGTTGAGGACGTCAGTCATATTTAAAGATGGTTGTAATCTAATTATTTATTAAACCATCGCTTTTGTCAGTCAATTCGAACTTGTACCCTTTTCAGTCGATCCTTTCGTTGTAAGTTTCGTCGCCCTAGGTTAATTTAAGTTTGTTAAAGCCTTACATTTTAGGGCTTGATGATGGCATTTGCCGAAACATGCCGCATTTAATAGTTGCTATCTTTGATTAATAAATTCAAATTTTATGGGGAAGGGATAATAGGGGCCATTTTTTTTAATCTCCTCACAGCAGAATCACGTTATTAGTAAAAATGATATACATGGGTTAGGGAAACACCTAGAACAAACATTTGCCGTGCAATCACCGTCTCATAACCCTCCATGAATCATCAGTCGATGGCGTCGAGTTGCCAGGCGGCAGGGCTGGGTCGAGCGTTCTAAAACTCGCTCGAGCGACAAGCGCTCTAATTGTCTCATAGATGCTCGCGAGCAGTACCCAGCTCTGCCCGACAGTGAAATAACGGAGGCGATTAGACCTATGCTCCATTATAAACTTACACAACTACTGTTCCCCAACCAATGGTCTAAACCATAGTCCTGGTTTTTATCTGCAACTAAGATTCTTTTGAAATACTTTTTCAAACAAGTAGGATTATTCCATAGAACAACAGGATTATTTTTACCCCCAATCACGTGAATATTTGATGCATTTCCATGAGAAATGTGTATCTGAAGAAATTCAAGATCGATTTTCTGCAAAAAATCTGTTTATATGGCCCCCTTTTGTATAACTAGTTAACACCCGAAGACACGAAGAGAGACCGACGGGGCGGAAGAAGAAAGCGAGAAACAGCAACAGCAGGACAAACTGAAGATAAAAGATCATTCCAAGATTTTCATACCTGTGGAGAAGCTTTCTAACACCCTCTTCATAATGCTGCTGCTGCCAGTGAGTCTTGCCTTGAAGATCCTCACTAGATGGAAAATGCTGACCTCCTAACCATTTCTGCAATTCAGGAAAAAGATGGAAATCCTTCGACGTCAGGATCGAGACGATGGGCAAAAATGTCCGATTGAACTTGTTTAAAGTTGTTGTTTAGCGCATAGTACAGTTTTAATAAGCCTTTTCCGATCGAATAATTTATTTATGTTATCGTTCTCGTCTTCTTTATCATTTAATAATTAAACGCATATCTATTTTTAATTGTTGTACACCAATCTGCACCATTAATTGCGGTAATGAGACAATTACCTTGCATAAAAGCAAACGCATAGTACCAAGTATACTCAAAATAAAAAAATTGTATGCATGGTGCAAGGTTACAAAAGCACATTCTTCAAAACCAACTTGGAAGGACCCAAAATGTAAACTGCAATATGTGTCTGCTATACACATTGAAAATGGATCAAGTATTTTTTATCTTTAGAGTTCGCGTCGTTTTTTTATCTTATCCTACTGCTCGAACTGTAACTTATATTGTTAGATACTGAGCATTGACATTCAGTGACAATGCGCATTTTAACCGTGGTGCTTCCGTTACTGTTTGCGCAGACGGTGTATTTAAAGGAACTCCTTCTAAAGGTGCGAGTCAAACAGGGTGAGCTTCGAGGAACGGAAAAAAGAACCTGGGGATCCCGTAGCTATGTGGCATTTTATGGCATCCCTTATGCGGAACCACCTGTGGGAAGCAGACGATTTCAGGTCACAGCGTAATGTTAGGCGAAATTGTACGTTCCTTTGTCAATAGGCCCCGGTGCCAGCGAAAGGTTGGAATGGTGTTCTAAATGCGACCACTCCTGGTCACATCTGCCCGCAGAGAGATATGTTCATCAACGATGTCACAATACGCGGAAACGAAAATTGCCTTTTTCTCAATGTGTACACTCCAAAGGTAATCATAAGACAACCTCATCGGTTGCTCTCAATACTTTTTAGATCAACAGCCAGCAGTTGTTACCAGTGATTGTATACATCCATGGTGGCGGTTTCATGGCCGACAGTGGAGATCCCAGATTGTATGGTCCTGATATACTGCTTGACAAGGACCTTGTCTACGTGACAATGAATTACAGGATTGGTAGGTATACCACACCCTCAGCCGCCAACATTAACTGCATTCTCCGTATAAGGCGCTTTGGGTTTTCTCAGTCTAGAAGACGACGTGCTACCAGGAAATAACGGATTAAAAGACCAAAATCTAGCGCTGCGGTGGGTCAAAGAAAACATCGCCGCATTTGAAGGAAATCCCAGTAAAATTACTATTTTTGGTAATTCAGCGGGTGGCGCTAGTGTGTACCACCACATTTTATCGCCGCTAAGCAAAGGTAAAATTCTTTAAGATATGTTGTGGGGGCTTTATATTGAATTAAAGGATTGTTCCATGGTGCCATATCTAGCAGCGGAATTGCGACCGCAACATGGGCAGTAGCGCAGAAGGGAGAAGCAAAACGAAACGCTCAACGATTGGCAAAGTTTTTGAACTGTCCGACATCTTCGAGCCATTCCATTCTGAAATGTTTGCTTAAAATTGATGCACTCGATATAGTTGAGCAAAATGATAAATTTATGGTGAGCTTCTCCAGCATTTTCCGTTTACAGTCCGTTGATTTTTAGGAATTCAACTATGACCCTGCCATACCCCATAAACCTGTAATTGAACGTGATCATGCCGGTGCATTTCTCAGCGCTCATCCAGTTGATATACTTAAATCTGGAATCTTTGCCCATGTACCTTATATGAATGGGATTACAACTGACGATGGGGGACTCAAATCAGCCTGTTTGTAAATAGCCCTCCACGAACGCTTTTGGTGATTAACCATACTTTCAGCTATTTATAACAACTACAGCTTAGTCGAGCGCTTGGACAAAGATTTTGATCACATTGCTCCTATGGTGCTTCATTACGATCATTTACCTTCAAGCCAAGAGCTTTCTAGAACAATAAGAAAATTTTATTTCCAGGACAGGTCTATTGACAACAACACCAAGGCAGAAGTTACAAACGTGAGATTCTCTATCGGTAACCATATATAAGCCGCGTTGTTTAGATCGTTACAGATCCATTGTTTTATTATCCTCAACGGGTGACAAGTCTGCTGCATTCCAAATACACGAAGCTTCCCGTATACTTCTACTTATTTGGGTATCGGGGATCTGTTAGTATGTCCCAGATTATTGGCGATCCTGAACATGATTATGGTAACACAGTCACACAAGCTAATAAGTTCAATAGTGACGTTATAGGTGCAATCCATGGTGATGATTTGACCTACCTCCTCAGTAACACCTTTTATAAAGGTTATAATCCGACAGAGTCCGATTTAAAGATGAATGACATTATGACCACTTTGTGGTACAACTTCGCAAATACTGGGTAAGGAAGGGAAAACGTAGAAGAAACTTATTGGCGGTGTATTCTAGGGATCCTACTGCCGAACTCAACTCGGATATAAAGGCCAGATGGGAACCTGTAGAGAATGGTAACTTTAAGTATTTCGCCATTCATGATGTAAATAACATAAGAATGGACGATAGCTTGTTTGAAGATAGATTTGAGTTTTGGGAAAAATTGGGTGTACATGACTTCGGTATTAAAACAAAGGAAGAATTGTAATTAAAACGTACGCAATTTTATTATACCAGAGTTGTAGTGATAATAATACTATTACATCATCTGAAAGATCGCTTTAATTATTAATTCTCAGCAAAATTGGAGTACGTTAGTTAATCAATCGCTATCGTTCGAAAAATAACTAATGTCGCCTCCGCTCACCACTACTCATTCCCACATTTACACGGCTTATCTTACATTCCATTCTAAAAATATTTTTGGTAACTGTAGGTACCTAAAATATGAATTTTTATAATGTGCAAAAAAGTTTCCTCTACATTAGAAATAAAAAAAGAAATGACTTTAAATGATACGCTCCTAGATTTAGAAAAAAAGAACTATGGAGCTTCAAAAAGCGTCTCCTTTTCTTAAAATCGAAGCCCCGATGCAACGCAAACTTTTTTTCTTTTGTTATATGGTTGCTATGATAATCACGTGATTAAATTGTTGTTTCTTATCGGAAAATGATATCAGTAATTTTATCTACTAATCTTGTTGACAGTAGGTTTAGGTGGAAAAAGGTCGGAAGTTAATGAAACTTTGGGATGTTGTTTATGGATGGTTTTCTCAAGTTTTCGACCTCTAGAACTCGGTGCGAAAAGAGGAGGAAGACGAAAATTGAAAAACTTTTGTCCTTCCTCCGGTTTTTCGCAGACATTTTTTTCCCTTACATCTTACGGCAAAAGCGTTTCTATGCTGTTAAATTTTCAATAGTTCAAGCATATTTCTATGTTGATTCGTTACCGAAATATTTTAACGAATTTTGAAAAATGACGTTTCTCCGAAGTGTCATTAACTGCTCCATCATTCACAGTTGAGTTTTAGTTCAAAATAATATATTCCATAAACCTTGGTGCTATGTGAATAAAGAGATTGGTCACATGCACTTTTTATAAGATCCGTAAATGTCACAGAAATAAATGAATAAGTGAAAAGTTAACAATCTATCAAAAAGATTAAAAAATGTGACCTTTGAATGCTGTCCCTTGTCTCATAGTAAACATGTGGACTTGTAGTTGGCCCCAGAAAGTAACACCTTTTTAACTATATATATATATGGCACCAATCACATTTGTCGCTTGTAGGCATTTTCTAACTGGTGTACGCAATATAATGTCAAGCTCAAGGCTATTCGGTCACTTACTTCTTGGTGTCCAAAGTACCTACTTCCCAATAACGACCCGAAGTTAATAGCCTTGCCTAAGCGGCATTTAAGTGTTGGATCATTTGTAACTTGTCTATAATTGCAAACCTACCGATTCGTAAGTAAAATTTTTATTTGTATATCAATAATATTCCACCCACAATGTGATAAAAACGAATTGCTTAAGATATTTAAGAGAATGAGAGACATTTTTTACCATCGCTGTGTAGAGTTCTATTAACTTTATAGTAAAAAAATTAACGATAATTATCGATCTAATAATTAACACATAAGTGTAAATCAATAAACATAACAAGACGATTTGGTTAAAATATGTCCTTTTAATAATTAGGTATAATATTCATGCATCAATTTAAGGCGAATAAAGGCCCGAATAGAATAATTGTGATATTCTTTGTATGCCTATTTTTTGGGTAATAACAAAAAGGACGGAAAAAGATCAAAACTTGTAGCTTCACTTTTTCATTTCTAAACTCTTCTCCTTTGTAGAGTCAATAATAAGTAATAACAAAGTCAAGATCACCAAACAAGGTACCAAAAAATTGTCTAGCCTTTTATGCAGTTCTCCATGTATTGTTTCCGAAAATTAAAAATTGCTTTACTAGACGGATCCAATAAAAATCAATTTAGATGTACAAACATTAAATGGAAGAAATGACCTTATCTAGTGCAACGTATTAAAAATGTCGTCTTCCGTTGGATTCCGGATGGACGGTCTTAATATCGCATTGAAATTGTAAACTCCGGGTAAAATTTTGAAGATAACGAAACGTTGGGGTTGTTATCGTGTTACTAAAATGACCGGTAACCTTTCTATACTTGATGCCACGCAACATTTTAGTGAATACATTGAAAATTTCGCAGATAATCCTATTGACTTTTTTACAAAAAAAGAAAGTTTTCGTTTATATAACTTAATTTTAATTAATGCAAAAAAGTTCCTTCGCGAAATTTGATAAGTTTACATTTAACTTCGCTTTGAAATTCTTTACCATAATTGATCGCACTGAAACAATGAACGTATTCTTCGTTCCGTTCAAAACTGAATTATTATCCTTTTTACCGCACTTTTTTTTTACAATATACGGCCGTTTTTAAATCCATTCGTACCACTAAAACCCTGATCTTTCCTTTGCTCTAAAAGAATAGGTATGTCCTCATACAATCTAAATCTACTAAAAAGTTCTTTCACCAGAACGTTTGCCGCAATTGTCGCTTCTTGATTCTCTGAAATAGTTCATGGTCACCAAGAGGTATTTCTTTCCAGCAGCTGTCTCTGGGTAAGGGCCTGCTATATCAATGGCTGTTCTTTCAAATGGACCACCGACATTGTATTTCCTCTTTGGCGCCTTCTTCTTTCCTACTGGTCCGTTACTTGTGGCACAAACTGAACATTTTCTGCACCATTTCTTTACAGCTCCTAGATGACCTCCCGATATGCCATCGTACATTTGTGGTACTACTTAAGATTTCTTGCACCCTGGTGGTCGTGCCATCATCATTTTTAGAACCCTCTTAAGAAAACCATCTTCTAACCGTAACGAGTCCCACTGAGAACCAATACACCTCTAGAACTGGACCGTATCGAGATACGTCTTCCCTGGTTGACCCTTTTTCTCCATTTTCTAGTTTATAAATTATGGTCATTTTCTTGACGTGTCCGGAGTTCTAACGGTGCCCAATCATCCGCCACTAGTGCTATAATATTTATGACTAACTATTTATTACTTCGACGTCGACATTGGAACTACTGAAACGCAATTCGATTTGCTTATATAGCAAATGCCTCTTTCTTCTCGAAAGATCGCCTCCCTCCGAACGCAACCGACCATTCTAGAATGTTCAAATCATACACATACCCTGGTCTACTGAAATTCTTCGAGCCTGAGCTATCGTTGTTTTGAACAGCATTATCGTTTTCTGTAAAAATCTACAACCAGCATAATAAATGTTATGCATCGTGCACTTTTTTATCTATTCGTTCTTTCATGAGCCCAAAAAAGCGTAAGCTTTCATTTTTTATGGTAGACTTGTGTCTTTGCGTGATTTTGCAGAAACATACAAACATAATTTCAGAAGTTATAATTTTACCCCTATCGTTGGAGCGTAGCCTCTGAACCTGAAATATATGTCTTAGCAGAAGTATTTCTTATTTTTTGCTTGGTTTTCTAAAAGTGTTTCCAGCATGTTACAAACATAATTGCAGAAGCTAAAACTCCACCCTTATCTTTGGAGGGTACATTCGTCCCACTAGCTTCTGAATCTCCCAAGAAGGTTTCTTTTATTTTGCATGATTTTACAGAAGCTGTTCCAGCCTATTACAAAGATAATTGCAGAAGTTATGGAGGGTAGGTCCGTCCCTGGTTTTTATGGAATCTATTGGTTTCTACAAAACGGTGCACCCGCGCAAAAACGCCCTAATCGTGCGACAATCAGATTTACTGAAAAATATGTCCGATAGGTATTCTCCCACGATTAGGGCGTTGTGCGTTGATGCACCATCATGTTGAAAAATAAAAACGAAATGGGCAAATTTCGGTTCTTCTGGAATATCTTCGGAAGGAATCGAAATTTTCTGGGATTCTTTAATTTTTTCAAAAGTCTGTAATAAGAACGTCGTAGACATTTAAACGGAGTTTTAATAAATAGTTTTTGAAAGATATCTCGTTACCTAGTGGAAACAAAAATAAGGCTATGTATTAATGATCCTCTTTTCACGTTTTTAGTAAAAAAGAGGCAATAGAAATTCCGTAATCAAGTACCAATTAGACTGTCGACGTCAGTGATTATTCGATTACGGAAATAATTTACTTACCAAGTGAAGAGGTCAACCATACCAAAAGATAATGGCTAAATGTTTATTTTAAATCTTTTAGACACCACGAGTATACTGATTGTACTTGCAAGTGCAATGATCGCCGTTGCCTTCGTATGGTTCGCTACACTGCTCCACGTGGCGCGTTCTTACGGGTCTGAGCCACACGTGGAAATTCGGCAGGGTATCTTGAAAGGCTCAACGCATAAGACGTGGAGTGGACAAACCTTTCTGGCATTTCAGAGTATTCCGTATGCCGAACCTCCTGTAGGAAACAGACGATTTCAGGTAACTATTTCGTTGTAACAACACCCAGTGTTCTAATTTTATGGTAGCCTCCAGTACCCGGTAAGTCCTGGCGAGGTGTTTTTGACGCAACCAAGCCACACGCAGCTTGTCCCCAAGTATCTATATTTCTGTACAATAACTCAGCCTCAGAGAGCGAAGACTGCTTGTTTCTTAACGTGTACACTCCTAACGTGAGTACTCTGGGTACTCATTGCTTAGTTCAATCTGCGAATTACAGACAACTGATCTTTTACCAGTGGTCTTCTTTATCCATGGCGGTGGTTTCATGTGTGACGACAGCAATATGGACATGTACGGTCCGCACATTCTACTTGATCGGGACATAGTTTTGGTTACATTTAACTATCGATTGGGTACTAGGGAAACTACTTGGCGCAAATAACTTCTCCACTTTAAGGTGCGTTTGGATTTCTCAGCCTGGAGGATGAGGCGTTGCCTGGGAATAACGGGTTAAAGGATCAAAGTTTGGCTCTACGATGGGTTAAGGACAACATCCGCAGCTTTGGAGGTAATCCTGACAGCGTCACGATTTTTGGCAATTCTGCAGGAGGAGCGAGCGTGTATTATCACGTACTGTCGCCACTTAGCAAAGGTAACGTAAACGAAAGGGGGGGGATGCGTGATCGGGAGACATTTCAGGATTATTTCATGCTGCCATATCCAGCAGTGGTATTGCCACGAGTACCTGGGCGTTGACAAGGAAGGGCGTTGCGCGTGAGTTCTGCAGAAAGCTCGCCGATAGATTGAATTGTCCTGTATCTCCAAGTCAAACCACAGTAAAATGCTTGCAGGCAGTCAGCTTTGGTGAAATTTCCAAAGAAGTTTTAAAACTATTGGTACGGCGGCGGCGTACAGATGCGCATAATGCTACCGTTCACTTTTAGCTGAGCGACTTAGAGCACAGTATGCTGTTGACCCCTATTATTGAACCCAAATTACCTGGAGCGTTTATAAGTGATCACCCGGTTGATGTAATTAGGTCAGGAAAATTTTCCCACGTGCCATACATGACCGGCATAACGACCAATGACGGCGCCCTTTTATCCGCTCGTGCGTATTTGTAAACTCGCCGTACATCTATTTTTATATGACATCATCTTAGGGATGTATAGTAACCCACCCACTAGGAGTTTAAATGAAGATTTTGAGGATACCGTCTCGACAATTTTCTATTATGAGAATCTCACCACCATACAGAACGTTTCAAAGGAAATTAGAAAATTTTACGTTCAAGATAAGCCCTTTGATCACAACACCAAGGCTGACCTTACGGACGTAAGTATTCGCAATTCTGCATGGGACCGCTTACTTTTCTCATCATTTCAGATAGGCACCGACGTATTCTTTTACTACCCCGCCAGGGCAACGATAGAGCTCCATGCCAAATATTCAACCCAGCCTGTGTACTTCTACTTATTTGGTTACAGGGGTTCATACACCCACTTATCGGATTACGGGGACACCTCCTACAACTACGGTGACTATGACCACTATTTACACATTGCCTAAGTTAGTGCTTCAGGTGTTGTTCATTCTGACGACATCGTCTACCTCCTGAGTGACGCACAACTGGCCCTCCACAACTCAACTACAACAGATATACAAATGCGGACAGTTATGACAACGCTAATAGACAACTTTGCGAAGAGAGGGTAAAATCCCGCTTACGCGGTAGTAGGCATAACACGTTCTCGTTCCAGGGACCCGACCTCCAAACTCGACTGCTTCATCACGCAAAAATGGGAACCCGTAAAGCGTAACAAGTTCAATTACTATGCAATAATGGGACCAAACGATCTCAGAACGGAATCGACTCTTTACGAAGAACGCTATAATTTCTGGAGGAAACTGCCTGTTTTCTGTGAATTGCATGATGAATTGCTGAGATAAAAGTCGCGTTTAACTTATTTTGTCACAGTAATAGTGTCTTTGTACGTCGCTTTTGTTAATAAAATACTGTAACGTAAATTTAATTACGTATAAATAATAGTCTTGAAATGGATTAATTTAAACTGTAATTATAATTTATCACTTACAATTTATAACATAACACGAGCGGAAACTAAGCACTTCACTTCGAAACGATGTTAGAACTGGCTGTAGCACAATTTGATTTACTTATACCCGAAGAAAAAATTGTCTCAGATCGACCCGGAAAAAAATTTCCTCATAGAATGTGGCCTGTAGAATCCATAATTTCAAACAGTTCCAAGATTGGGCTACTCGTTCAAAAGTTACAGCCCTTTGAATTTTCTTTCGAAATTGGTTTCTAGTCTATAACTTTTGATTAAGAAGTCTGATCGAAAAAGTACGAATTATTTTGGATTCTACGCATCAAAATTAATAAGAAAAAGTGTTTTCCCGAGAAATTTTGGTGCAGTCGATTTTTGGTAAAAAAAGGAAGGTTATACACTGCCTTCTTTTGAAGCCCGAAGAAAAAATTGTCTCAGATCGACCCGGAAAAAAAATTTTCTTATACAATGTTGCCTGTAGAATCCATAATTTCAAATAGTTCCAAGATTGGGCTACTCGTTCACAAGTTACAGCCCTTTGAATTTTCTTTCGAAATTGGTTTCTAGTCTATAACTTTTGATTGAGAAGTCTGATCGAAAAAGTACGAATTGTTTTAGATTCTACGCACCAAAACTAATAAGGAAAAGTGTTTTTAACAAACGCCCATATTTCTCGAACGTTCTCGAACGTTTTCCGAACACTTTTCGAATCTTCATACTTCATTTCCCGGAAAAAATGCGCCACATCCGCTTTCGTTTCTCATCACCGATTACGAATCTTTTATGGCGCCTCAATGTTTATCCAGAATATTCGCTACAATACCATACAGTCAACCCTCAATATCATTTCGCATCAACGGAGAATGTTTTTGATTTAGTTAGTTACCTCTGATTCTCTGTAAGACTAAACTCCTCATCTACAACGAGGATGGAGCTCAATAGGGTTTGAAACTGTGTCGCTTTGTCAAATTGGGTGACCGAAGCACTGAGTAACACAGCAACGCACTTTATTCCTCAAGCTCGCAGTCCGAAAACTCCTCTACGAGCCGAAATGGGCGGTTGAGGCACACCCGATTGCATTCAGAGCAGACGACCGAGCATGGGCACGATTTCCTGACGACAGCCACTCCCTGGTTCGCACCCAGTCTTGTCTGAGCAAAATATCGTGTTCAATATAGTCCAGCTACTTTTCATCCCTCTTTTTTTGGATCCAGAGAGTTCCTCCCCCACAACTGGATCTCGCGGTAAACCCACTTAGCATGCTGTATCACGGCACCTTTAGTTGGAGGGAAAGAAGCGACCTCTGGTAGGCTTTTGCGGGCTGCGCGCTGGTACCAGGCATGTCGGAAGGCGTTTATGACGCCCGCGCACCAGCGACCAAGTCGCATGATCTGGTCGCACCCAGGTCGCGCTGGCCATTCCGCGGCACTGAAAGTTCAAGACGACTAATCAAGGCTTCTGTGAACTGTTTTAATTATTTTAATTTTTCCATGGTTGTAGGTCGCTAAAGTAGTATCACATCCTGAAAAAAACGTGTAAAAATTAATCGGTTTCAATAAGGAATGAGGGCTGGGGTTGATTTGATGAAAATAATTTGGGTTTGCCGGACTTTTGGTGGGCCAGAGTCAGTCTAACTAGCCAAACCAACAAATCCACGTCTTCCCCTACCACAACAACCGTGCCACTTGCAACTCCCTTCGGTTGTGACTATCACGCTGTTCGCATCCCCGTCACCCTCAAACTGTTAATATCGTTGTGCTGGAGTTTTAGGATGAGAGCAACAATTAATTTTGCTTTATTACTGACATTTGTTAAGAAACTATCGTGTTTGAGGGTAACGGGGAGGTTGTCTTCAACCGTAACGTCAACAGCGTAGTTCAGTCTCGCTCTCCTACAATGTTTAGCATTTTTAGTGCTAGAGGACACGCCAGTATACCCGTCAAGCACAATGGTGCTGCTCTTGCATGCCAAGGTAGGTCGTATTGTCACTCCACTTTACCCCATGTAATAGGAATCCTCCATCTACAACCACCGTACATTTCACCAAATCAGTGTAGTCGTCGGAAGGAGTAAAAACGTATTAGAGGATTCCTCGTTGGATATGATAGTGATGACCGTTACAGAATTTATATTCCAAACGACCACAAAGCCATCATTTCCAGAGATGTTCAATTTCAAGAAAAAAATCAAAAAATGAGAAAGTCAGATTCAATTTCTAATAAAAGACAACCAAGAAAAAGATGACAGTGATCATGAGCTCCAAGCGGATGCAGAAGAAAAGTCCAAGACGGAAACGGAAGACGATAACAGTGATGATTAGTTACAAGTGGATGCAGAAGAAAAATCCAAGACGAAAATAGAAGAAAATCATCAGAAGAATTCTGAAAGAATCTTGAGGGATAGGTGGAGGAGTTAGTAAATCAAGTGACTGAGGATCCTGAGATGTTTGACGATGTTCTAAAAAGCAGTGATTCTGTCGAGTGGAAGAAAGCCATGGATTGTGAAATCGCTTCGTTGAAGGGAAACTAGATCTGGATTTTGACAGATCTTCCACATGGTGCGAAGTCTATTCATTGCAAGTTCTGACTTAAAGAAAATCCTGACGGTAGTATGGACAAGTACAAGGGGCGGGATGGAGAAAAAATCATTGGAATTTACGTAGATGGAACAGAGTCAATAGAGCTGGAAGTTTTCATTGGAGAATTGTAATCAGAGTTCAAATATTGTCACGAAAAATGCAGACTATTTTTTGGGAATTGAAATCCAATAAGAAGAAGGGTTTATCAAAATTCATCAGAAACCAGTTTCAACTCCAATGTTCAAAAGTACAGAAACTTCCACATCAGGGAAAGTTAACTAGACCTGGAGTTCTGGAGATCTATAGTTTTAGCTGATTTCGGGGGATGTACGAAAACAGGTCGTTCAACTTCAGGAGTCATCGTGAAATACTCAGGAGGAGCAATTTCTTGGTTGAGCCAACGACAAGCAGTTGTAGCTACATCAACAACTGAAGCTGAAATCATATCAACCTGTTCTTCTAAGATTCATTGAAATTCGTTTAAGTTTTCTATAAAATTCATTGTTTCTTATAATGTCCGTCGTCAATGGCAGCGTCCTTTAACGCTGCTTTTCGTAGCTAATGTTGTTGATTCTATTACCATGGTTACGACCTACGCCAATCTTGAGAACATTTCTCTCTCATGACGAATTCGATAAAATATGCTTCAGTGTTACAAAAAACTTGTTTAGTTTAAAGGACTAACCTCGCTCCCTTCGGTCGCTCGGATTTAAATAAGCCATAACGGGTTTATCTAGAATTACAAACTACAAGATTGATGGAATGAACAGTTTGGATTTAAGACGTACTCGAAAAGTTTCATTTCGCGTTCTGAAGAGGCATTATGTCCAATGCGCTTTCATTGCAAAAAAAACATTTCGCTGGAAGTATACTTTGCGTATCAAGTGACATGTGGTATCCCCCATTATTTTACACCCGAATTCTCCTAACTATAATCATGAAATAACCATAAAGTAGACCTGCCATAAATACACATTACACAGGCCACTTACACAGAGATGGCATTTGCACTCGTCTCTAGCAAAAGAATAATTTGGATATCGATTAACATTTTCAAGGTTGCAGAATAATACTCAAAGTTCTGTAATTACTTAGTATTTTAGACATGTGCAAAGTTCCTTTTAAACCACAGAAGAATTCCCCGATAGTCTGTTTGGAATTTAAACAGCTGTCGTAAAAATTCTTTCACAGAATGACGACGTAGACAATTAAGTAAACCACAACCTTGATCTAGTGGAAGGGGCAGATAATCATTGATTTTTCACATAATACCAACAGCGAAGTAAATTCGATCGTGTAATCGTTGTGTACTATTTCTAATCTTATCTCAGCGCTACTTTCGATAGTCAGGTTCAAACTGCGGCTTACTTATATCCGGACTTTTAGAATGTCAACGTTCACTAAAGTGTGCCTCCTGCTATTAATTAATGGGGTCAGTTTAGGGAAAAGCAAATTTCAAGTGCAGTTGCAACAGGGCGTTTTGGAAGGATCGCCTAGATGGAGTTCGGGCGGAAGAGAATTCGTAGCGTTCGAGGGAATTCCGTATGCCGAACCTCCTCTCGGAGATAAACGATTTCAAGTACCCGCCCCAATTTACTTCTGTTTAGCTAACGATATTTTCCGCAGGGACCGGTGGCCGGTAAACCATGGAATGGTGTCTTAAATGCTACAAGATGCTGTCCTATTTGTCCTCAGAGCAACGTATTTATTAACGATTTCACCCCACGTGGTGATGAGAACTGCCTCTGCCTCAACGTTTACACGGCTCAGGTACAGTGGCTTCACTATCGTACACCTTAACCTCACGTGATCTCTTATAGGAAGGTTTAGATAATCTGGTTCCGGTAATTTTTTATATCCACGGCGGTGGGTTTATGACAGGCAGTGGAGATCCTTACATATATGGCCCGGATATACTACTTGACCATAACCTTGTTGTTGTAACTTTTAATTACAGAATAGGTAGTAGGAAACTAAGTGAGCTTAGTGTTATTGAATGTTTTAGGTGCACTGGGTTTCTTAAGCTTTGAAGATGAGGTACTGCCTGGAAACAACGGGCTAAAGGATCAGTCGCTGGCGTTGAGATGGGTTAAAGATAATATCAAACATTTTGGTGGCGACCCTGATAAAATTACTATCTATGGGAATTCTGCCGGCTCAGCAAGCGTTTACCATCACCTTCTGTCTCCTCTTAGTAAAGGTTTAATTCACGGTGCTATATCCAGTAGCGGAATCGCTACCGCAACCTGGGCAGTAGCTCAGAAGGGAGAGGCTAAACGAAACGCTCTGAGACTCGCTGCATTTTTAAACTGTCCCACGTCTTCTAGCGAAATCGCACTCGAATGTTTGCGGAAAGTTAGCGCTCAGAATATCGTTCTACAAAATGCAAAATTCATGGTACAAGTTACACAGTTTTGCAAAAACGATCTATTGAAATTATGTTAAAGGAATTCCTTTACGAGCCCAGCATTCCGCACAAGCCTGTCATCGAACCTGAATTACCAGGGGCGTTCCTTACCAAACTACCTCTAGATATTATTAAATCTGGAGGTTTGGCCCAAGTCCCATATATTAACGGCATAACAACTGACGATGGAACCTTTAAATCGGCTGGTACGTATAGAGTTCACCACAACATTTTTAATTTCAAAATGCAGCAATATATGACAAACCCAGCTTGGTGGATAGACTGAACAAGGAATTTGATCGTATTGTCCCCATGATCCTTCATTATGACCATCTTCCATCCAGTGAGAAAATTTCAAAAAAAGTCAGAGCATTCTATCTTCAAAATCGGAAGGTAGACAACACAACAAAGGCAGAAGTTACAAATGTAGGTATTACTGATTTCATGCATTTTAAACCCAAAAAGCAAGAAAAAATATTCACGATAAATCTCTGGATGTTCTTGAAAATGAAATGGCAAAGATTAAAGATTAAGATGGGCGTCAGCTAGCTAACCAGATTATCTTTGGGGTTTGTAATTGTTATCATTACATAAATTCAACCCTGATGAAATCAAGAGATCGGGCACTATAATGTGGTGCTGTAGTACGACTTCCGCACTAAAGAACGTGAGAAGTTTGTCGTCAATATTGCAAATTTACAGCAAACTACAGAATTCTTAAAGCTTTACTGCGACATACACTTATCCGTTCGAATGAAAATTAAATCCGTGTGGACAGTGGAGAAGCTCCAGGTCCTGGTGCGAGCATGCAAAGCAAATGGATAGTGCGTAGAGCAACCCCCCTCTCATTTATAGACCGAGACATAAAGACAGATTTTGTGCGATGATTAGTATACGTCTGTTACCGCAATTTTTTCTTTACATAAGTTGGAACTATCGTGTAAACGTATATCATCCGTTTGTTGAGCAGTCCAATCTATTTTTATGTAGTTTTCAACATTTTGACAACATAACAAACAAAAGTTTATTAATATAAACGTGTGCCATCAATTTTAAAATGATATTGGGGAGGAAATAATAGGGCGCTAGCACATTGACAGGCGTTTTTCGTTCTCTATTCGCTTGGTAGCATATACGAATATTATGTAATGTTTGATTGGCATAAAAATAGATTGGACTGCTCAACAGACGTATAATATACGTTTACGCGGTAGTTCTAACCTACGTAAAAAGAAAATTGCGGTAACAGACGTCCTAGAAAATTTTTCGTTATCTCTCGGCCTATTAAAAACAGCCCTAATAAAATGAATTAAATAGGTAGGTATTATAGTTCGTCATTTAACATATTTTACCTGTTTAGATGATCACCGATGCCCTATTCCACTATCCCCAGAGAGTAACTAGCCAGCTACATGCGAAGTATTCAAAACGACCGGTTTATTTCTATTTGTTCGGTTATAGAGGGTCTGTTAGCTTTTCTACCATCTTTGGCGATAAAGAGCATGACTATGGTAAGTTTATGGTTCTGGCCCTACTTCAACAAGGATAAATCATTTACAGTATCATGAATATCTAAATGTCTGATTATAATAGGGTTGATTGATTAATAAAAACAAAGAAAATGGTTATATACAAAACGATAAAGGGATGTTTTAACCACGAGTGAATTAACTTTCACGAAATGGTTAGTTTCCCTTTATCGTCGTGTACAATATTAAATTGTACTTTATAGCAGAAGTCATAGAAATCATTATAACACTGCGGAAAATTCTGCAGGTATTTAATTTAGACGTCAAAAATAACAAGCTCCCGTACTTCATTTTATATCGTGCTCCGCGTCCCATTTTTAATAAGAACAGGTGTCATTGGAATGCACAATTATTTGTTTCAATTTATCTACACTTGGCGATACTGCGATCACTTTACCTACCCTTACAGTTAAAGGATACTTATCCTACTTATTCACACATATTAAAATGTCATTTATTTAACATCTGTTAAAAAATAAAGGTATTTTATTATGCTATTTTGAAAAGGGGATTCTGCGCCACCAATTTTATCATAGAAACAAGCAAAACTTTTCTAAACAAAGAAAAATTCTAACAAGTTTGCTACCAACTAAATTTGTGGGCAGTGGCGTACTATTTTTCACACTCTTTCTTTCCTTACAGGTGTCTGTCATGGTGACGATACATTATATTCCATAAGTAATGAACTATTCCATGACTACCAACCATCAGCTACAGACTTGGAAATGAAGAAGATAATGTCAACTTTTGTGTACAATTTTGCGAATACAGGGTAAGACACGTCTAAAAAAAAGACAATTAGGAGTACAGTACAGTACAGTTAGTACAATATTTTCGTTTGAACTAAATGTGTTTGCTTTTTCATTAATTTTGAAACCAACCCAAAGGGGAGTAACAGAGTAACAGATTTTAGATTTTTACAGCGGATTTTTTAACTGTGTTGCCAATTATCTAATCAAGTACTTAGTTCCTTACACTACTTTTTGAAGGGGAACGTTGCTCCAACGGTCATAAGTTATACCTTCTTCCAAATGTTGAGCTTGAGAATTCAAATATTCATTTGAAACAATTCAGAAGTAACTCCCCCATCCCCCTCTGTTCCTGGGGGGACACTCCCAGACACCACCAGGGGCTCCTACGCTGTCACTTTTAAAACTACAACCCTGTTGTTCTAGTTTACCAAAATGAAATATGGCATTCACTTTTAACTTTAAGTACTTTGATAACACGGCCTTGTTCGCTATAGAAATCTGTACTGGGTTGGTAGTAAAGCACGTAAATAAACGGACATAAAGAATGTTCATAGTTTCATTTATCGAATCTCTTTGTATTTAGTACTCTGATTTGAACTAATCCCAACCGCAGTATTACTTTAGGACTAATTATTATACCTTAGTGATCCTACATCAGATGGCAATAATCCAATCTCGGAAAAATGGGAGCCCGTCGAAAATGCAAAATTTAAGTACCTCTCTATAAAAGGTAGCAGTGACGTGAGAATGGAGGAGAAATTGTTCGAAGACCGATTCGAATTCTGGAAAAGGCTTAATATTCATTATCCATCTATTGATGTAAAAGATGAATTATAGCGAATACCTTAATATAATTATAGCCATGTATTGTTACTTGTTAAAAAAATCATTTTTGGAAAATTACTCTACTTATTTCTTGAAAAAGAAGAAGCTGCGTCGTTTAATCCACTTTCCACGAAGTTGTCTTGCTGTAGGTAAAATAAATATTGCCTTATGTAGGGAAATAGATACTTTCTTTCAAATTTCAAATTACATACCTCGGGTAAATTACTTGAATCATCTTGACCCGGAGCAACGAAAACAACATATCGCCAATGTCCGTCCTCTTTATAAGAATTCCATTTCGTCCCACCTTACAGCAATGCTATCTTTAAGAAAAATGCTACTGTTAAATCATTTGAATTTGCAATGAGTAAATTCTGTTCCCCTTAAGTCATTTCTTCAGGTGGCTCATCGTTATCCTTCGTACTAAGTTTCATAAAATAAACGTGTTGCGTGGGGCGAGGGAAATATGAAGGTTTTTTTGCCTTTAACACAGAGAGTAAACAAATATAAAAACTGGCAAGGAAATTGAGTACCTATAATAATTAAGCTAGTTAACTTTGGACGAAATCATATTTAATTCAAAGTATCGAGGTTTCTTTTCACAAGGTCCGTGAAGTTGGAGTGTCGACTTGAAAGGAATTAAGTCCCATGTATCTCATAATTTTGTGCTCATTTTGTGCTAATTTGTGCTGCTAATTTAAAATGTTGTGCTCATCAGCTTAATGAGTAATTCAACTTTTTCTGATGACACTCCAACTTCACGCTGGAGTGTCAACATTGATATTTTCAAAATTTTCTTTTACTATATTTTGTGCTCATTTTGTGCTAATTTGTGCTGCTAATTTAAAATTTTGTGCTCATCAGCTTAATGAGTAATTCAACTTTTTCTGATGACACTCCAACTTCACGCTGGAGTGTCAACATTGACATTTTCAAAATTTTCTTTTACTATAATTTTGTGCTCATTTTGTGCTAATTTGTGCTGCTAATTTAAAATTTTGTGCTCATCAGCTTAATGAGTAATTCAACTTTTTCTGATGACACTCCAACTTCACGCTGGAGTGTCAACATTGATATTTTCAAAATTTTCTTGTACTATAATTTTGTGCTCATTTTGTGCTAATTTGTGCTTCTAATTTAAAATTTTGTGCTCATCAGGTTAATGAGTAATTCAACTTTCTATGACGACACTCCAACTTCACGCTTGAGTGTCAACATCGATATTTTCAAAATTTTTTACTATAATTTTGTGCTCATTTTGTGCTAATTTGTACTGCTAATTAGCAGTCCATGTACTGTATTGTCTAAGTTGGAAACCCATAATATTCTAGACACCGAAAGAATTGTAAAGATATTCATAGAAAATGAATATGATGGTGTAAAGATAGAAAGCTAATATTCTCCAAAAGGTTTCGCAAATACTTGCAGTTAGTAATGAACAATTAGGTACATCTCCAGGTGTAAATTTTCGAAGTAGGTTATGTAATGTCGTCTCACGTGACGTTGCCAATGTCAATTTCGCTAAGATGGCGGGTCCAGGTAAATTGTTGTTCTATGGGTAAAATTGCGATGTCATCCACGTTCTGCGTAAGAAATATCCAGGTAGAGAATAACGTAAAAGTAATCCAGAAGAGAAAATGATAAGAAGTTAAGAGAGAAGTTTGAGCGAACCTTGAGGGAAGATAAAACCCTAAAAAACGTACCTATTAAGAAAAATGCTGAAGTACATACCTCACACTAATTACTTGCAAAGCGTATTCAATGGAGCACAGCCACAGCACATCAGAAATAGAGAAAAAACACTCAATAGAAATATGTTCACAGCCAAAACAGATTGACACAAAGTCAAGTAAAAAGTAATGGCGTATCGAGAAAAATTTGCACGCAATTAACCCAGATCCAGATCGTCTCTGAAAGGAAGAAGTATAGGACATGCGTATGTAGAAAAAAAAGAAGATCACGACCTCTAGTGGCGAACCAAAGAACTATGGTAATAACAAATATACTATAGAAATGACTGGCATCTAAACTAAACGGGTTTACAGAGGGAATACCTAGATGGGGTGAGAAATATAAAGAGAGGTGCAACTCGATTAATTTAGATGAGGCTTATTGCAAGATGCTTCAGTACATCGGCAATTTGGTAAAGAATAATCGATTTCCGCAGATGTAGCAGCGTTTATTTATTTATTTACTATTCCTCTCTTGTTCTGGGCCCTCAACAGGCTTACGCCCAATTACAGAGTGACCCGCATAGTGCTTTTTAGAGGTGCCTCTGCAGAGAAGGTATTAAGTTGTTTTATACTACTCCGGTATTTACCTTACGAATTAGGAAAACTGCAGAAAAACGTCATTCAGAGTAGCGGGCAGAATGCTCGCAACTGGTCTAAGGTATCTGCCACAGATGAAAAATTCACCTCAATCCAGGTTCGAACACCCGACCTCCGGAATTATAGTCCAACGCTGTTTCATTGGTTTTCAATCGGTTTGTGTTGTTGGGTGGCCTTTAAGCATCAGAGTCGCACGTCTAACACACTCACACCCCTCTCACTGTGGACTGTGGGCACGGGAAGCTTCGGGAATATGTATCGCAATTTTACATATAGTTGCGCCTCTTTGCTATTTCTCACTCAACAATCAACGAGTAAAATTCGAAGTATATAAGGAATATAAATTTGGAATATCAATTGGTAAGAAAAGAACGCTACATACTCCTTTCCTTGTTTTATTCCTGGTTGCCGTATTTACCGCTCATCAACAAACAATCAGATATTTAAATTTGTGGTCTCTACGCTTCATGCTTCTTGCTAAACAAAACCAAAACTGGTGAATACTCAAAATGTTTCCTCCAAAATTTACCGCCCCTAGAATTTGCCGCTCTAGGCGCGCAACTAGTCCGCCTTGTGGGAAATACACCCCTGGATGTAGCTCAAGGGAGAGTAATAAAAAAAAGAGAGCGAAGCCGCAAAAGGCACCTTACTGTGGACATAAAAGTTAAAAGTAAAGAGGTTTGTGCCTAAGGCGAGTAAAGTGCGAGCATTTTTCATGCATTATTCGGGACTTCCATAGTCCATTGTTATGTGACCTATGTTTTTCGTTATTAGAAGCATCTATAATTAAAAATAAGGAAGTTAGTATTGGGCTTCATTCCGTTCTTCAGCCTGATAATTGTCATTACGACTAATTATACACGAAAATTGGGTAACCATTTTATCACAAAATTCCATTATAATTCGGATTAATGTTATAAGTTCATAAACACAAATTCAGCCCTATTTCTTTTGTACGATTTGTTTGTTTCTAATTCTTTTAGTAACTGCGTTGTAACTCAAAGTTGATTTTTTTAAATTGAAGTTACAATTTACCATGGTTTAAAAAAATTTATTGCTTTACGAGCTTTCCTAAAATGTATAATACATCATACATCATACTTATTTTCAAGAATAAGCTTTTTACAATAAATTTTGCTTATTAATACATCTTGCCTGAAAGATAATAACAAAAGTTTTTTTGTGGAAAGAGTAGCTAATTAGCTAACACTCCGCCCACTATAAAATAAAGACAATAATAAATAAATAAAAAGTTGGTTATTAAAAGGTCTAGAAAGAAACGACTGACGACATTGGTTATCTACATTAAAAACTGCTTGAATAATGCTAAAGCCATTTCGTTCTAGCTTCAACATTTTTCACTTTTTCTCTCTAGTGAAAAAAACAAAGACGGCAGCTTATTTCCGGCAAAGGTAATGGAATAAGCATAAAAAATAAGGACACGAGTACTAAAACCGTTTTCGTTTATCTGCGCTAATAAGAAAATTACCCATTTAATCCCATCGAAATTGGACTACACTGTACATAGTACGTACGGTACGTACCCACAGGCAGAAAAATTTTATTATTTAGAAGTTGCTTAAAATGATCTAAAATGTCGACATTTGATGAAATTTTTTCCAAAAAAACGGCGATGGCAATATCCAACTAACTGACACTACAGTGAGTATCTTCAGAAAAATTTGAATTACTCATTAACCTGATGAGCACAAAATTTTAAATTAGCAGCACAAATTAGCACAAAATGAGCACAAAATTATAGTAAAAGAAAATTTTGAAAATATCGATGTTGACACTCAAGCGTGAAGTTGGAGTGTCATCAGAGAAAGTTGAATTACTCATTAACCTGATTAGCACAAAATTTTAAATTAGCAGCACAAATTAGCACAAAATGAGCACAAAATTATAGTAAAAGAAAATTTTGAAAATATCGATGTTGACACTCAAGCGTGAAGTTGGAGTGTCATCAGAGAAAGTTGAATTACTCATTACCCTGATGAGCACAAAATTTTAAATTGGCAGCACAAATTAGCACAAAATGAGTACAAAATTATGAGATACTTGGAACTTAATTCCTTTCAAGTCGACACTCCAACTTCACGGACCCGGCAACTTTGCTTTATATTTTTAAGCCAGAAAATGTTTCTGTAGCTAACAAAGTTTGCACAATAATATTAATATGTTAATTTATACAGTTGCCTCAATTCAATCTGTATGTTCTATAAAGGTGCAAACGTACCGACATGTTACCCAAGAACTTGCCGAGATGTAGTCTGGAGGGTTGTACTCATTTTGTTTCGTCACAGCTAATTACCTTGATTATTGAAGTGTATTATCTACTTCATTAGACTTGAAGTGTGTTACTTGCACAATTCGATAAAAATTCTAACGCGTATCACTTTAGTTTGTAATCTTATGGCAAGTAGGTTAATTTATAACTGATTATTGGACGAAGTAAACATTTCCTAATGGGAACATATGGCGGCTTTCATAATGCTGCAATATCTGTACGTTCTAAGGGAGGCTAAGCAAAAAATGTAATTATTTCAATGTAATGAAAACTTGTTCTTAGTTACTAATATTCTCATAGAAGTAGATAGATTGCTTAGCAAAAATTATTGTTATCAAGGCGTTCCTAACAACAATTTTGCGATTTAGTGGCATCAGACATTCCTTAAAAGTAGATGTAAGAATTTGCAACAAGAAATTATCCCAATCTTACAACACTGTTCCAAAATCGAAGGCTGTGGGTATTTCGACCCCTTATCATCAAAATGTAAAGGCAGGCCCTTGCTTAATAAGTAACAAAAATAGTTACAGTTCCATGTTTGACTTTGAATGTACACATTAATCGGAAAATTTGAAGTTGAGTTTTCAGGTCTATCTGCATTAGTGAAAATATACAGTAATTGTATATTATCGTTTTCTACTTCCCTTTTCTTCAACAGTAATTTCTACTGTTGCTTTCCTCACACATTTTTCAACCCTGTTACTGTTTTTGATTCGATTATCTTCATTTTAGGTAATAAAGTTATTAGTGATAGTCTCCTATGGAAACAGTAACTTAATTTTTAAAGTTACTTAGACTTAACCACTAGGTTACTTCATTTTTAGCGCATTTCCACAAAAATTAAAAAAATGCCCTATTGTGGCCACTTCGTCCGTCCGTCCGCTCGTTCGTTGAGACGCTACTAGTTCTTTATCTTAAGAGTTATATTGTTCTACTTTTTTCGCTATTTGGGAAAGAAGGAATTTTTTCTGCGTTTATTGCTAAAAACCAAAAAACCTTTTTTACATGTTCCATAATTTTACACTTTTGCCGTTTATTAACGATCCTAGAGATCGTTTATAATTTTGTATTGCTGTCTGTCGTCTGTCTGTTGGTTTGTCCGTCTGTTCCTTTGTCTGTCTGTCCCTCTATCTGTTCGCTTAAGGCCCCCACCGAGCCTCAACAAAAATCCAAACCACGCTGAACAGAAGGGAAGAAAGAGGGTCAGGCAGACCCAAATGGGTCAAACTGCGCCAACAATCACCTCCAAATCAGTTGCCGACATGTGTTGCACAGTTGAGCTGAAGCTCGACTGCCGTACTAAGGGTTCCTGGTTCGAATCCGGTTTCGGACATGGATATCTGTAAATGTATACTGGGTTGGGTTGGTAGACCCCGCCCCTGCAAAAATTAAGGCAAAAATTTGATAATTTACAAAAAAACCATCCACCTCCAGTGACTCAACTCCTAGAGTTCATTCCGGTCAGTCGGCAAAACGGGTAGGCGGAGAGAAAAAGAGACAGAGGTCAAATGGCTCAAAACCGACCCAACATAATGCCAGCCCTCCTGCAATGGGGATTGGCATCTACCTAGTGACAATATATATGGGCCACATCGCTTTCAGATACAGACCTAAACAATAGAGGGAGATAAACACGAACACACAACGGGGGGCACCGACCGCTGACCGACGGGTAATGAAGACATTGCCCGCGCAATGATGCTATCAGTGCACTTGTGTAATGAATTATCAACATTTACCAAATTACATGGATATTAACGTTACCGGCCGGTCATTATGAAAATGCCCAACTTGGCTGGCCTGGTGACAGGCTTTGAATATAAATATTCAAAGTGACAGGTCAATAACGTCATTGACCGGATGATCTTCTTCCCCCATCACAGATACATTTAAGGTAAATTCCCTGTATATAGTATTTTACATTATTAGCCAGGTAAGTGAGTTTTTACTGGCGATAGGAGAAGTTGACTGGCGAGCCGTCAGGCGAGCCTGTCACCTCCTAGAGCCAGTAAAAATTATTACCTGGCGTATAATGTACAATATTTTATTTGTTACTCATTTGTAAACGTAAATAATTAGTTCTTAAATTGATCTTGAAGAAATGTCTAAAATATCATGTGATCCATGTAACAGAGACTTCGCATTAATTCTGGCCAATGAAATGACTAGATTACTAACTTGTAAAATTTTACAGGTCTGCTGTCAGTTTTACAAGTCAGTAGCGTTTAAACATGACGTTTACCCGTTTGCGTTTTGTCTTGTTAATCAACGTTTACAACTGAGTAACAAATAAAAATTTTATTGTTAAAATTAGTCACCAGTAACCACTAGTTTCACTCTCATAAAGCGGAACGTGTCTTCTGTACCTACAAGAGAAAAAGAGACCCTGAATAACCGGTTATGTGGCACAAACAATATCAGTAACGGTATCGTTTTCCGTTATCCTAACTTTTTGGATATTGGTTCCGGTTCCAAGTGAGGGCTTATATGTGCAGTCGGTTCCGGTTCCAGTACCATTAATTTCGATTCCCCTTTAATATTTTTTTCAGCTTTATAGGTACTTCTTAACCACAGCTTTTATGGACGTACTATACCCTAGATTAAACGTAAAGAGTTTCATAAAGGATCTAGAACGCACTTTCGTCCATTTAAATGGATTTCAGAAGTTATTTTAGAAATCCTTTTAAAAACATCTCGGCCTTTCTCCAAAGTTTCCAAATTGGTTTCACCTGCTAATTCGAATAAGTAAAGCGATATTATAGAGCACCTGCCAGAGAACTTTGGGTTCTTTATATCTTTTTACATCACAAAGCATTCCAGGTCCTTTCCAAAGCTTTACCGTTCGTTTAGGTTCTCCTCCTATACCTAGGAAGAGCTTAAAAAGCTTTAGAAAGAGTCTAAGAAGTATGTAAATCCCCCTCTCAGGCTCTTTACGCCACTATTAGGGCTATGTAGGTACTTTGCGGGGATTCTATCGGAGTTATATGGACTTCCAGTGCTCTTTATTTCATTATAACCGCCTCTATCTATAGAAAGTGTTGAAATGGTCCTCAACTGGCAATGAAACACCGACCGCTTAAAAATACGAATGCTTAAAACTATTGCTACGACCAGTGGCGGTTGCAGGATTTAGTAAACGGAGGGGCCCAAACCCGAACTTTGTCCCAACACGGAAAAAAATAAAAGAAATCTCGCATAATGGAAATGAGATCGACACAAAATTGATGAAAAAAATGGACAATGCCCCCCCCCCCTGGGATCGCCACTGGCTACGACTGAAAATGTTCCTCCCCAGGTTTCCCTCCTTACCACAGCGGTATAGCCGCCCTGCAAAAATGTACTGCTTGTTTTGCAGCACCCTGTATGTCAAAACTTTTTTGAGTTACATATCTGGCGGGCAGTCTCGTCTTCAGATCGTAGCCAGAATTATTGAAATTGAGGGGTAAATGGGCGCCGGGATTATTAATGATAGGAACGTCTGCAAATTTACTGTTAGATCAGTAAGTTTCCCTATAATTATGTATGTAGGTAATAAAGGAATGGCTTCAATGACTTGAATTCTACGCTTCCGTAAGATTTCGTAGATTGGGCACACGAATTTATTTGTTTTATTGGTACCCACCATCAAAGGTTCTTGGTGAAGGTTATTATCTTATCTCTGTCCAAAGTGGTTCGATCTGATCGAGGATGGCACTACTGAACTCGTCGTAAAAGTACCTTATGTACATTAGCATGAATAATTTCAATTATTATTATCGTATCGTCGTGACCTTTTGGGCGAAAGTTGAAAAAATAAAAATAAGAGCCCACTAAACGGAAAAGGCACAAATAAACAACCGGCTACCAATTAACAATATTTCAGTGACCGCAACGCACCGATAAAAAATCCCATTGTGTTAATGACTGAGGCGAAGGTAATAGCTCTTGTGAATTTCCCAAGGAATAAATTTATCGTGCTCAAAGCAATAACAACGGAGGATCTTTACGTGACAATTACAGTAAAAAACGTGTCCGGTGATTTTTTTTTCAAAAACTTTACCAAAAGACTTATTGTGATAGTTCCAGACTTTACACTCGTTCTGTAGTATAACACTACCACCAAAATACTCTCATTTGCCCTAACCCCTAACAAAGACGATTGTTTATACAAATAACTTCCTTGTCAAGTTTCGGGGCTCAATCGTACGTACAAACGTAAATAATGGCATGTACCGGGTATGTAGTAGAATTTGTCTACCAAATTCGGGTAATCTCCAGCCGTTGTCTACAAATCCTAAAAAAATCCTTTTGGCTGATAAAAACGAAACGATTTGAAATGAGAAATTGAATTGCCGCGATATGTTCGTATTGTTCATGCAACGAGTTCCAGGAGAAAGTCTGCACAATGATTTAATATCGCTTTGCGCCTCTAGGTTCATAAAGAATTAATTTAAATACTATAGTGCACGCGGTACCCCACTTTTCAATCACTTCAATATTAAACACGCTGCAGTGAAGTGTTAGTGGTACTTTCACTGCGATTGCCTACGATGAAATATCAAAAATTGCTATTCGTTGTTTTGTTTATATGCGAAAGTTGTGCGGAAGATGGCCCCGAGGTGTTAATACGGCAAGGTAAAATTAAAGGTAAATATTGGACAACGAGACAAGGGAAGAAATTCAGTGCGTTTTTAAGTATTCCGTACGCGGAACCGCCTGTTGGAGATCTTCGGTTTAAGGTGCGTTGCATATTTGGGGCTGCATAAGTTGTCATCCAATTCTGCCTTTAGCCGCCAGTACCGATCAGTTCATGGAGCGGAACCTTAGATGGTACTCAAGTTCACGCCGTTTGCCCTCAGCGAAATATCTACACGAGGAGCGAAATTATTGAGGGCGAAGAAGACTGCCTCTACCTTAATGTTTACACACCCCAAGTACGATAATATACGAAAACCAAAGGTAGTGACGTTGCCATTTCAGATGGACATCTCACCAACGCCATCCTATGCCGTAATGGTCTTCTTTCACGGTGGCGGCTGGCTGTGTGGCGGCGGCAACTCTCACTGGTACGGCCCAGATGTGCTTCTAGACAAAGACGTTGTTCTCGTTATTCCAAATTATAGATTGGGCGCACTTGGATTTTTAAGTACAGGCGATGAGGTAGTTCCTGGAAATAACGGGCTAAAAGACCAAAGCTTAGCTTTGAAATGGATCTCGGAAAATATCGTACATTTTGGAGGTAATCCGAATAAGGTGACGCTGTTTGGGGAATCAGCCGGTGGCGCTAGCGCCCATTATCACATGCTGTCCCCGTTAAGCATCGGTATGTATTCACCCCTTTATTGCTCAAGACTCAGTCTTTAGTGTTTAGGGTTGTTTCACGGAGCTATTTCTCAAAGTGGTACGGCGCACGTCCCTTGGGCTTTAGCTAAACCTGGCAGCGGAATCAGGCAAATCCTTCGGTTGGCTGAGGCGGTCGGGTGCAGCGCGTCCGGGACAGCTGAAGTAGTTGAATGTTTGAAAACTGTCGATCCCTATACCATGGTTTCGCAGGACAAAGTGTTCATGGTAAGTCGAGCGCTCTCAGATTGACTATACTAGGAGGCTTCTTTTTAGGAGTGGGACATTGATCCTATGATACCATTTCCACCGGTAATTGAGCCAAAACTTCCAGGTGCGTTTTTAACTGGCCATCCCACTAAAATCATTCAGTCTGGTAAATCGGCGCAGGTACCATGGATTACTGGTTTAAACACTGAAGACGGGGCTCTAAGAGCTCCCGGTAATAACTTAACACTCCCTCAACTTAACATGCTACAAGATCCTTGTAGGCATTTTTGGAAACGCCCACCTTATGGAAGATTTGGATAAAAACTTTCACAAAATACTACCGATCTCTCTCTTTTACAAAGAGGCGTGCACTTCCTCCGATTACATCTCTAATCAGTTGAGGAAGTTTTACCTTGGTAATAAAAAAGTTGACAACTCCTCGCGTCAAGCAATCACGGATGTAAGTTCTGCACCATGTAACCATTTTAAATATCGTTTAGATTTAGCTATTCACCGATGGATGGTTTCTGCACGGCGCTGACGAGTCAATTCGCCAGCACATAAAACACACAAATCAGCCGGTATTCTACTACCTTTTCGGGCACCACGGCGTTGCAAGCTTTAGCCAAATTTTCGGTGACGCAACCCAGAGATACGGTTTAATCCAGCTATCACCTGCCAATCGCATTATTAACTATTCACCGTAGGTGTTTGCCATGCTGACGAGCTACAGTATCTCTTTCCCGTTGGCGACTCTCTCTTTCCAAACCAGAAGCCAGACGAGCTCGACAGAAGGATGACTGACTTGATGACGGATTTGTGGACTAATTTTGCGAAATACGGGTAACTGTTTTGTTGAGGAATACATTTTTGAAGACAATTTGTAGAGACCCTACGCCCGAATTGAGCTACAACATTCACAACAAATGGAAACCGGTGAAATCGGTGGACGACATGGAGTACTACTATATTGCCGGAGGTGGGGCGCATTCGGCCAAAGGTTTACTACCTGAACGAACTCAATTTTGGAGAAATTTGGAGATTAAATGGGATAGTATGTGTGCTAAGGATGAACTATGATCTACATATGTGTTTCTGCCGACTTGTATAGCGTTTAATAAAATCAGGAACTAAATGCTTAGAGCTCAGACGTTGAGAATGAAGTTCCCAAAAAAAGCTCAAAAACATCCGATCCTGTTTCACAGAAGAAATGAAACGCTGCCAAATAATCAAATCATTTTGCTGCAACTCCTCCATTTACTCCTTGAAAAGTGGTTAGTTGTATTTAGTAACAATTTATCGTTAACGCTCGGATTTTAAAGAATCGCTAATTTGGAGAATGTGGTTATATCTTTGATAATAATATTTTATATTCAATGGTTATATTGAGTACATTTAATGCATCTACTCTCGCTCTAGATTTCAATTACAAATTTAAAACTATTTAATTTAACAAATCCGCCCCTAATACATAACACAAATTGGTCAATTAATATAATTCAGGTTTTCATCTGATGGTACACTTCAGAATATATTGATGGACTAGCAATTTGAATACAAGATTTTGAGCAAAACCCCCAATACACTTTGTGGTACATTGATCGATTACTTACTAACTATTTACGACTTTCTAATTAACCACTAAACTCTAAAGTTAGAGTTCATTTCGGAACAGCTCCTAATACACCATTATCGGAATAACTACAACTAAATTTCAGAGTTTAAATCATTTACTTCAGAAAAAGCGCCCCTATTTCCTTTCAACGATAATTAATAGATTACTTACTTTGTAATTGAATTTTACTTAAGCACATTATATATTAATTTAGTTTAATAATTAATTAATCCTGCAAAGCAAAAGTATAAAGCTAATATCAATTGAATTTCACAGAGAAAATTATTTGCTTCTCTAAAATCAATCCTATGAAGCATTAGTTGACTAAATAATACTGAATTTCTTCACAACAGCTACGCCTTATAACCTTTTATAACACATTTCTGAAATAACAAAAATAAATACGAGCACCTGCGGTTATTTTCTGTCGCTCCAAGTTCGGAAGATGGCTTACGTGTCAACCGACTTCGTCTTCTTCATTTTTAGTGTACACCAAAAATTCAAATTGAAATTAATTCAGGTTAATTCGAAATAATTCACGTAAATTGATGTTAATTCACGTTAATTCAAGTTATTACACGTAAATTCAAATTAATTCAGCTAATTTAAATTAATTCACTTTAATACAAATAATTCCCGTTAATACAAAATATTGGATTGATTTAAAATCGGACTAGAAAGGAGTCGGGAATTTATCACAGACGTAATTCTCATATATCGATGGCATTTATATGCAACAAATGATCGATATTATCGATTTTTAAAATAAATCAAACTTAATGATATATTATTGAGCTCGCTTTTCTAGACTCCTCTTGGATCTCTCACATAGCTTCTCTGTGACGCATTTTCGTAAAATTTAACTATTAATTAAATTAAATTAATTGTTAATTGTTTTGTGTTAATCTAATTGCTAATTAAATTAATGAAATTTGTATTCATTAATTGATAATCGTTAATTTATATAGTGATTTTCCCCAATTAGTAACGCCTGGTCGTTTGTATGACAAATTGATTCGTTACGATCCCACTAGTTTTGCATTAGTAACGTTATTATTATCAAGGAAGTCGCCGAAACAAAACAAATGAAATTTGAACTCTGGTTGACGGCCTTTTGAGCTCAGAAGCGCGCTTTGCTGCCTTATCTGTAACAGATAACAACCCAAACAAACAAGAGGGATAGTGAATAACGCGGCTCATAAATGTTGCGGTAGCAATGTCTAACGTCTGACACCAGTGTAAATCGTATACTATACGCGACGCAAGTGGCGTAAGCAAAATCAGAAATATCGAAGCAATGATCTCCAAAGGGTTTCGTTAATACTTGCAGAAAAACGGGAACAATATTGAAATCTAAACAACTTCCAAGTAAATAGGACGCCATTTATGTAGGTAGAATCACGTGACTAATTTCAACTAAGATGGCAGTGGAATTTTTCAAGGTAAGGTAGTAAAATTCGGCGTAGATGATTATTTCACAACCAATGATGACGTAGTAGTATGCAGGGAGATAATAACGAAAAAGTAATACAGATCAGAAAAGTAGGAGAGTCATAATTCGTACATACCTCACACTAATTACTTGCAAATGTATATCCGAGAGCGCTTATTCAGGTAGACAATAAGTCAAATAAAAGTAATGGCGTATTGAGAAAAATAATTTGCACGTAACCATCTTCTCTGCCAGAAAAGAACGCAACTGTACGCAACACCAAATTAAAGTAGTTAGAGCGCCTAGGTAAAAGTAACAAAAAGTTGGTGAAAATTTGGTCACTTATTCTCTAAGAGACGCACTTTCTAATGGTCAAAAGAAAAAGGTGTTCCTATGTGCCGTTTCTGAGATATTTGACAGTAAAAACAGGGTATTTTAACATGGGCTCTTATGGACATACTCAGTTTTTCTGAGCTAGCGAAGGTTTTTGTATCAAGACTTAAATGAGATGGGTCTCATTAGAAGCGAAATTTTGTGACGATTCTAAATATGCACGGAAAAGTACATGTTCATGATGAAATAAGGAAGATATTTACCGCCGGAGCGCCGTCTGCTCTGACGCGGCGGCACGCTATGCAGCACGCGTTTAAATCTGATGACTTTTCCACTAGGTCTAGTATCTGAGCTAGGACAATCTTTTCCTTCTTCTGCTGAGCACTTTTCTTCACAAAAGGCATGGTGACTTTCAGAAAGAACATCAAACCAGCGATATTTATAAAGGCCTGCACACGTCTTGTTGACACACTGATCGGATCGAGATCAGAGATCAAGATAGAGATCAAGATAGCGGCTGGGGATCTCTAGCGCCAACATCGAAAAACCAAATCCACTGCACCGACTTCACGTAAAACGCCAAATTATTTAGTTTCCCGGCTTTTACATACGTCTCGCATACGTTTTGATTAAAAAGAAATATATTCGTTTAGGATTTACCGCTTACACTGTGAATATTTAGTCGCGGTGTGTCGTCAACATTTAGTGTGCAAAGGTTTGAAACAGGGTCGAAAAGTAGGGAGACTAGTCAAGTTGACTACTGTATATACCTTTTTAAAATTCATGTAAGACGTTTGCATTGTGCTGAGGTACAAAATACCACTCATACCGTATTTCTAATTATGTTTCCTTCATAACAACATTTTTTTGGGGACGTTTACCGTAATTAATAGGTAGGCCGAGTACATCACTTGACTTCAGCCGAACGCGCTAACTACTTTAAAGAAGGGATAGAATAAGTATCGCGAAAAACATCTGAACGAACTCTGGCGGCGAACAAAGAACTAGGTATCTATTTATTAGTGTTCGCTTTCAGGAAATATCTCTACATTACATCATGGAACCTGATACCAGTATTCTCTCCAAATTCCTGCTACATTGCCATTTGCTTTTTTGTCGACTCCTAAAGCAAATTTACCGCTTAGGATGATCGTTTCCTTAACTTTCCGAGCCATTACCGATTTCTTGGTTTATTTTAAGTAAATTATTAACTTATTTATTTCATCTACCACTTCGTTATACTCGTATATCATTGCGCAGATTCGTAGTACCTGAAGTGCATGCAAAGGCAGTTCGCAGCGTAACCATTAATAACAGTGGCTAGAAAAAAGATATGGAGTAGTTTCTCCGTATCAAATCAACAAACTCTTTTCGTAGTGCGTAGGTACTTATATACGAATTTAAATGCAAATGCCTTTTCATTACATTTAAGGGTTGTTTTTATGAATTATAAAGCTCACAAATCGTATTCATAAATGAATCACTAATTAAGGGCACTCTGTAGATAAAACCTTCATGTCACTCATCTTTATTTTTGAACCAGGTCAAATGATTATGTACGTACCCGCTGTCCTGTGAAGTAACGTGGACTTGTAATATACTAAGGTCAGAAGAAACCACTTACCATATTCTCATGGATACCTTGACAGGCGTTCGTGGCGTAATACTGTGTTTGCAAATGATACGCATTACATAACCTTCTGTGCTTACTAAAAGGTGATTGTTGTACCTTGAAATGAAGTGTAGGTAATAATTAGAGATTAAAGTGTGCCATCTAAGTTTTAGGTGTCAATCATCTTCCAGATAGTGAAGTTGAGACATGCTGACAACTATTTTATTTGGATGTGCCATTGTGATATGTGCCGCTTCCCAAAGTGATCTTACAATACAGATTGGCCCAGGAACGGTGAAAGGAAAATATGACACAACCATAAAAGGAGGCACTTTTAGATCTTTTACTGGAATCCCATACGCCGAGCCTCCAGTGGGAATTCTACGGTTTAAGGTATTAATGATACAACGTAAATGGACGTGTACTAACGAGTGCATTAGCCGCCAGTACCACTAAAACCATGGAACGGTGTCCTAGACGCCACCAAACCTCACCAAATTTGTCCCCAAATGGACGTCTACTTTGGAAATTACACGGTTGCTGGAAACGAAGATTGCTTGTACCTTAACGTATATGCACCGGTGGTAACTGAGAAGGCAAGCTTTTCCGTGCTGTTCTATATACATGGTGGTGGGTGGATGAGTGGCAACGCAAACTCAGAACTCTATGGACCTCAAAAACTTTTAGAGAAAGAAATTGTGCTGGTTACAACTAATTATCGACTAGGTAAGCGCAATTTGTACAAAAACAACTTATACCTTTACCTTCTAAGGGGCCCTTGGATTTTTGAGCACAGGCGATTCGGTGGTGCCTGGTAATAATGGCCTGAAAGATCAAAGTTTGGCGTTGAAGTGGGTAAAGGACAATATTAAATGCTTTGGTGGAAACCCGAATAAAATTACGGTCGTTGGACAATCGGCTGGTGGGGCAAGCGCCCACTTTCTTACTTTATCGCCACTTAGCAGAGGTTGTGCCTACGTTTTACCTATACCGTTGTACATTGTCAAATTTGCAGATTTGGTATCAGGCGCTATACTGCAAAGTGGAACTGCATTTGCACCTTGGGCGATCACTTTAAAACCCCTTGTCAATGCACAAAGACTCGCCAGTTACTTAAATTGTCCGTCTACGTCTAGCGAGGCCATAGTGGAGTGTTTAAGCACTAAAGATTCGTCCGATATTGTTGAGCAAGACAAACGATTTTGGGTAACACAGCTAGAAGAAGTTTGTATTAAAGGCTCAATTTTAGGAATATAGCTACGACCCTATGATTCCTTTTAAGCCAGTTGTAGAACGAGACCATCCAGGTGCGTTTCTCACTGAAGACCCGGCCGTAATCGTTCAATCAAGGAAAAACGTGCCAGTCCCACTGATGATAGGGTTAACTACTGAGGATGGAGCATTGAAATCTGCCAGTTAGTGGAGCTATCTGGTTTACCGCCACTAATAAACTGAGTTTGTAGCATTGCATAAAGACCAAAGATTGATCGAAATGCTAAACAAAGACTTTGATGTAATTGCGCCATTTCTCTTCGGCTACGATCAAGCTACTTACAATACAAGTGAAGTTTCAGAGCGAATCCGAAATTTTTACTTTCGTGGCCGTAAAATTGATGAGAGCAATAAAGCGGAATTGACAAATGTAGGTTAGGTGTAAAACGTTGACAAGTGACGTCTTACTTTAGGTTGTTACTGACTCTTGGTTCCACGTAGCTACTGATTTAGCGGTTAGATTGCACGCTGAAAACAGTAACACTGCAGTTTACCTCTACATCTTTGGGTATCAAGGGGTTGTATCCTTCTCAACAGCATTCAAAGATGCAGCCGACAGTTACAATTACGGTAAGGAGAGCTCCCAAATGATACAACATAAAATGACTCCTTTAGGAACCTGTCATGGTGACGAATTACTTTACCTATTCACACAAACCCATTCCCAAGGTGCAAAATTCACTGAAGCAGATAACCGCATGATGGATATTATGGTGTCCATCTGGACTAATTTTGCAAAAACTGGGTACTTGACGATCCGTTTTTTCACGATTACCTAATCTTGCTTTAGCAACCCAACCCCTGATGACAATGAGCTATTGACGGTGAAATGGCATCCCGTCACTAGTAAAAGTATGGAATACTATTCTATCGGTAAGGATGGCGATTTGCAAATGGGAGAAAACTGGGAAATAAAACGATTGAGATTTGCTAGAGAGATTAAGTTTAATGCTAGATGGAACCGAAGTAAAGATGAGCTTTAAAGCCATCCACCCAGGTTTTTTACGGGAATAGTTTTAGTTGAGGTGTAAATACTGTAGGTAATAAATACACGTTAGAACTCAATTTTTATAAGAATATATGCGGCTTCTTTTCGCATTCGGTTACTCACAGGAACATAATAGCAGGGAAATTGATCGGTGAGAAAATCACTGTATCCTAAGTTAAACTACAGCAGTCCGCCCTAAACACCAAAGCAAAACAAAACTCATCATTGGAAAAAGTGAAAGATTATGAACTTCCAAACTCATTAGAATAGGACCACTTCATGGGTTCACTCGTAGCCTACCGATAGAACTAGCCGTGACACTCATCCCCACTATTGCGTTGACGTCACAACTGACGGCGGCCGTCATATCGACTTTTAATGTAATTAATTCCAAGTAGTTTAATGTTGTACACTTAAATTAACTGTATTCGAACAGAATCAGTAAGAAAATGTCAAATACGTGCTGCGTCCCTGGTTGCAAAAGCAATTATAGTTCAAGAGACAAGGTTCCTTACGGTTTTTCGTTTTCCGAAAAATGAAGACGATCAAAAAAAGTGGTTAAGATGTATTCACCGGGACAATTTTGAAATTACTAGTTACTCCAGGGTTTGTATAAAGCATTTCTCCGACATTTTCATTATTCGGGTAGACAAGATGACTAGATAAGACGATACAGTATTAACAGTTCCACGAGACCAGATAAAACTTGCCGAAGACACGTATCCCACCATTTTTGAAAATCAGCCATCATATATGAAAAGGATGTAAATGATGAGTAACGGGAAAATATAGACCTTTGCAACTACAAATGACGTAAAAACCTGTAGTCTCTAGGTGGTCCAGGGGCCGAGATCTCGATGGAACAGACAGATAGGCAGACGACGGAATAACGAGCACATAAGCGTTACCTCAACTTCGTTGTGTTACGCTAAAAAAGGCAGATGTGTGTATTAGAATGTTTAAATTTTATTTGTTTTCAGCTCGGTTTTCAGTGAGTATTTGTTGTTTATGTACGTATTTAATAAAATTTTTGCATAATAACACGTGTCTATAATTAGGAAACAACATATAACAATCCTGCGGCTCAAAATAAGTAATTACTTAATGTTTTCGCGTTAAATGAGTACGCACGCGAATCAAATTGCATTTAAACACATAGTATCGCGTTGCAGTGGCCCATCTCCAGTTGTGACGTCACTAAATCAATGTCACGGCTAGATCTATCGGTAGGCTACGGTTCACTGAAATAAATGGACGGAGCCCAAAAAGAGGAATTAATTTTTTGATAATTTTTGATTAGGTTTTTTATAAAAAACCGAACGCTTTTCTATCTTTGATAGATTATGTTTAAATAATAAACAAACAACCCTTAAACAGCCCTTTAATAATACATTTGTATGTGTTTTAAGCTTGCCCAATATTTTAAGTAATACAAACCATCAGTTTCAGAACACTTACGTTACGGAGGTTGTAACTTTTGTAAAACACGGAACACTTTTCTATCATTGATAGATTATGTTTAAATAATAAACAAACAACCCTTAAACAGCCTTTTAATAATAAATTTCCGTATGCTTTAAGCTTGCTCAATATTTTACGTAATACAAACCATCAGTTTCAGAACACTTACGTTACGGGGGTTGTAACTTTTGTAAAACACGGAACACTTTTCTATCTTTGATGGATTATGTTTAAATAATAAACAAACAACCCTTAAACAGCCCTTTAATAACAAATTTCTATACGCTTTAAGCTTGCCCAGTATTTTAAGTAATACAAACCATCAGTTTCAGAACACTTATATTACGGGGGTTGTAACTTTTGTAAAACACCGAACACTTTTCTATCTTTGATAGATTAAGTTTAAATGATCAACTAACAACCCTTAAACAGCCTTTTAATAATAAATTTCCGTATGCTTTAAGCTTGCTCAATATTTTAAGTAATACAAACCATCAGTTTCAGAACACTTACGTTACGGGGGTTGTGACATTTGTAAAACACGGAACACTTTTCTATCATTGATAGATTATGTTTAAATAATAAACAAACAACCCTTAAACAGCCTTTTAATAATAAATTTCCGTATGCTTTAAGCTTGCTCAATATTTTACGTAATACAAACCATCAGTTTCAGAACACTTACGTTACGAGGGTTGTAACTTTTGTAAAACACGGAACACTTTTCTATCTTTGATAGATTATGTTTAAATAATAAACAAACAAACCTTAAACAGCCCTTTACACAAACCATCAGTTTCAGAACACTTACGTTACGGGGGTTGTAACTTTTGTAAAACACCGAAAACTTTTCTATCTGTGATAGATTATGTTTAAATAATAAGCAAACAACCCTTAAACAGCCTTTTAATAATAAATTTCGATATGTTTTAAGCTTGGCCAAGATTTTAAGTAATTCAAACCATCACTTTCAGAACACTTACGTTACGGGGGTTGTAACTTTGTAAAACACCGAACACTTTTCTCTCTTTGATAGATTATGTTTAAATAATAAACAAACAACCCTTAAACAGCCTTTTAATAATAAATTTCGATATGCTTTAAGCTTGCCCAATATTTTAAGTAATTCAAACTATCACTTACAGCACGCCTACATTGCGGGGGTTGTAACTTTTGTAAAACACCGAACACTTTTCTATCTTTGATAGATTATGTTTAAATAATAAACAAACAAACCTTAAACAGCCCTTTACACAAACCATCAGTTTCAGAACACTTACGTTACGGGAGTTGTAACTTTTGTAAAACACCGAACACTTTTCTACCTTTGATAGATTATGTTTAAATAATAAACAAGCAACCCTTAAACAGCACTTTAATAATAAATTTCAGTATCAGTTAACAATCTTCGAACTATCGGTAACGTACCGGGTTTGAGTTATAAGAATTGAGTTTGTGTAAGTTTGAATGGGTGAGCATAACGCTACATTTGGTCCTTCGAGCCGGATGTTACATTTGGTCCCACAAGGGTTTCGTTCGCAGTAAGTGCTACATTTAGTCCTTCAAACTATCAAAGAGTCGGTGCGGCGTTACCACACGGGTTCGGGTCACAATGAAGTGCTACATTGTGAAATGGTCTCAAGTGCCCAAAATACGGAGATAGAAAAACTGACCACGGAAAGTTCAGATAATGCCACTCACAAATCATGGACCTTTCAGAAGATCCAAGACACGATTACTACGCCAAGAAGTTCTACAAGAAGCCACACATCGTCCTGTCAACGGCAGCTCCGGTGGTACGAACGAGACAACATCCCAAAAAAGGCATACCAAGGAGCAACGATTTTTATGTCCAATGGGACAGCGATGGGAACATTTGCCACGATACGAGGTTTCCAAGAAATAGATTGTCTACCCAGCCTGGAGTCACACGCACCCAAACTTCCGTAGATAGCAAATGTGATTTAATCGGCTTATGAAACATCCGATATTATAGTAAGCAGCGAATTACCTGATATTTTAGAGGCACATCACGAAACTGCACTAACCAAAAATATAGAAGCGAGGTAAAATACTCTAAGCATGCACTACGTGCTCCAAACCGCCCAATATGATGAACTTTTGTCTCCGAAGTAATTAATCCATTATTAACACAGAAGCACGTTGACTTAAGGAAAGCTGAAACCGTATAAAGCAAGTTTCTGAAATCTAATCATTCTGGGAGGATTGCAATTTAATGCTCTACAACTTTTTAATGCACTATAATACCAAAATATTCTTAGTTCACAAGATATAAGAGAGAAACTGAGAAAAGTCCGAAAATTTTGGGATTTGTGGCCCCCCTTCCAGTTAGCACACGGTCAACGAGGTTGAAAACTTGGGATAGGCATCCTGGTGTGCACTTTAGAATATCTCTAGATAAAATGTGATATCGACTGGACTAATAGTGTACTTTGACAATTCGACGATAAGTTCAAATCAAATGAACTTTAAATAGCCTTGTCATTTGTCCACAGTAAGTTCACCAATATAAGAGAAAGTAAGTAATTTTCGTTAGTACTCTAAAGAATTTAGGCCACTTTTTTTAAAATTAAAGTAATTCGTTAATAACTTTATTAATGGACATTGTAGTGCTTCTTTTAAAAAATTCATTTACGATTTTGACATAATTTTGTTCACATGATCCAACCTTTCAGTATTTAGAAGTGTTTATGCAGTTATTTTTTTTATTCAGTCCCTAAACTCACCAAATGTTGATGAAGTATTTCCTGTCTTGTGTGACAGTTCTGTGTTGCACACTCGTTGTGACCAATGCGAGCCTGGAAATCAAGATAGAACAGGGAGTACTGAAGGGATGGTTTGATATAACTAGGAAAGGCAGAATTTTCCGTTCGTTTACGGGAATTCCATTCGCGGAGCCGCCATTGGAAGCGCTTCGTTTTAAGGTACTTTCTAGTGCCGTTTAAAATTATTTGTCATGCTGTAATCTTGTAGCCACCAGTTCCAGCTAAGCCATGGCAGGGTGTTCTGGATGCCACAAGAAGTCATGCCAGTTGCCCACAAGTAAACGTATACATTGGCGACTTCACCATAAAGGGAGACGAAGACTGTCTATACCTAAACGTATATGCACCAGAGGTAAAAACAAACAGTTTACGACAAACATTTCTTATTCGTTCTATAGAATGCCAAAGATCACCCCCTTCCAGTGATGTTCTTTATTCATGGAGGAGGCTGGATGTGCGGCACCTCAGATTCAGAGCTCTATGGAGCACAAACACTATTAGACCAAGAGGTCGTGTTGGTTACAACTAATTACAGGTTAGGTAAGTGAACAATCTGCAATTGCGTGACTGCGTAAAACTAAGATCGTAGGTGCACTGGGTTTTATGAGTACCGGTGATTTAGTTCTACCCGGCAACAATGGATTGAAGGATCAAAATTTGGCCTTAAAATGGGCGAAAAATAATATTAGACAATTTGGGGGCAATCCCGACAAAATCACGATCTTTGGGCAATCGGCCGGCGCAGCCAGCACCCACTTTCACACTTTATCACCACTTAGCCGAGGTAAGCACCTGTGCGTTTGTGATGCTTTGCAATAGAATCTTTTAGATTTGATATCGGGCGCTATTATTCAAAGTGGAAGTGCCCTTGCACCTTGGGCAATCAGCTTGAAACCACTTGATTATGCAAAAAGGTTGGCGGGCTATGTAAACTGTCCAAATCATTCTAGTGAGGCAATAGTAGAATGCATGAGGACTGTAGATCCATACGAAATCGTCCAGAAAGAGCAACGGCTGTTGGTAATTAAATTACTAACTCTAGATTTTGCATACACCTAGTAATTGTAGGAATACGGCTATGACCCCATGATTCCCTTTAAACCGGTAGTGGAACCGTCTCATGAAGGTGCGTTTCTCACTGAGGAGCCAGCTGTAATTATTAGATCGAGGAAAAGTGCTCGGGTGCCCCTAATGACTGGTTTCACAACAGAAGACGGTGCAATTAAATCTTCTGGTATATAACCGAACCGTATTTGATCACGATTTTACAGTGTACTTGTAGCATTATTTAAAGACGAGAAATTGATTGAAGAACTGAATTCAGATTTTAACAGAATCGCACCATTGATTTTTGTATATGACCAAGCCACGTACAATACAACCGGGCTTTCTGAAAAGATCCGAAAGTTTTATCTTGGTGACAGACCAATTGACGAATCCTCCAAGGCACCATTGACTAATGTACGTCAGTCACCGCACCTGTTAAAAACTAATACTCATTTTCAGGCCTTTACCGATACATGGTTTTATGTTGCAACAGACTCAGTAATAAGAATGCACACTAACTACTGCAATAATCCAGTTTATTTTTACCTATTTGGATACCAAGGGGGTGCAACCTTTACTACAGTATTTAAGCATCCTGAAGACCAATATAACTATGGCAAGTTTTAGATTTCTTTTTCATTGTTTCATTGTTTCTAAGCGAACGGTTTTTACAGGTTCTTGCCATTGCGACGAACTAATTTACTTATTTCGCCAAGGATATGTGGCTAAACCAAGAGAAGAAAGTGAAGAAGATAAGCGCATGACGGATGTAATAGTCGCACTGTGGACTAATTTTGCAAGAACAGGGTAAGAGTTCTTGTTACAAAATGTAATGCACATCTGCAACTTTTAGCAATCCAACACCTCCTAATGATAAGTTATTGACAATAAAATGGAATCCTGTTAGTAGCAAAAAACACGAGTACTATCTCATAGATAAACATGGCCGTATGAGTATGGGGGAAAATTGGGAGCCCGGAAGGTTGAGCTTTGCAAGGAAAATTAAGTTTAATTCCAGGTGGAACGAAGTCAGAGATGAGTTATAGGGAAGATTAAAGTTCTTAATGAAATAGTACGTTGACAAATAGTAGCTATTTTGATTCTTTAATATCACACCTTCTGGCCGGTTAAATATCCCAACTTCTTAGCGCATTTTTGAAACAAAAATACGCTATTGACTGGCTGGAAGTCCTGCAGAACTCATGCCTTAATTTTATTTTTAATGTTCCACTTCTGAGTGGCATTTTTTAATGGTAGCATACAAAGGAATTGGGTTCAGGGTGTTGATGTTCACATGTAATATTCTTCCTGGAATTTCCGTCGTCTTCCCTTGTTTGAAGTGCGTTTGGTAACCTACCTTTTCGTACTTTTGCTTGCCAGCTAGCTCACATAACACTGGGTTATAAATAGCACAGATTTCAGTCGATTTCTTTTTCACTTATAAATAATTTCATCATAAATAATTTGTAACAAAAATGTGGAAAGAAATATTATTAGTTCAAAATTGACATGCTAATTCCAAAAAAAGCTCATTAACACTGAATTACGTTTATGACGCTTAAACAATGAGTCAAAAAAACAAATCCTTACACCCTCTTTGAAAAGACAAAAAACCTACTCCTAATTAAGTTTCAAAATATCCCCATCAAATAAAAATCTGAATAATACATATGCTTAATAATTCTATACCTAAACAAATTCAAATTCAATACATACGAAGTATATCTTCCCATTTTAGTTTTTCAAACAATACACACTCTAACTAAAATTATGGAGATTATAAAGAAATCGTATCTTTATCGGGAGTAAATACACAAGAGCTTGATTTTTAATCGTATGATTTTATTTTTACACGAAAGTTTTGTTGCAACGGAAAAAGAGGAACGATTTTATCATGTGCTTTTGATCGAGAGTTTTTTCCAGGAAGCAACAAAATTTGAGTGAATTAAAAATAAAATTATCCTGATGTAAAACCAGGATCGAGTGTAATTTAAGAGGATTAATAAAAGACAGTAAATTTTACAACCACTACATATTTTACGCATTCATACGCGCATTTGTATCGCTGGCAAAAAGCTACAGAACGTTTAATCGCCGATAAAAAGCTGCCTACCTTTTAATCAGATAAAAAATCATTTGATTGGTTAGAATATGAAACAATCACCAAGCTGATTGGTTATATATTAATGGAGTGTATTAATCACTGATAAAATTCGTTAATCTCAGCTTATTGCTGTTGTACTCCTTTCAGAACAAGCTCACGTAATTGGCTTATGTAATAGGGCTTTTGTACTGCAACCCCAAAATAATTTCGATCTTTGTTTCGATTTCAACCCGAACCACGGGCTCTTAAAAAATACAGTAGAATAGAAACTCCATCCTCGGTAATTTTGATCCTTTTTGATGATTTCTGCCACTAAAAATGCAAAGTCAAGAAATCCGAATTTTGGAGAAGTAGTATACGGAAAATCAAGTATGCAATACGAAAGCTTTTAATTAATTATTCCTTTACACGATATCGGAAAAATATGGGAAATATATCAGACTTCACGTTCTTTAAGCGCGCTTCTTTCTAGATAACTTTGAACGCCGTCTGTCGGTTTTTTCTACAACTGCTTAAGTGCTTACCCAGCGGTAATCCAAACCAAGCAGCCTAGGCCTAATCCAGTGAATAGAGGGGGTTATTTTAAAAAGGGTCCGGTAGCGTTATATTTTAATATGTTGTCTAGGATAGTTATTAAGTGTTTAAAATGCAAAATGCACAATTCCCCTCGTTCTGCGCCCGCCGCCATATTGAACAATCCGAAAAATCAGAACTTTCGTCAGATTTTTGCTTTTACCTTCGTTTCAGTGCACTTGAGCTGCAAAAGAGTTCTACTCAATATTGTAGAGAATTAGATTTCCTATAATTTACTTTTTTTAAATTTTCTCTCTAGGACTGATAGTTACGGATAATGGCATCAAAAGCAGAGATGTCAGATTACTATATATGCTTTATCTGGAATAATGATCTGCTAGGAGCCTCTATAAGTGCAGTGACACGTAAAGAGACTCAGATTTTACGTAAATCCGCTAAAAAAAAGGGCAAAAAGAGACCAAATCTTAACGGGGAGAGAGGAAATAGCACATATCAAAAAAATATTGCAATGAGGCTATGATTTTTTTTAATTTTCTTGAAAAGTGCATAATGTCCTACAAAGAAAATTTAGAAACGTCAATTACAGCAAATTTAATTCTTTACAACATTGAGTAGAACTCTTCTGTAGGTAAAATGCACCGAAACGAAGATATAAGTGAAAATCTAAAAAAAGTTTTGATTTTTCGGTTTAAATTAATGAATAATAAATACAAACGTCGCTTTCATATAAATTCATATACCTATTGCTTTGATAATGGCCATTAAAATTATATGGCCGAAACATATAAATATATGTAAGCCAACAACAAGATTAAAAATAAATTTGGGAAAGACAACGATTTCTTAATTATACATCCCAAATATAAGAATATGGATCATCCACTTCATTATAATTCTAATATAATATTTAAATAAAATCAATTAATACTATAAAAAAAATTCTAATCCGCTAGCGTATTTTTTTTTAAATTTTCATTAGATTTTATGAATATTTTGTTAGCATTGTATTGTATTGATAGTATGTCCCCTTCTTGTTGCACCCTATCTTCTTTCATAATATTGTTCGCTTTTTCCGTTCTATTCTTCTTTCTAGTGTTCTTTCCTTTTTTTCTTTTTTCCTCTTAGTGTTTACTCGGCTCCTCCGTTCTCGATTTCGTCATCCTCTCTCTATCATTTATTTATTTATCATCACCGGCTTTGTTTCTTTCTCTACTTCTCCAACTCAACTCCTCTTCTTCTCCATTATTTACAATTGCTGTTTTCTTTCTTCTCTTTCTCCTTTGTCCCTTCTCGTTGCTTCTTCCTTTCACTTTTTCGTGATTCTCTTTCACATCCTACTCCCCTTGTTCCATCTTTTCTTCCACTTCCTTTCGCACCTCATCTAACTTTTGCTACTCCTTTTTTCCCGCCCCTACGCTTTCTCGTGTATACTTCCCCTGCTTCCCTTCTTCTTTCTTTTTTACTTTTTAAACCTACCAACATATATTTTCTTCTACCCCTTCTCTTCCTCTCTTTAACCCCTACTAGTCTTCTCCAACTCCACCCTCTCCGCGTTTTGTACTTTTCTTATATCTTCCTTTGAAGCTTCTTCCATTCTTAGCTCCCCCCCCCCCCCTATTTAATCATAATTCTGCCTCGCTATCTTTTTTGGCCTTCTTCTCCTTTATCCACTTTTCTCTTTCGTTTAGTGTGATTCTTGTGTTTCCATAAAATTGTTTGCATAAATAAATTTCTATTCTTAGTTTTTTTATTATTATAACTTCAGTTACCCACCTGTTGCTTGGTGTATATTTTCAACTGAAAATTGTAATTTTAAATAAAGGCGCACCAACACCTTTGTGCGAATGATAGAAGTTCTCTGTAATGGGCTACAGTTTCCCAAAACTATGACACAAGATTTAGCATGTGAGATAATCAGAATTGAATTTCACAAAGTGTATCTTAAGGCAAAGTGCACGGTGTAATTCTATATCAACACATTCGGTTAGAGAATCCTCATAAAAATAATCTTATTTCTTATTATCGATGACAAACCGTCACCAAGACTTCCCAAGTCATTACACGGCTAACGCGTTATAGAATTCAATTACGTAGAAAAACTGGTCGCTAAATTTAATCAGAAACTACAAACCTTTGCTTCCTTTTCCTATTTAGTATTAATTTCGTCATACTGTTATACTCTTCATCATTAAGTTCATGTTCATTTTTAAGTTACAATCTCTCTAATTCCCTTCTTATTGAAGTTGCAGCTTCTTTAATATGGCACGATACTTATTTTCCTTTTAAAATAATAACATCGACAAAACGATTTTAGATGTTTTTTTTTATTCTAATTAGAAAAAAAAAGATATGGTCTATTGTAGCTTGTATATTAGATATAGATGTACTTTTGGTACTTGTAGCTACAAAAAATGGTATTGCACATTCAAGATTAAAAAATATCAAACATATTATTGTTATCAATCAAAGGTTAACTAAGAACTTGACAAACTAAATTTACGATAACATTAAAGAAAATATTTGTACTGAGCACTATGAAATATCCTCGATTCTCCTTGAAACCTAATTTATTCCTCTCTTATCGGGCACGTGTACCCCATTTTGTGCTAAAAAGTTTGTTCAGTACGCGTTGTTGAATTTTATAATTTTTAGGAGATTTAAATAACGGTCCACAGGGATCCATAGCCTTATCGTTTTGTCCGAAACCAATTTTGTAACTATCTACCGTAAAAATGACTATAGTATCTTAGTACCGCACTAATCTATAGTTGCTCCCAAGATGATTCATTCGGTGCTCGATCCTGTGAGCAATATTTTTGATACTAAAGTCTGAGATAAACTATCAAAATACTATACTTATTCAATTCACCAATTATTTCTTCATAATTCCACATTTTGATTTCGTTTCTTATTCATTAATTTTTCCCAAAAGGCGATTCTGTCCATAAACACATTATCCACCATCCGGGTTTCCACGTTATTGTCGATGAAGTATAAATTGGAGTTCTCCAAAGTCGTGGGTTGCCAAATGGGTAACTCGGAATCTGGGGTCGGGTTCCTAAAAACAGTGTACAATTGACTTACCCACAACAATGCGATCAGATTTACCCAGTTCGTGCGAAATTTTCCCAAAGTTTGGTAGTGGTTTTAACAGCTCGTATATCAAGCTCGCTCTTGTGGTAAATTCCATAACGCGTTGTGGTGAAAAAGTTAAGTAGCTCATCGCAATGCGCAACACCTGTCAGAATTGCAGAATTACAAAGTGATCAGGAACATTGCACTATGTTATACCATAATTGTGTTTGTCATTCCCATATTTATCTGCGTACGTTCTGGGTGCACGGTACCCATACAATAACTGGAAAACATTTTCTTTTAAAAACCGTGCGTGCATCTGAGCCGTTGCGTACATGGGGTAGAAAAACCACCAATCCGTAAACATCTAAGGATGTAAGTTAGCGTTAATGTTTTGTTAAACCGGTTACCTTGGTAATTTCCGACGTGTGCTTTGAGTCAATTTCTTGACCATGTACGTAGAACGACCGAATCTTATTCGTCCACGTGAGATCATCGTAGATTAGTGCTAATGGCGCATTCTTTTCAAAATTCTTAGTAAATTGATCAAAAATCTCGCTGTGGTTAAACAAACCTAAAATTACAAATAGGGTAACTCCGTACATGTTTGTTTGTGAATTCACCTCCTGACATTAATAACCCATCTTCGGTTGTTACACTGAGCATGATGGGAACTTTTGCTGCCTTACCCGATGCGATTATGTTTGCAGGGTGATCTGGCAAAAATGAATTTTTGATATTGTGTTCAATGACAGGTCGAAATGGTATTGAAGAATGTTTATGCCACTCCTGAAACTAGAATGTGACTTATGCATGTATTTACACGCACTCACATAAAGTTTTTGAGATGCTTTCGTTATTTCCATTGCAGATGGTGTCTTAAGACACTCTATCATAAGTCTACTGTCAGATAATGCACAATCAAACCGTTCCGCTAAAGTCAATGATTTGTTCCTCGCTCTCTCTTTAGAAGACAACGCCCACGGCGAAAAAGCGGTGCCACTTTGAAGAATGGCCCCGCTAATTAAATCTAAAACAAACTGAAACGTGATACGCTTCCTACGGCCAGAAACAAACCCCTGGTTAGCGGTGACACTGTTTGGAAGTGCGTGCTTGCTCCGCCTGCTGAATTTCCAAAAACGGTGATACGATTAGGATCTCCACCAAAAGCTATGATGTTCTCTTTTACCCACTTTAAAGCTAAAACTTGGTCTTTTAGGCCATTGTTTCCCGGCACTACATCATCTCCCATGCTAATAAACCCAAGTGGACCTAATAGGAACGAATTGTCATCTGTATTGTTCTGAAGTTACAATTTACCTAATCTATAATTATACGTAACCAGAACCAAGTCTTGATCCAAAAGAAACCCTGGTCCGTGCCATTCATCATTGCCGCTTCCAAGCATCCAGCCTCCTCCATGATTATAAAACATTACGGATACTAGACGATCGCCACCCAGTCGTCTCTGTACACAATAATGAATTTCTTTGAGACAGGTAGTAAATTACCTGAGGGGTGTAAACGTTCAGATAAAGACAGTCCTCGTTCCCCGGCACATCCGTAATGTTCAGTAATAATAAGTCCTGAAGACAAATCGATCCATATTTGGTCGCGTCCAGTACATCTTCCCACGGTTCTGCTGGTACCGGTGCCTAAATTAAAAATCTAGGTAACACGATCAGAAAATGAAGTCATCGCACCTCAAATCTTAGTTCTCCAATTGGTGGTTTGGCGTAGGGAATTCCAGTAAATGAGGTAAAACTTTTACCGGTCCATGTCTGTGTTAAAACACCTCTAATCCGTCCTTGTGACACTTTAATTTCTAACGTATTATCGGCGTTTGCCAAAAAAATGTAGATGAAGGATGTGATCTGTAATACGACCAGATACATTTTTATGCTAACTGTAATTTTATCATTCGGTGATTAGTAAAATCAGTGTACTAGAGTACTAATTTTACAGCATTTTTTGGGCGGTAATGAGTTACAATTACAAAGTTATCAGTGGCAGGGGTCGGAAATTGAGACACTTTTTAAGTTCACGATCCTTGTCTAAATAATTGTATAATGCAATCACTTACTCTCTATCTATCTATGATTGTAACTGGCTATTATGTAACGTAAACTTAACTGAAACAGAACGATAACTATACCATCCCTTTCTAACGTCAGCAGAAGTTTATCAAGGTATCAAGTGTAACGCACCATAAACCAAGCGTTTTGAAAGTTGCCATTCAATTTTCATACTTACACATGGAAAACTTTTTTGTTATATTACGAAAAAAGTTATTCTCCATAAACAGTCCTGCATGAACTGAAAAGTAAAATGCAACCACCAGAAATTCTTTCAGTCGTATACCAAGTATGTCAAATAATATGAATCAAGCTCGTTAATTATTATTTAGCACAGTATTCTAGTTAATATATGTAAAATAAATGATTTTGTATCAATAATTCATCATCAAAATGCCACAATTTGGTAAGCTTACAGGTTATCAAATTTTTGTTACCAAAGTCAAGTTAAATAATTTTCTGGCATTTTGCGCAAGCGACAGGCCAAGGGAGGAGAAATCGATCAATATTATTGAAGTACAGAAAGATACTTTCGGTGACCTCTAGTGGCAGAAAAGGGAACTATGAAATGAAATCTATACCAATAATCTAAATAACAACGAATTTTGATATTTGATGGTTGCGTTTTAGGTTTCAAATCATGCAGACTTTTTTATTGAAGGATTTAACTTTTTTTTAAATGTTAATAATAAAAATGTTTCCGCGATGCTGCGAACTTAAGTGAACACACTGTATATTTGGAGTGCGGTACGACCGAGTAAAATTATATGTAGCGCTTCATACGGATGGTCATTGCGAGTAGGTTTTTATTCTTAAGGTATAAACTATCGTATCGATCAGAACGAAGAAATTGATTGATTAACAAAATTGCGTGATAAGTTTCAATTCCGTTTTAAAAGCTTAGAAGACCCATATTTGTCACTAAGGGGCCTTGTTAAGAAGATCCTGGGCCGAGTCCAGTTGCTTGTTGCCACTGAGCCTGGAAAGTAACTTTATAACTGTTTAGCCTTAGTAAGACAGCCCGGAACGCTGCATCGTCTTAATGATTTAGCCATATGGAAGCCTTTGGACCTCTGCCTCCACAATGTAAAACTCTAGTCACAGGAGTACCTCCATGGTCAAAGTTGGCGTGGTTTTCATGGCTCCAGTGACTCCCAGACATGCGGGTTTCTGTACCTTACCCAGCTGTTTCCTGTCCCCGTTCATAATGTTCATAATACGGAGGAGCCCGCCTATTCCTAGGCCTCACAGCAGTGAAGACAACACTCCACCTTGCACGCATCCTCTAGTGACTGAAGTCTCCGTCGGCCCGATTGAGGAAATAATGACCCTGCTTCCGAGCATGGTGCGGTTCCATTTTACAATTGCCCATCAATGCCAAATGGAATCGAATGTGGTGTTGTTAAACGCATCTTCGATATCTGCAACGCTCCCATGCCCTTCTGCAGATGAGCTGAGAATATTCCGTCCGGTTCTGCACACTTAAATGAGCGGAACATGATATAAGAGATCCTTCAATAACCACCCGGGCAGCTACTTTCCATTCATCGGCCTTGCACCGATCCTGGTAGCTCCTCTTGCTGAGTCCGAAGTTCCCTAGTCCTCGGAGCTTGGAAAGTGGGAAAGTGTGTTTCCAGGAGACATTTGGGAGTCTCAGTCGCGGTAAACTTATATCTGCCGCATGTAAGCCTCAGTGTGTCCACTTTTTGCACCGGGTCTTTCAAAAGGTAAAAGCCTACGAAATATTCAAGGTCTGGGTTCCATCCTCGAAAGGTGCGCAGTTCACAGCTGTCCTATGACGATGTTAGATATGGCGCCGCTTACTAATGCGACAGCTCTTCCACCTGCCCTGCTTTCCGACAGACCAAAGGTGGCCCATCCTACCGCTCTGACAGTTTCGACACTGTAATGGAACCGAATTTGAATATTTAAATATTCCCGAACCCGCCCCTGGCGAGACAAAAGAAGTCAAGATTGCGTATTGTTTCGTTTCCGTAGAACACGTGTTTTTTCTTCTGCCCTACATTGAAATGGGCCATAATTTACAATAAAAGTGTCAAATATAACGCTATACGAGGGAACTTAATGATCCCTATCGACCCGACAACGACTCGGAGCACGGTCGATATTAACAATTTTCGTCTAGGATTTGCTTAAAAAGGGAAAATTTAGGGAGAGGTATTTGTGCATTTGTTGAGGGCAGAAGTAATTTTTGCGTTTCGAATAGTGAGTGCAGCTTTGACAATTACAAAGATATTCATTTTTATCTCTATGTCTATTGCATCCATCTAGTAATGATATGATCGTGTTAGATTATTTGCCAATTTAACGGCATTCTCGAACAGCATGAGTATTGCCATTTATAACCCATCCTAAATACAAATTGCCCTTTTATAATTATACTGGTCACAGTTTGAATTATAAATGCATAGAGATTCTACGTAAATGTTGTTTTCCAATTTACAGTACTTTGTTCCTAGCGCTGGTTTTGCCGGCCAACCCGCAATATGAATTACTAACCGATTTACGTGTTTTATTTATACCTATTTAGATACAGTATGTTCCCTTAGGGATAATATTCAATACGAGTATCTCGACGAGTATGCAGATAGGTATTCGTAGATAGTGCTGCATTTGAAAACATCTTTACATGTTATATTACTATGACGTATTGACTCACAAAACGAAGAGAAGGCAAGGTCCTTTCGGGCTAGTAATTACTACAATTACAAAAACCTTCAAAAATGTAATTGCGAGCCTTAGCAACAAGCCTTTTTTTGGAAAAGTACTGACAGGCAGGTACTACCCATTTCTATAACCAACGATAAAGACAGATCTGTGGCAATCCATATATTGAAATGTCAGGGGTGTTGAGAGCACCGTAGCATTTCTCAAATTTTGCATGGATACTCAGCGATTGTGATAACAAAATTGTTGAAGGTAAACTTTGAGATAAAAGGAAAATGAATTTGAACAAAAACATGTTACGAGTTAGTATCTCTTTATTACGTTGTAACATGACAACTAATTGACAGGAGAAGAACTTAGTTCCTGTTCTTTTCAATCCAGTCAGCGTAGGCAGAGACTCTGGTAAAGACGTCGGGTGTCCCTAATGCGCATGGGTTTGCCATTGACGCAATACCAATCTGGACTCCAGACCTAGTGACTAATGGTCCACCGGAATCGCCTTTGCACGCTCCTTGACCAGACCTTGTCAAAGTGCAAACTTGCGTATCGTCAATTGCGAGGTATTCCCAACCAGCAGCATCCCACATACCCCTACACTTGGCAACAGAAACGGTGACCACATCCAGATATTGTAACTCGTTGGCTGCCGGTCCGGGAAATTTCATCATTCCAAACCCGGACAGGACACAGTCGGCACCGCTATCAACATAGTCAACTGCTAGATGTTTTATAGGTTTAACCTTATCACTGAAAACTAGTGGAGTCTTTAACTTTAATAGTCCTATATCGCACTTAACGGACTCCATTGGGTTATACAATTCATGAATTCGGCGTTCAGCGATTTCATACCAATCGCCACTTGGATTAAGCGTATTGGAACCAACGGTGATATCCATACGCATATCTTCAAACCTGCGAAGTAAAAAAGATAAATTCAAATTCATTTTCAATTCCTTTACGTACCCAGACAAACAGTGAGCAGCAGTGAGAATGGTGGTGGCATCAATTATGGATCCTCCGCAGTTATGTTCTCCAGCGACACGTATAGAGACTTGGTAAGGAAAAGCACCGTCAGGTGCGTTTTGGCCGCCAACAACGCGCCAGTCATTGTTTATGGTGGCACCTGCATAGTTTGTTACATGTTAATTGCGATAGTGCATTAAACAGTAACACTTACCAAAAACACTGGTTGAGAGCAGTAACAGTAGAAATCCCGTCATTTCGTCGATCGGATACCAAAGGTAGCCTAACACGCAATTCTGTCGTCTTTTATACCGTCATAAGCACTTTCGGCGCGTCTCGACCATTATCTCAAGTAGTCAAATGGATAATGATCGAGATAAAATTTTCGCCCTCTTAGCATCGTATTGTAGGGATTCTGGAAAAGGCATAGTAACTACAATTTTCCATGGTAGCGAATTAGAATCCATACCCTAACCATTAGCTTGGCCGTCAACAACATCTTCGACCACTTCAGCCATTACACAGTTTAATGAATACAAAAATTTCCGAAATTATCAGATTAGGTTCTAATTTCGTATAAAATCTACGATTTCATATCTACGTTAAAACGATATTTTTTATCTCAGTAATAGACTTTGGTTTGTAGGTTCAATTGTTTTTGCATAATTTCTCTATTACATCACCTCACCTTATACTTTCTCCACATGTTCGAAACGCCCAATTTCATTAACCTTCGTATTTCTTTTCCGCAAACGGAAGGTGGTTTTACATCACAAAAAGCGGTCGGCAGCTTTTGACTGGAAAGTACCATCGATCTAAAATTTTGGTAAATAGCATTCAATGCCTCCTGTACGGCAAAATATCTCTGCCCGCCCGTTTCTTCTTCTGTTAACGTTTTTGGCTATTTCTTGAGGTATAATGCTATTTATTCTGCAACAGGATTGCATAAAAAGGATCTTGAACCTCCCTCCTTTGAAATGACATTAGCGAATTAATTATTTGAACATGAATGTTTGCCCAGAATTTTAAAATGACCTCCCACGAGCCCTATATGAAGTGAATTTTTTATCTGGTAACACTCCGAACAAAAAAATTGCTGTTTTTCCTTATTTACGTGAAACTTTTTTTGTCTCTAAGTTTTTGTCAAATTTTTTTAGTTCGTGGTTTTATCTACTACTAATTTTTACGACCTTCGGTTGAACAAGATAATACACCGTCCATTCAGTGATTGTTGCATAAGCAGAATAAGTTTGTACCTGCAAAATCAAAATGTGAAAACCTACTATAAGGAATATGAAAGGTTGTTGGGGTGGATGAATAGGGAGCATCATTTAAGCAAAGTCTTAAATGTAGAGTTAATGCTGGCATATATGAAGGAAATATCAAAGGTATTTAAATCTTCTGCTCTTTGGTGAATGCATTCAAAACTTCAATCAATATTGTGATTAAATGTGAAACAGATTTTGCGGAATACCTGCTCTAAACCACGTGCATTTGTAAAGGCTCCCAACAAAGGATACGAGCCAAACACCCCTTTTTCATTTGCAGTAAGTCATCTGAGAGGATTTTTTATTTCAGTCCCAGATTTCATATGTCATATTTGAAGTAACGTTACTGTTTTGCTGGTTCAAAATCGTGTTTATTGTTCGACGATTACAAATCAAATCCTAAAATTCACATTCTTTTTCCACAACATAAAATAAAATTAATCTACGCAAGGCAAGGGAAAACCAAATAAAATTAGAGTTTTGTACAGTGACTTACCAAGAGCGATTCTGATGCAGGTATAATAAAAATTACTATTTTACATCAATGAACTTTTTTCCCTTATGATTTAGTATATAAACAGCTCCAAACAGAATAATTTAATTTGTAGGTAATTGAAAATTGGTTAACCTGAACTCTGCCGACGTAATTTTTACACGAAATGTGATATGGGTTTATTCCTTAGCCGAAACTCATTATCTGTTTTTATAGTGCGCACATACAACGAAATAATGTTAATACCTTATCTCGTTTAAACGTAATATTTCATTTCCGGATGAGCCCGTTAATTTATTTGCGCTAAAACTTTATTTTTACAATACGGTAAAGCATGCCGTTAACTCAAAACAGAATGAAGCTTCAGTTTCAGACTGACGTGCTATATCGCAGTTCGAACCGTAATAAATCTTAGAACATGTATTAACTATCTCGTTGCCCAAGAACGAATGCCTTCCAAAAATCTCCCCGTAAGGATTTCTACTATCCTTTGTTATTAACTGCCACCTACAAAATAGCTTCTTATCAATAATTAACTTGTTTTCTGTTTCTTGTTTCTGCACTGCAATTAAATCAAACTTACGTATGACCTGTAACATACCACATTCAGACTCCCTGTAAATTTTCTATGTGGTTGATTTTTTTTTAATTTCGTGGATTTGTTATTCTAAATTTCCAAATGCATTAAGCGCACTTTATTCCTTAAGAGCAAGGCAGGATGTCATGGGATCTTCCCTTCGTCTTTTAATGGCGTAATAAAAAATATCCTTTCAATGTTGCTATATAATCGGAAGCTAAAAAAATTTGCAAATTTTGACTTTCATGGAACCCATGTGTTTTTGAGATGTAATGTCAGTGTCTAGGGAGTAATTTTTTATTGGTAGCTGACCATCTCGCTCCGTCGATTTAGGTTATATATTAAGTGGGAGTGGTTGTGAAATTAATGGGGGGGTGGGGAAAAAGCTAATGTAAATTTATTAAGATGTAATTTCGTTGAGAGCATTTTATTTATTTATTTATTTTGTTTATTTACAAAACGGAACTTGCCCTTTTACATTGCCAGTAAAGTGATTTGTTAAGGCGTTGTCGGACAAATTAATTGGCTTTGTTTCCTAACAACGCTAAGTACAAGATAACGAAGGCAGGTGGTCAATACGGGCGAGGAAGCGGTGTTTCGAGAATCGCCAGCGAAAAACGATATTAAACGGGTGAGGGGAGGTGGCTTGACCTTTAAGTACGAAGAAGAAGAAATAAACGACGCTGTTTAGCCGAAGGCGGATGCCTCGCCGTAATGCTGTTTGCGGGTATATTGAAAAAGCGTATGTCACTATAAATTGGGCTAAATTATTACGGGCAAATGTTCGCCGATTATAGAAGTTTAAGATTTTTTACGCTTGAAGTTTTACTCATGCGTTGGATCTATTTCAGCGATTGGTTTTTTGCCAACATATTCAAAGCTTTATGGTAATGTATTCATTTATACCAGTAATTATTATTTATCACTTACAATTTATAGCATCACTCAAGTACATCGAAGCTGGAACTAACTGAAATACGCTGCAATTTGCTTATACAGTAAACGACAATTGTTCTAGAACGATTCGAAATGTTCTACAACTTCATTCTTCCCGGAAAGATTGCATCACATTCGCCTTCGCTCATATCACCGATGACTAATTTTTTATGGCGCCTCGATGACTATCGGCTTTTCTGGAATATTAGCACAGATTTAAATATACTAAATCTGTGCAATAAGTTTGTGTTTAATTTTGTTAGCAGGCAAGTTCCGAAATCAAGTGATAAATCTTATTTTCAGGGAGAACGGAAAGAACTCTCATTAACTCTTCATCATAAAATTTGTTAAGAGCTAGCCGTAAGTCAATTGAATATCTATCAAGTTCACTTTAGTTAGTTTGATATTTTAATTCAAAGAAGGGAGGATCAATCCATTTATTGCAAAAAGCCTATTGCACTTTTGTGACAATGGACATCCATCGTCTGTCCAACGTACACAAATAGACCCACAACGGACATCCATTTGTACATAGACGGACATCAGTCATGGTCCATGGGTCTACTTTGTGCTATATGGGTTCAAAAATTTTGGAGATCGAGATGCGCTACATCACATCATGGAAGATTAATGATAAAGACGGTCAAGGTGGTACCAAAATCAATGCAATACCGATTTGCCACCGTTGGGCAAATATGGTTTTTTCCTAAAGCACCAAGGTTTTGCAACTGCCTTATTACAATAAAATTGTGAATATTATTTTTTTATGTTTCGGACACAAAAAGTCGTTCGTTTGGAAAAGGTTCTAAACAAGGAACAAAGGTCTTTTCTTTAACGGATTCAGAACTTATTTGGCCCGTATGAATAAAAGTAAGCAAATGCTTATACTTACAAAATTCAAAGTAAATTGTGTATTATTGACCCTCTACAAGATGGCATGCGTGATTGGGAGTGGGAAAAAGTTTTACTGTTAAGGGTATAACACTTTAATGATTAACTCGTTACAACCCCTACTAATATGTGCTTCTACTGATCTTGAGATGCTGCCAATCTACAGGCAAGTCCATATTACAGTCAATATAGGTACCCTTAACTAGTAAAAGCAATTATCTCTATTATCAAATAGATCTATACTAAAGGCCTCTTATCGTAATTGGATGCAATATCTTCCCAGAATGATATTCTATCAGATAGTGCATTTTTTACAGTTCTTCCATCGAAATTGTTATCTATGTGATAGTAGGTCAAATTATTCATGTCGATCGGATCCCACGGTGAGAACTCATAGTTTGGTGTAGGATTGCTAAAACCGTTGACCATTAACGAACAATCAATAGTTATAACCGATTTACCCAGTTTTTGCAAAGTTTGCCCATAACTTTGTTATCCCTTTGACGGCTTTCATTTCTAATTCACTTTCATGGTAAACGCCGTATAAATTGGTTTTGAAAAGATACAATAATTCATCGCAATGGCATACACCTGTTGGAGTTGCCTGTATCAATGGAAGCACATTATTTATGGGTAAGTACCGTAATTGTGTAAGGGATCCCCGTACAAGTCTCCATAGGATCTTGCTCCACGATAATCAAACATCAGTTGGTAAACCGGCGTTTTTGCATATTTCAGGTGCATGTCTGTCAATATATGAATTGGATAGACTACGAGTATGTCGGTACCAATCTAAAATTTCAAATGCGTGACCAAGTAATCATCAAGATCTACCTATACGTTAATAATTTGCAACGCTTTTTTCAAACTGACATTCTCGTTTCCTAAGTAAAATGATCGAATCTTTTTTGTAATGTCAGAATACTTTTTGTAGTCGCGGTATAAAAACGTGGTGGGTCCCAGCTCTTCAAACCCTTCAGTAAATTCTCTTGTAAGCTTACTATTATTAAAAATGTCTAAAAATTAGTGTCAGTTGTAGTGTTCTTGTAATGGAATTTTTAGGTACCTACATCCTGTAAATAATATGCCTTCCCCCGAAGTGAAACTGAACAACACTGGAACCTTTGCCGATTTACCCGATCTCATTAAATTTTCAGGCGTATCCGGCAGAAATGCGTTGGCCGATTCACCTTCAACTACAGGTTTAAATGCTATTACTGGTGCCGTTGCCCATTCCTGAGAAATCAAGTTACCAAGTGTATGCAAGAAAGTAATTTGCTAACGTAAAGTCTTGAAGATGCTTGCACGATGTCAACTGCGCTGATTTTTCTAAGGCATTCCACCACATGCTTGCTTTCAGTAGACGCACAACCTAAGTTGTTGGCGAGCGCAAGTGTTTTGTTTCTTGCTTCCTCCTTAGGCGTTAGTGCCCACGGAGCGAAAGCCGAACCACTTTGGATGATGGCCCCACTAACGAAATCTACATAAACGCTATAGTAAAATATGAGAGGTGGAATTGTTTTTACCTCGTGTAAGAGGCGACATCATTTGAAAATGTGAGCTCGCAGCGCCAGCGGAGTTTCCAAAAACTGTAATTCAGTTAGGGTCACCACCAAAGTAAACGATGTTATCCCTGACCCATTTCAAAGCTAAAACCTGGTCCTTAAGTCCATTATTACCAGGAACAACTTCATCTCCAGTGCTGAGAAACCCTAAGGGACCTAAAAGAGACATGGGAATCGTAGAAAGAGGATGTACACGCACCTAATCTGTAATTGTAGGTAATTAATACAATGTCTTCGTCTAAAAGGAAATCTGGTCCACAAAATGCATCGTCTCCGCTGCCGGCCATCCACCCACCACCATGTGTGAAAAACATGACATGGTAGGAGATCACTGCTATCTTGACGTATCTATGAGCATATTGTAAGGATAACCATAGAAAATGTAGAAATCATACTTGTGGCGTGTAGACGTTAATATAAAGGCAATCTTCACTGCCGGACACCTCCAAAACATTCATTAACACATTGTCCTGTGCACACATGGACTTGTACGTCGTCGCGTCCAGCACGTTTTCCCATGATTCCGCTGGTAATGGAGGCTAGAAACACGATCCTTTCAAAATGAACTATTACCAATGGCTTTACCTTAATCTTAAATCTTAAACTACCAATCGGTGGTTGCGCGTATGGTATTCCAGTAAATGAAACGAAATCTTTGCCTGTCCATGTCTTCTTAAGCGATCCGTCAAGTGCACCGTGAGGTATGGTAACCCTCAAGAAGTATTCTTTCGCCCTTATTCCTATGAAAAAGGAATAAATCAATAGGAAATGAGTGGACCGCATTTCTCTTGGCACGTTTGTTTATTGCTAACCAAAATTTAATCAATTTTATCCTTTGACCCGTCCATGATAGTTCTTATTGAGTAAGACGAAGAGATAATTGACTTAATGAACGCTGCTAATCGAATCTAAATGTTTTTTGGTGGTGGGCCAGATGGCCTTGATACAGTGTCACCCACCACGGGCCAGTCCAACGAATCTCTGCACGAATCGACGTGTTTGAATATACGTCATGAGTTGCTTTACGTTCCGAGGCGTAACCATTTGACTGATGGCGGCCGTTTTTTCTGGAGTCCATGGGGCGTAATGATGTGCCCCAGGTATTTAACCTGTTGGCAGGCGAAGTGGCATTTTTGCCGGCGAGCGCGAAATTTGAACTGGTCAAGTCGCCGAAATACCTGCTCCAGACTCATAAGGTGCTGTTTGGTGTTCTTGGTAGAGCTATTAAATCGTTCAGGTAAGCTATAGGAGAGGCACTTCCGGTATCCCGGTGCGCAAGCGGTGAATGAGCCTCTGGAAACTGACTGGGACCCAAAGGGCATTGGTTTGAAGTGGTACAGCCCAAATCACGCCTCTGGGAAGGCTATGAAGGTAGTATGTATGATGCTGTTCTGGAGTCGGACGGGTACGGTGGTGGACAGAACGTTTCCTATCCTACCATCTGCCATGGTCAGGTTCACTTGTTTTACATGGACCGGGCAGTTCTTGGCTGGTAGGTGGACATACAGAGGGTGGTACCTGTGAGACTTTGGCGAGTACCTGTGTCTGCCACCGTTCAATCTCTATTTGTACAGGGTGGCCAAATACGAATGCGAGGTACTGTATCTTGCGGTAAAAAAATTTATTACTAAAACGGCCACGAGAAAAAGTTGGAAAATATTTTTAAGTTTCTGCAATGGCCGCTAGGGGGCGTAACTGCAATCTGGAATCTAAAAAAGTGATTTTTCTGTGAATTCCGCTGTACTAACCTAACAAAAAAATGTCCGGTCTTTGAAGTTGACCATAATCTGAACCTTTTTTGTTTGACAATTTTTCTGTATCTCTAAAAATGAAGTGGTGGGGGGTATTCAAAGGTTTCCGTAAAGAACACCCTGTATGTTCGAATCGACTGAGCCGAGTTTAACAAACTCGGGGTAATTGAAAAGAGTTATTTTTCGGCTACAAATATTATAATATTAATTGAAGTTTTGTTAGTTTCACATATCGCCGCTTGAGGGCTTTTTTCGACATTCTGACAGAAATGGTTAATTTTCTCAAAAAAATTAAATGCGTTGGTTTGATTTTTTTTCATGAAAAAGTAGCTAAATGATGCCTAAACAAGCTCGCGAAAACCGCATCTTGATATCTTGTTCCTAACCTAAAATGTAGGCTAAAGAAAATTTTATACCCTCAAAATTTAATTTTTTGAAGCTAATTTTTCCGGAATTATTTTTATTATATAATTTGTGCTTTTAATGCCACCGTAAATGCTCGAAATGCCGACCATCACGATATATATCTATCTATGTCATATACCTACTCGTATATATCTCAAGATATCGAGATGCTGTTTTCGCGAGCTTGTTTAGGCATCATTTAGCTACTTTTTCATGAAAAAAAATCGAACCAATGCATTTAATTTTTTTGAGAAAATTAACCATTTCTGTTGGAATGTCGAAAAAAGCCCTCAAGCGGTGATATGTGAAACTAACAAAACTTCAAATAGTATAATATTTGTAGCTGAAGAATAGCTCTTTTCAATTAACCCGAGTTTGTTTAAATCGGCTCAGCCGTTTCGAAGATACAGGGTGTTCTTTACGGAAACCTTTAAATACCCCCCACCACTTCATTTTTAGTGATACAGGAAAAATTGTCAAAACAAAAATTGTTCAGATTATCGTCTTCAAAAACCGGACATTTTTTTGTTAGGTTAATATAGCGGAATTCCCAGAAACATCACTTTCTTAGATTCCAGATTGCAGTTACACCCCCTAGCGGTCATTTCAGAAACTTAAAAATATTTTCCAGGTTTTGCTCGTGGCCGTTTTAGTAATAAATTTTTTTACTACAAGCCTCTGCGATGGATAGATTCTCAGATACAGTACCTCGCATTCTTAGTTGGCCACCCTGTACAATGGGCGAGGAAAAAGTGGAGATCCTCTGGCTGACGGCCTTTTTTGCACACTGCAATTACTGCGAATTACTCCCATTTCTTCGCAGTCGTAACAAGCGAGGCCGTTGATGCCGGGGGCCTTGATGAATACCACGCTTGGGGCCGGCTTCCTGACTTACGTCTCCGGCACCTTCTCGGGAATGCCTGGTAAAATGGCGGTAGGCATCTTCCATCTTTCGGACACCCTGGCGAGGTTTTTAAGCAGTTTGACCTGTGGTCGAGGTACTGTGCGGCGTATTCGGAGGTAGAGCAACCCGTAAACCATGCTCGCCTAGAATTATTTCCCCGGGCGTTGGTTTTCTGGGATTTCATCAGCGACAAGAGCTGTCCTCTCTGTTCCATCTCTCTCCTCCTGCTCCATGGATAGGATGGTGCGGTTTATCGGAGGAAAGTACTCTCAAAGGCAAAATGAATCAACTGGACGAGACATGTCTATTGGTGAAGTGGAAGAAAATACCTTGACAAGTAAGTGTCGGAAGAGGGTACTCATAAAAGGCGAGTGGAACATCAGGGCGAGAGCTAAGCACGGATGTCTAACTAATTAGCGAAAGTATAAGTGATTACGTATCATCAATGGTGTGAAAACTGCACATTTGGATATCTCCAATACGAAGTGTCGAAAGAGAGTACTCTCAAAGGAGGAACAATGAAATGTCTGAACGAGAGGTGTCTGTCTGAGAAGTAAAAACCTCATCCAGATATCATGAAAAAGGGAACGCCAACGAAATGGATATAAGTCCTGAAGAAGACGTCAGAGCATGTACCCAAACAATCCAGCTTATACTGACCTTGTTGGAATAATGTATAAAATTCATTGGTGGGTTTTGCTTAGTCTTTAGAAGACTGCGCCGTAGTTTGGCGAACTTTAAGCACTATCGCACTAATTCACATGAGTAAAAACTTGGAATTTTACTTTTTTGCATGTACCACAAATATGTTATAATCAAGAACGTACAGTAAGTCATCATTATAGCTAATACGAGTAAACAATTCTTTGAGATGGTCCTCCAGAAAGTCTTCCTGAAAGTCTTTCGGTATCTTATCCATGACAGGGATGATTGATGCGACGAATGCTAAAAAGTTTCCTTTTTTGTAGAAGAAATATCAAGATTATGCCACTACCTTTAATCTCCACGTCTGACATACTCAAAGAAATCTTGCTTAAACTGCATTCCTGTGTCTTAAACCCAACGCCGCTTAGAAAATTGGAAAAACTTTCTTGGGGTCTTTGAAATCTGCTATAGGGCGTTCTTACAAAGTCATCTTCTGTAATAAATGCGGACCAGCGTGGACGATTCCAAACCTTTTTGTACACGTCGTAGAGAACGCAGCTTGCTGGAAATAGAAGTAGAGCATCCCCACCAGGTTTCATCATATTCAGTATATTAATGTACGTTTGCCTACAATTAAAACTGCAACGTTAGTTTTGGCACACGATAGACTTACTCTTCATCTTTAACGAAATGCAGAGCCCAAAATGAAAAGACGTAATCGAACGAGTGCAAAAACTCCTCGGGCACCTCCTTTTTCTCTATGTTTAATTGCCTAAAATTAATTAGCTCATTTCCGTAGTGCTGGTTGGCATGATTGACCATTTTTTCCGACTGATCAATACCTATCAGTTGACCAACCTGATGACGCAGAGGAAGATAGATGTTATTGTAAGTGAAATGTCCGGGTCCCGCTCCAATATCTAAAATAGTCTTCTTTCCATGATCTCCATTTATAAATCTGTGTAAATAATCTCCCAACACTGATAATGTGTATTGATCTAAAATCTTCGTTCCGATTTGCAGGTACAGTTCTGGATTATTCATATTTGTCGATAACGTTAGAGGCGCACATACGAATGTTCATAACTTTACGTCAGCCCGATATTTATTCATATCTCCGATTGCGAAAATTTAACGAATTACGATGATAATTAGATTATCAGAATTTGTGCAATAATTATTTGCACATATCCAGTAGGAAGCCGTTGACTGCAAACTGGTCGCTTACTACTAAAATTTGACACCCAAAATATCTTGTTGAAGTAAAAATTTCACTCTTAAGTCCAAATACGCAATCCCTTACTTCAATGCCCATTAAACAGTTTTTGAAAAAAATTGGAAGGGAGGTCAAAAAGGTTACCTGATGTCACCACTTTTGGGGATCGTATGGTAAATCGATAAACTTTAACAGTTAATTTACTAGATAAGGAATAATTTTTGATTACGAACCACAGCAAAATATTAGCATTTTGCTTTCTCATGGTGGCAATAGCGTATTATTATTATAATTATTTTCTAGGCGTCTTGCAAAATCCGTCATTTTACAAAATTCCTAGTCATTTCGTGAATCGTTGACAATGTGATATGTGGGGTAGTGTCCCTATCCCTTCTAGATCGATAAAGGATGCTATTTATTGCTCTCGGAAGGGAAGGGAGCCCAATTAGTTAGCTCTGGGAAGTACACTGTGGCACAGTTTGCCCGCGTTTTATAAACCGCCCAGGTGTTTTTAAAAATGGCGGATTTTACAAAATGTCTACAGCACATATATCTTCAAATCCTTAAATTTAAATTCTTTTCCTAACTTTCAAAGCGACACATACATAAACCCCCATAAACCCAAATCACCCTCGATACGATATAGGCAAGTCATGCCCAACCGAGGTGCTGGGATTAAGATCTCGACGTCTTAACAATAACATTTTTTTAAGGACAAGGATAGGCGCAGAACAGGTGAGAGATTGAGAAGGGATTTAATTTCAAGGATGGGTACGAAAAAAGGCGACATCTAACGCAGGAATTTTACGACACATAGAGATCCTTGTCCTAATCTTGATAAAGCTAAAAGGGTAATGAAATTATGAATGTTAAATGTAAAAAATATCTGATATTTCAGAGAATGATTGAAATCGATGACAATTTAATTCAGAATTTTATTGTAAAATATAACAAATGGTTTCCAAACTAAATAATAGTTGAAGATATATGAGTCTTACTCAAAATCAAAATTTAAATTCAGTAAGTAATTTACAAAAAGGGAACAATTCGTTAGAAAATAGTTATCGAAATATAATAACGTAGTTCAAATTATTTAAATGACTATCACAAAAAATACATTAATTACGGTTCGGACGTATCGATAACCAAGACGCAATTAACGGTTATCTCACTGATTTTCGACTAAATAAAATATGACCTTTGAACCAACAGATCGCAGCCCTATCCGAGCTCAGAAGGGCGCTTTCTGCCAATAATCTCCAATCAGATTAAAGCACAACACAAAGCAATAAAGGGTTAGTGCAGAGCCTACTATAACTACCATAGTAGGCTCTGGTTAGTGATAGTGCGGCATATAAAGTACGAGAATAAATCAACGTTTGTCACGGCGGGTAATTAGAATACTGAAAAACCATAATTACACATTAAATGGAAAGCATTAATTCAGTTTACGTTAAAGAACAAAAACAAAATCGCAAATCGGCAATAAATAAAACTAAACGTCAAGTAACTTCATAAATTAATTTGTAATACACAATTAACTAAATCGTAAAGATCGAAATATTCAGGGTAGAAAAGCAAAGATGACAGGAGAAGAGAAGACAAATCCCTAAAAGAATATGCATGTTAAAATAATTTCGCGTCCTCATCTGGTACATACCCCACGTCGTAAATCACTAGTAAATATAAATCCACTAAAACGTATTCGATGGAGAAAGCCAACCACTACACCAGAAAGAGAAAAAAAACCAAAGAACATATTATAATATATCCGATACAAATCCATTTTCAGGTTGTCATCTGTCAAGGAAAAGATCTATAAAGGAACAAACAATTAGCACCCGAAGGACCAAGAAAACATCGATAATGAGAGAAAATTACAGAAAGGTAGGTAATTCAGATGACCTTTAGCGGAAGAATAAGAAACTATAAAATAAAAACTTTACCAAATACAACGAGAAATATACGTATGACATAAAATCTGTTACTTAAATGGAAAAAAAACTTTGAATTCTTAGAATTTTTCAAATCTTTAAGAATGTTGGGATTCTCCAGATTTTCTGGATCATTCAAATGCTTCAGTTTTTTGGACTTCATCGGTTCTTCGAATTTTCCAACTTTCTCACGTTCTTCAGACTTTTTCGATGCTTCGTATGTTTCGGTTTTCCGATTTTTTGAGACTTCTACGATTCTTCGCGTTGTTTAAACAAGTTTCATTTTGAGATTGTATGCATTATACACGGATTTTCCGGGTCCTTTCGATTCGTCCCACTCTTTGGGTTATTCGAACCCAAAAATGTATCGTTTTTTCGAACTCTTTCAAATCTGCTCCTTGTGTTTTTTGAATCCTTCAGATTCCTTAGATGCGCCAGAGTGTTAATTTTTTCCGGATTGTTCTATTTCTTAATGATTCTTTTATTTCTTTTGATTTTTGAGATTTTTTATTTCTCAGATCCTTAAAGTGCTTCAGATTCTTCCGTTTGCGCGAATACATTCCACAAATTCATCAGTTTCTTCAGATTCTTCAGAATTTTCAATTTCCTCCCTATTTCGTTAGAGTCTACGGACCATTTAGATTTTTTATATGCTTCGTATTTTAAAAACCTTTCGATTTTTGTATACTCCTAATTTTTCGGATACTTCAAATTCTCTCATTTTTTTAATCTCACCATTTCTTCGACCACCTTCAATCCTTGTTTATCTTTCGAAGTTTTAATTCTTCATACTGAACAGACTCTTCAGGTTTTTGACATTCATAGGATTGTTTTTCAGATTTTTCAACACCCTTGCGTTCGTTCAATGTTTCAAATTCTTTCAATCCTTTACATTCTTTCGTTTGTTCGAATTCTTGAGATTTTTCATTCGATTCTTCAATTTTTCCATGGCCATCATAATTTCAATGTTGAATTAAATTACAAAAAGGAACAAAAAGGTATGACATAACCTTGCATTTTTTTTCCAATAAGCTTAATTCCGTCCCTGATAATTTTAGGTAGGTTTTTAATGTGACTAATTCCTGGACGCTACTTTTTAAATGTTGAACCATACCATATGTAGCTTTGTAAGTGGTCTTCGAACGTTCTTTGTATTATTATTAATCGCATTTAATAAATCTCTAGAGAATCAAGTAAAAGCAGCAACAGTTAGATTCACAGTCTAGTAGCCTAGCAAATTATTATTCGCAGATAACTATTTTTCAGGTGTTATTTATTGTTGACTATTTTGTAAATTTGAAAAGCTAAGCTAATGGACCCTACTAACAAAAATGGTCTTTAATTAACAAATTGTCTTAATTTTTTACAACTCGTCTCTGATTCTCATCCTTCTACTGTCCAGAGGAAGACTTCTCCAGAACTCCGCCCGCTTTGCGAACATATCCTTCTTCAACTCCACCTTCGTCCCCGACTGAATGTAATAATAATTCAGTTTGTCCTTCTTCATCGATTCCCATTTAACGGGTATTGTCGAATCTTCCGACGGTGTTGGATTGCTGAAATTATATGTGCAGCAAGTGACGAAAGCATGAATAGGTCTAACCCGTATGTTGCGAAATTTGTCCAGAGACTGACCATTAGCTGGCTGGTCTCTTTGTCCGCTTCACTCGGGGTGTAATTTGGGAAGTCCAAGTCGTTTTTGAAAAGATAAAGAAGCTCGTCCTTGTGCGCAACCCCTGAAGTGGGGGTGATTAAATTCGGGATTTGTTTTACTACTTACCGTAGTTTTTCGTGTAATTTAAAGTATTGGTGTAGCTTTCTGTACCGCGGTACCCAAACAAGTACTTATAAATCGGTTTCTCGTAGTACTTCAAGTGAAGGTCGAAACTGGAGCGCATACCTTCCAAATAGAGGCCATCCGTAAACATCTAAAGCTACAGTAGAAAGATCCGGGAAGGTTGTGGTGCAAACTTACGTTAGTAAAAGCTTTTCGGGAATTTTCACCTATTTCGGAGTCGCCAAAGTAGAACTCTTTAATTGACTGTCCAATGATTGTTCTGTCCTTGACTATAGCGCTTTCTCCATAATGCAGCTCGTGAGATGCCACTTCTTCAAACTGTTCCTCCCACCGTTTTAGTGTTGCTGCGTCGTTGAGTGTCTCTAAAAGTTACCCTGTTTCAGGTTTGAAAAGCGGTGGGGGTGTACTTACTGGCCGCATCGATCGCGCCACTTTCTGTTGTAATGCCTATCATGACTGGGACCTTAGCGGCCTCGCCATCACGTACTATATTTATTGGATCCTTTGGTAAAAATTTAGGGTCTTTTGCCAATTCTATTAGTGGTTTGAATATTTGGTAATGGCCCGATTCCTGGAAAAAATTCAATCGGATCGGGTACTTTCGTAAGGATACTATACCGTGATGGCTTTGGTCGCATTAATAATGTCACTCCCTGCGACAGTTTTTAAACATTTCACCAACTCTTCATAGCTAGCCCTGGTAGGACATCCAACAAATCCCGCCATTACTTTGCAACGTATTCCTACCACTTGGATTGGAGCTAGCGCCCAAGAATTGAACGCGGTGCCGCTCTGGGCGATAACCCCACTGATCAAGTCTAAAAACCATCATAAAGCGCATATTTCCACAATACAACCCCATACCTCTACTCAAAGGCGAAAGCATGTGGTAATGTGCACATGCTGCCCCCGCTCCGTTACCAAAAACGGTAATTTTCTCCGGATTGCCTCCGAAGTGCATTATATTTTGATTGACCCATTTCAAAGCAAATGCCTGATCTTTTAAACCTAAATTTCCGGAAATTGTACCGTCCTCGGTTAGGAAAAAACCAAGAGCACCTAAAAGTGCACGTTTAGTACCGCTATAATTGGCGGAGAACTAACCCAATCGATATCCCACCGTTACCAGGACGACGTCTTTGTCGAGAAGAAGTTCAGGTCCGTATTTGGCTTTGTTAGGGTTTCCGTAATCGAAATCCTCACCGTCAATGTAAAACATGACAGGTAGACGCTTTTGTTCATCTTCCGAAATCTGCGATCTTACTTTTAGTACATTACTACGATTAGATAAGGAAGTTTACCTGAGGAGTGTAAATATTTAAATAGAGACAATCCTCGTCCCCGATAACGGTTTCTCTTGCACTTTTTGCGTTAAACTGTAGGCAGACGTTGTGGGGCCGAGTGGCGTCTAGGATTCCACTCCACGGCTTCGCGGTGGTAGGTCTCTATAACTCAGTGTAAGAAATTGGAAGGTTGAGAGACATTTACCTCGTATCTATACCATCCAACGGGAGGCCTCGCGTATGGTACACCCGTGAAATAGTAGTAAGTGCGACCAGTTTGCGTTTTACCTTCTCCTCCTTGTAGCTCTCCCTGCTTAATTTTAACAATTGGTCCAGCACCAAATACAAAAACAACGCACACGCTGAGCAGCACAAATATTGACAAATTCAACATTTTCTATGTAAAACGCTACGAATCACTACACTTTTCTGACTTTCGTTTTATAGTGATAACGTGTGAGGGTACTTCAGATAAGCTACAGTATTTGGAAAGAACGTATAAAAATTTGACACGTAGATCTACTAGTGCTTGTTAACGGTTAATTGTGGTCATTCAACTCGGATGACCGTGAATCTGAAAATAATTGATTTTTGAGTTCTGGATTTAGGGAGGTGCGTGAACAGATGGCCACATGCACTTAGACTTCAGTTTCACCGTTTCTACGTCAGTCCCGATCCTTAGAACACTAACCTATCATACTCGAGACGAACTTGGGGTCGCTTACAGAGATGGGGTTGTTTCTTGCATCCCCAGTATGATTCAGCCCAGAAGTTGTACCGAACTTCCACTATTTCGGGCAAAACATGAGGTAAATGCCCTTTCTTTTTCTTAAGGTGAAAATTGCAACCAGAAAACTGTATCATAATCAATACCAAATTAACGTTAATTATGCCGGCGACTAGCTCAATCGGTCCTCTTTTTTACTTTACCTGTCCTATTTGGGTTTGCTTTACGTGTCTCCTCTAGCTGAAATTGTTACCACGAAAGGTGTTGTTTGAAATTTGTGCGGTTCAACACAATGACAACAACGAAAATAATGAAGTTTAGTATATTGATGAAAATAATCACGAAAAATATTGAGGACATTTAAGGATGCATCTCCATCAGTACTTTGCTGTTTATAAAATGGTCTAATAATAATAAAAAAAAAATAGAATTATTTAGGCGTTAAAAAGCCTCCGTACCAACCAAACGCTAAGCTCTCGTACTGACTCTTCGGGTGCCAAAACAAGAGACTCTCTTGATTTCATGCAAATCTCATCCCCACTCTGTATACTAAGCTGATATAAAACGCCTATTTCATGGTAGAAAGCAATGGCGGCGATATTTCGTTAATTTTGATTGGTTTGCCAAACTCAAAAGTTGTCTACATCAACGCTGATACAACAGAAATATACTTATTTCTTTCCCAAGGAAGCTTAATTTGCAGTGTAAGAAATGAAACATTATATGACCTCTTTTTATCGTGTAAAAGGAAACAATTTCCCGGCAAATGTAATAAAGCTCGCTAAAATATACTTGACAAAGTAAAGACTTGATCATGACATGATGAATATTTATTTGGTTCCTTGTGATTGAAAACTTGACCGTCTTTAAACTTTTCCTTTCGCATATTTCATTGGAATGAATTCGAAAAAAAATTACGTAAAGTCGGCCCCCTCGTTACAGTGTTCATGTTAAAATCGATTGTCACAAACAGAATCACCTACTAAGAAATTATATTAGAGGACCTCCCCTTTTCGTATTGCTTATGCAACGTTCGGCCGCGGGCTAGTGTTTTAAAGGATGGATCATTATAAAACCGGAAAATTTGGGGAAACACGGACTTCTTTGTGTTTTTTTTCTCGAGCGTAAGGAAAAATTGGCTTTTGGGAGAATTTGGATTTCTCGCGTTTTTACTGAAAAAAACCTATAGAAGTATATTTAGGTGAAAACTGACCACTTAAACGTTAGAAGTCGCTAATAAACCTTTGCTTTTAAACAAAATAACTTTCATTAAATAAATGAAAAGGACACAAATAAAATACTTCATCGGAACGAAATTCCTCTTTGAAACAAAAGACCGTTAATTAAAAAAAAATTCTTCCGCCTTCTTCTTGGTGACGTTACCACTAAAGGCATATCTCAAATACGATTTGTCGAAGGAGAGCACTCACAAAGTGAACCATCTGGACGCGACATATCTATTGCTGAACTCGAAGCGAATACCTTCAACACCAAGTGTCGGAAGAGGGTACTGCTACTCATACAGGCCAGGTGGAACGTCTGGACGAGACACATGTGCTGGTGGTGTCCAGACCTTCAGTGCATATCTGCAGAACGGAGTTATTCTTGTTTGTAATCACTTTTTTTACTTCAGAATGAAACAAAATCTCGATGGTCGGTCGGTCTGTCTGTAGGTACTCCAATTTCCCGATAAAAGGCTAAACCGATTGAAACCAAATTTCGTTCACGTATTCTTAGGCATAAAAGGTAGATCGGAAAAGCTTTTGAGCAGAATGGCACATGTGCAGATCTGTCCTAGTCGCGCAAATTTTTCATTCTTCGACAACTTCGTTCCAATGGACCAGTGGAACATCTCTAGGACGGTATTGATAAGTTTTTAGTGCATTTTCCAGCTCATCTTGGAAGGCGCTATTATGGCCACTTTCTCCGCTCGTCCGTCCGTCCTAGGCCTTTAACTACTGCTGTAGTTTTCAAGATATTTAGTACGCGTAGTCGGGTCCAATATGAGACCAACTTTTTAGTCGTTTGAGGAGATCTCTGCCCTACAACGGCGTTTATTACGTTCAAGGTAAGATTGTTTTTATATTATTACTTTTACCTTCATCATTGATCATTGATTTTTGTGAAATTCTGCACATTAACTTACTCGATCATTATTGAGTTAGGGGATTCTTTGGGGTTTAAGTTCAATTTTAACGTGATTTCCAACCCTGATCTAACTACCAGTGTATGCTGCGGGGTTTGAGTAAAAACAGCCCAAGCTACTGTTATAAGATCCCTTGTCCGTGTTACGTTTGCAATAATATTTTAAATCCATCACCTGGTATCCGAGGTTGACTATTCTTATTTAAAGCAAAGAAGAAACCGTCCGTTCAATTGATTTTATAAATGTTACACCATTTAGTCTCCAGTCCACTTGATTGGAAACAAACTAATAATTTCAAGTAAGCTTCTTTTATGAATTGCTCCAAATCCGTGGTGCGTCTGCTAATAGATCCGTTTCACATACAGCAGTAGTGTCATTTTTAATGTGATAAAAGTGCTGCTTGTTCCCTTCGAATGTTTTCCAGTGTACGGACAGCAACTTGTCTTCGTTCGGTGTGGGCTCGCTGAAAACAAAAGGTGAACATTTTAACCGCAAGCTTGCTCCTACCCATATTTGGCGAAGTCGGTCCACAACGTCGTCAAAAGTTCAATCATCTTTTTATCAGACCACGTAGGGACGTAACCAGGAAACAGTACCGTATTGTTGAAGAGGTACGGAAGCTCGTCTCCGTGCGTTACCACTAAATAAACTGATGTTCATAACTAACAAGTGAAGAGGATTATTACCAAACTGTTGGTCTATTTTGTAACGTTTAGCAAATGTCTCCGAACCTTGATATTCAAAGAGATAGTAATAAACCTGAGAGGAATGCGTGGAGTGGATTTGAATGCTCTCATAAGCTGCTTCTAGAAACACTACATCGGTGCACATCTACAAGTTTGGTTAGTAACACGAAGGAGGATATGACAACTTACTTTAATGAGTAGTTCTAATGACGAGAAGTTTTCTGGGTCTGTACCCAAGTAATGGTCTCTAATTGACTTGGTAACATTTGGGGCTTTCAAGTACCATAAAAACAATGGCAATGTCTTCTCGAGGTATTCTTGGCGGTTTGTAGCTGGCATACCTGCTAATATATCTGAAAACAAAATGTATAAATGATGTTGTCCCTGTACACGGCAATTCCGGTCACCCGAGCGGATTAGATTATACAAAAAAGTGAATAGCGTACCTGGAACAAACATCGCTCCATCTTGTGCTGTTGCCCCTGTTATAAAAGGTACCCTTGCCACCTTCCCCGATTTGGCAATATTCGTGGGAGCATCTGATAAGAAAGCTCCAGTTGCATTCACTTCAATGGTCGGTCGGAAGTAAATGAGCCGAGTTCCGATGTTTTCCTAAGCAATTTTTACAAATAATTATGGGAAAACGCACTTAAGTAATACATGCAAACTGATCGCAGCTTTTAGTATATCCGTTCCTTTGAGCACTTTTAGACAGTTTATCAGATCTTTACTTGTTCCTCTTTTACACCCGGCAATTTCCGCTAAGGTTAAAGAGTGGTTTCGTAGTTCTTTTGAGGGAGCTAGCGCCCATCGAGAGAATGCGGTTCCACTTTGGGCTATAACTCCGTGAATTAAATCTGAAATAGGCAAATGAGTGTGTGTCTTAGCAGTGTTCAACCACAAATTTCTCCCAGCGGTATAGGAGCTGTTAGAAAAAATACCTTTACTCAAATTTGAGAACATATGCAAGTGAGCGCTGGCGGCACCAGCAGAGTGTCCGAATACCGTAACTTTCTTTGGATTACCACCGAAATGTTTGATGTTATTCGCTACCCATTCAAGTGCTAACGCCTGATCCTTTAACCCCATGTTTCCTGGTACGACTTCGTCGCCGGTACTAAAAAATCCGAGAGGACCTGCACCAGGTTATAAGTAATTGCAGGTATCAAATCACCTAGGCGATAGTTTGCTGTCACCAAGACTATGTCTTTGTCCATCAGAAGCTCAGGCCCGACTTCTTCGCGTTGGGCTGTACCCTCAAAGAAGCCCCCGCCGTGAATGTAGAACATAACGGGTAGCAATTCGACATCAGTTGATGAAGGCTGCAAAAGAGAACGGAATAGCTAATTACGATGTGTGACGAAATCGTCAACAAGAATGCTGATAAACAATTATTGGAATGACACGTACAACTTGTGGGGTATACACATTCAGGTACAAGCAATCTTCGTCTCCATCTTGCTGCGGCCCGAAAAGCCCAATATATTGCAAACACTTAGCATGTGAACGTGTGGCATCGTAGATTCCTTCCCACTTGCCGAAAGCTCGGGGCGGCTAAAAATGTGAAACATTAAAACGCGGTTAAGGGCGCGTTTAGGTAAATACTTCAAATCTGTAAGATGCAATTGGCGGTTTGGCGTACGGTATGCCAGTAAAGGAGTAAAACGTGCGATTACCAAAAGAAGTTTGACCGCTACCCTTGAGGGTACCAGATTCGATAGTTATTTGTGGATGGTCGCCATTTGCTAACAAAGTGACACACGCCACAAGACCGTAGATGAAAAACGTTCTCATTTTGTGTGACAGGGCGACTCTTTTGAACTACTACTAGTCCACTACCAAATTCGCGTTCAATATTCTGATAACCTCTTATCTAATCACAAGCTTGTCATTTAACGTCCTGGACTATATGGTAAAAGGCAAAGGTTATTAAACATGACCACAAAATACATATAACTAATGAGATAAGTTTGGTTTCAGGAACATTCACCACCATAAATCTGGCTCCAAGTAAATACTATCTAGGGCAAAGCTTTCATGCCTTCTGCAATGGGTTTGCACATAGTTGGTGTTGACCCTGCCTTTTTCGGAATAATTTTGAATGTGAAACTGAAAATTGTTTCGCCAAATAATTTTAATGGCCTAAATTTTATGGTGATATACTGAACATTTGTCCTTTTTCCTTTATGAACATCAACTTCACTTGGTGGCAAAATCACAAAATCACAAAGTGATCATATAGTTTTGAAGACATTGATGAAAAAACATTGTGAAATAGCACTAACTTACATTTCCCATTACATGATTTTCTATTTCTAGTTTTCAGAATAACTAAATCGAGTTCGTCGTCACGGTCTTTGTGAATTACCCCTAACTTAATGCCAGTACCGTACTAACAATGTACGGTACTATGGTACTAATGGGTTCATAAATGCAAAAAATATATGCAATACAAACGGCTTCAAATTTACCCAGAGATTGAGATCTTTAAGAAGATACAGATTCAATTTTCCTTAATTAAACTTCAATCGATTGCAAGTTACGACAAGTTTTCTTAAATTAATACAACCCTTAATTTTCACATAAATAAACGAATGTCCTTCTGCACATGAAACAAGCTCGGTTGACCCTCATTTCATCCAAAATACGGGAAAATCAAAGAATGGAGCTGTAGATTGAACTTCTATAGTTAGATTTACAGCAAGCACGTCTAATTAATATTAAAGTTTGTTCTTAACGGGTCTTATAAATTATTATGAACCTGTGCTAAGATAAGTTTTAATAATAATAATAATAATATATTTATCCCATTTATGATGACTACAATTTTTGTGGAATTTTTTGGAATAATAATAATAACCATCTTCTCCAGTACATGATGGTTATAAATAAAACAAGTCCATTAGTACTACAGCTTACTCATTCTTCCTTGTTGCATTACTTTGAAAAGGTAGCGGCTACTGCAGCGCGCGCTCTCGATGGTTCTGTGGTACTAATGATAAGTTTTATATAGGCACATATAGGTAATAAGTGTACAAATACTTCTAAAACTGAAACTAATGTTAAACCTGCACTTATAATAATATCATTATACACGTTTGCTCGGTAATGAACGCATTTATGAAGGTATAGAAGTTAACACCTCTGTATCTGTAACTTCGCTGAGCCAGTTTTTCAGGCGGGTAACTAAAAACCTTCACGGAATCCAAATTTTACACATTACTTATTTTATTTATTTATTTTTAGTTTATTGTCTTTATTTTATAGTGGACGGAGTTAAGTTCATGAATGGTTTTTGTATATAGTTGAGCAGTATGTTAATATTCTACATGGGTCTAATTGCACAAATTGTTAGTGATTATCTCTGGTAATTGACCCTACTTATTGTGCTTAGCTCCAGTTATTTGAAAGCCAGTTTAGGTATTGTTCTCTAGCTGTTGGAGGATCTGGGAATTATTAACATGTAAGTTAGCAACCATTGATCACACGCTATCTTATCTAGGTTTTGTTTATAGACAATCTTAAGTTAAAAGTTGGTGCCGAATTATTCAGTAACCCTCTTAGGGCATTAAATGTAGATGGGTTCAACGAGATATCACAAGTGGTTTGTTTTTAGTGTTTATTTCCTCTGCTCCAAATCCGGAGATCAACCCTACTTTTCATTTCTAAGTTCGAGGGTTATCAATCGTCTTCACACAAGCATTACGATATCCATACATCAGTAAATACCTGTGACCATCTTATCCACTTCAAATCGATGTCATTAGGTCAACAGGAATTAACCAAGGATAAGGAAGAGAATCGTTAAGGGGAAACGATATCTTACCTTTTTTGAAATATAAATCTTTGGTTAATAATTAATCGTTGAATACCAGTTAATGGTGGGAAATTAAATTTTCGGGAGATAACAAGGGTGAAACCTTAAACTCGTTGGTGGATAGGGCCGAACGTATGGCTACAGCGAGGAGGGCATTTGGCAAGACCAGGTCTGAGAAACAGCCCACTTATTAAATTTGACGCTATGGGAACGGACCTTAGGTTAAAACCACCTTGGACGAACATGCAATGAGCACGTCGACCACTATCCTGTTATTCCTGTTAAACGGAAAATCATCAATGAAGAGATGGATAAAAGTTAGCACTTTATTATGAATTTATTAATATTTATATTTATAGCTCATCGGAAAGTTTAACTTCGTGCGGTGTATCAAATAGCTCTTTCCAGAAACTAGCATCTTCAGAAAGCAACCCTTCCTTGCATTCCAATGCAGCATCCTGCTTTATGTGATAATAATATTCCTTGTCCTTTTCAACGGCCTTCCATTCCTCATATTTCGGATTACTTTCTGTTGGAGTAGGGTTCCTACAAAATGAATCGCTGAAGTCGCCTCCCCTGTTGGCTGTCTATCGTTACCCATAAGTTGCGAAATTGGTCCACAGCGTTGTTAAAAGATCCACGAGTTTTTTTTCGTATTTTGTGTCGGGGAAAATCCCATTGAAAAGGTACAACAGCTCATCCGCGTGCGTTACTCCTGTAAGTGTTTAATTGTAATTGTTAACCTAAAAAAAGCATTACCGAATTCGAAGTCTACGCCATAGTGTTTCGCATAAGTGTCAGCGCCTCGGTGTCCAAAGAAGTAGTAATATATTGATTGGTTGGTGTATTTTAAGTGTGCTTGAATACTTTTATGAGCACCGTCAACGAAAACTCCATCGGTACACATCTAAAAATAAGTGTGTGGTCGTGTTAGCTTCCATTGGCCTTACTTTGACAAGTTGATTAATTTTCGACAAATCGAGTGAGTCGCTATTGAAGTAACGTTTTGTAATTGCTTTGCTGAGGTTCATTCTGATAGTAGCTGGGACGTCATAATAAAACAGAACGACGGGCAACGCCTTTTCACCTTCCTGAAGTATTCCTAGAAGTTGAATGGTTCTAGGTAAACTAAAATCAGTGATTTCGTACTTGGCACAAAAATAGCCCCGTCTTCGGATGTAATCCCAGTCATGAAGGGTACATTCGCAACGTCGCCAGTTTTAATGCTCTCCAATGGATGTTTAGATATGAATGCTCCGTCTACATCTGGTTCCACAGTTGGGCCAAAGTAAAAAATATGCGAACGTCTCTGTTGCTAAAATACATCTATAGTGAAATTGACCATGGTTAATGTAAACCTAATACATCCAGTGTGGAAGTGGCTCTAATTATATCCGCTCCTTTCACATCCCGTAAACACCGAACCATCTCGATGTCACTTGCTCTATTACATTCGACTAAGTTTGCCAGAGCAAAAGAATGATCACGTAGAACTTTTTCGGATATCATGGCAAATCGGGCAAAGGCTTGCGCACTTTGAGCAATCACCCCCTTAAACATCCCTTAAACATTCGCAATTTTATACAGACATCCTACAGCAAATCTTACCTCTACTCAAGGGCGAAAACACGTGCAGGTGCGCACTAATCCCCCCTGCAGAATGTCCAAATATGGTTATCTTATTTGGATCACCACCAAACTTTGCTATGTTATGTTTCACCCACTTTAAAGCGAAAGCTTGATCTTTCAGCCCCATGTTTCCATAGAGTCCCTCCTTCAAAGGGCTAAAGAATCCAAGCGCGCCTACAATTTGGTTACCACATGGAATTGACGTGAATAGCTTTTACCTAGTCTGTAATTTACGGCTACCAGAACAACGTCCTTTTCCATTAAGAATAACGGACCGTATTCTTCAAACTGAGCGGATCCTTCCACGAAACCGCCACCGTGAATGAAAAACATGACGGGTAGCAAGTTTTCGCTTATCTGTAACCACATAAATTAAATTTCGCCCTGATCACAATAAAATTGTAACCTGCGGCGTGTAGACATTCAAGAAGAGACAGTCTTCATCTCCAACAACTTTCGTTGGCGATCCCACCACCGGTTGTAAGCACTTGGGGTGGGTTCCTATGGCATTGTACACACCTTCCCATTCTCCAAAATCTTGGGGAGGCTAAACAAAGCGTTAAAAGTACAGTCGAACTAAAAGGCCTGGTGGGAATTATTTGAAACCTGAGCGCACCAACGGGTGGTTTTGCGTAGGGTATGCCGGTGAAAGTGTAAAAAGTGCGGTTGTTGATGGTGGATTGTAGTCTTCCTCTAATTTCACCTTGCTCGATCCATACTTTGGGGAAATCGCCATAAACGATTGATAACAGGCACAGAGTGAACGTCAAGGTTATACCCATTGCGCTCTGTTTAGACTAATGCAACGATAGAATATTTTCAATGGCCTTTGATAAGATAATTTAATGTCATGTGACATACGAAGTACATAATAAATAATTTCGGATTTTCAACGCGTCATTGAAGTAATATTAAGTATCGTGTCGTTATAAATACCAATTTGATTATCCTCGTCGGCAACCCAACAGATTAGATTGTTTAATTCATTCTATCGAGAACCATTACCCTTAAAATGTTTTAGGAACCAAACTCCAATTTTTAGTAAATTGTGTTCTACTGTTTTCTTTATGATGCAAATTTTTGTATGGTATTCCACATTTTAGAAGAGAAGTCCATTTTGACACTGATATTCTGTATGGTGAATGCAGGTAGCCTTATTTATACTTTATAGATGATACAATTTATAATAATTTAAAAAAAATATAAAAAATTATAAAAAAACTAAAAAGCTATATAGTCCAGGCTATATAATATTTTTTGACAAAAAAAATTAGATATCGGTTCAAACCGGGTTTTTCACGCAGGTGAAATGATTAGAAATTGGGAAAAAATAATTAAAACAACTGAATTTTTCCGTGGATGAAATCCCGGGGGTTGAAAGGGGTGGAAAGTGGTATTTTGCAATTTATAGCAAAACTATTTCTTTTTCTTAACTTATCTTAACTTATTTCTTAATCTTCTTGAATTGAATCCATTTAAAAAGTATGGTTAGATGCGATAACTTTTTTACCTGACCCCGTAAACTTATTACAAAGAAACTTTTGTAATAGCACATTTCAGATGACTGTATTTTCTAAGAAAAATGAAATTGTACAGCGCGTGGTGTTTGTGCGCAATACGTCAAATTATTATTTCGCCTGCCCGATCTGCAGATTTATTAGCACATCCCAAACTCCGTTCTCCAAATATTCGGATTTGAAGTTTTTACCTTACCAACATTGCTTTCGGGGTGAATTTTCATTGCAGTACCGTGATTGAAGCATTTTCAGCACCCATACCGCTTCTACACAAGGGTCCGGAATATCAACATTTGTTAATAAAGGCATGTAGGTTAGCGACCAAATTTGACCCTATAACTTTTAATGGTGGAAGAACTAGAAGGTATAAGATACTAGTTTATTGATCGATGCCTATGCTAAATGTGTATATGGAAAAGAGTACTTGGCAAACTCCTCCCTTGGATCAATAGGTCGTGGAATAACGTACATCAAGGTATCATCATCAAAGTGATCTCCAGTGTCTTGCGCATCGGCAGCTTCTTGTAAAGCTCTCATTCCTCGTGATCTTGGCGTGAATTTCGGAACATTACCATACGAGTACATTCGTCGTGAAGCTTCTCGAATCACATCAATCACTCTTCTGGAAACTGTATCATCACATTCCATATTGAATGGCAGGTTCAATTGATTACATTGAAAAACTGTACGTCCCAATATTTCCACAACTAACCTGTTTCTGTGAATTGATGGGACGATTTCGATTTCAAAACCAAGATTCGTTAAACACCCTGGAAGAGTGGTGCCTCAATTGACGTCCGTCAGTACAGTTTTACCTTACGAATGACGCCGATCAAATGATGTGGCCTATGTCTGATGATTCCATTGTACTCGTAAGATCCGTAGCGTAATTTTACGTGAGGAATATCCATAGTCCAAAATGTTCAAATCTGACAGATCAGAATTCCTGTCATTTTGTTTGCCAAACCGTTTTTTTTTTAATTATTTATTAGTGCAGAAGTATACAATCAAATTTTGAAATATAGAAAGTCCTACAATTCGTCTTTGGATTTACCAGACCGATGCTTCCGGAGCGTCGTCGTTCTTTCGTTTAAATCTAAATTCCTCCAAAACTCAGTCCGTTGTTTATAGCAATCCTCTACACTCGGCGATTCGTTAATTACATAACATTTTCGATCTTGGGCACTGTACGATTCCCATTTCACCAGATCCGGCTGCGAATCCGGCGTCGGGTTCCTGCAAGTTGTAAATCTGAGTACTGAGTAATCGTCGTTGAAATTTACCCAAATTTAGCGAAATTCGTCCACAGTTTTGCCATTAACTCCGCCACTTTGGACCCTTGCTGATTTCGTAACGAATCGGGAAAGAGTTCTTTGTTGCCAAACAAGTAGAGCAGATCATCTGAGTGACACACTCCGTAACTATCGGGAGAAAGACCCTCAATCAAACTGCAGTAGCTCTCCGGCCCTTTGTATCCAAACACGTAAAAGTATACCGCATTTTTGCCCTTATTCGAGTACAAGTCGCTCGCGTAGTTCGCCGATGACAAATAGTTGGCATCCATGTACGCCTGCAAATATTTCAATGCCAATTTTCTTAGAAAGACGTGCACCTTTTACCTCCGAGAAGGCTTTTCTGCTTTTTTCGTTTAATTTCTTCTTGTTGAAGTAGAAATCAGCAATTTTGTTGGTGGCTGCCTTCTGATGTTTTGGAGTGGCGATTTCCTTGTAATTTAAGACTAAGGAGATGCGATCGTTAAAATGTTGATTGAATTCTTCTAATAGCTTGGGATCGTTGAACAATTGAGCTAAAATTTGTACTCCCAGACTGACTTTTTGAGAGTAATATTGCACAGACCTGTTCTAAAATCTCCCTCGTCTTTTGTAATCCCAGTCATGAAAGGGACACTCGCAGATTTCCCAGAAACAATTATATCAATCGGATCGGCTGAGAGAAACGCGCTTTCATGGTCTGGTTCCATAACCGGTTTAAATACGGTAACAGGTTCTATATCCCACTCCTGCAAAGACTTTTTTACGTAACACGCAGACGTGTACTACTAACCGTAAGGGTGGTGGCGGCTTTAATAATTTCTTCGCTATCCTTCGACATCATGCACTTCAGCATGTCATCAACATCTTCCTCTGTTGGACACTCTAGCCGTTGGGCTAAAAAGTTGGACATGCGAACAGAAAGGAAGTAAGGCATTAAAGCATTAAGAGCAAGTGCCGTGCCGCTTTGGGCAATAACCCCACTGATTAGGCCTGCAAGCTCGAATCGTTAGTCGCACTTAGACTGTTTTCTTAAACAGTTCACCTTTACTCATTGGAGACATAGCGTGGAAATGTGCACTAATTCCTCCAGCTCCTTGTCCGAAAAGTGTAATCCGCTCCGGATCCCCACCGAAGGCAGCGATGTTTGCTTTTACCCATTTTATAGCTAGAGCTTGATCTTTGAGTCCGTAATTTCCTAGAGCGTCTATTGAACCACTGGAAAAGAATCCCAGTGGACCTAAAAATGCGGCGTTACCGAAGTTCGCGACCTTCTGATTTACCTAATCTGTAGTTAATGGTCACCAGGAATATGTCCTCGTTCATAAACAAAGAGGGATCGTAATCCATGGCGCTTCCCGTAATAAAAGCGCCACCGTGAATAAACAGCATAACAGCGAGGTTACTCGTGGGTTTCAACTGAGGCGTGTAGATGTTCAGATACAAACAATCTTCGCTTCCAGTTACTGTATGGTTTTTCAAATATGTGTACGCCTGCAGACATCTCGCGTGCCCTTTTGTTGCGTCAAATACCCCACTCCAAGGGGCTGAAGGGACGGGAGGCTGACGAAGGGATTTTGAAACATAGCTAAGGCATTTGGTACTTACCTTAAATCGGAGTTTACCCACCGGTGGTTTGGCGTACGGTATTCCCGTAAACGAATTGAACTCATTTTGCTTTTCGGTAAGTTTCACGGCCCCTCTTAGGGTTCCCTGTCCAATGGTCACTTCGGGGCTACAAAGTGCTGCAGATATTACAATGAAGAAAAAGGGTATTGCTGCAAAGTTATGCATGGTTAAGATTTTAGAATGAGGTACAGCTACTGACTGATAATGGCAGTAATCTTGGGACACCTATACGAAAACTCAAGTACTTCACGTCCACGTAATACTGATATCGGTTAAATAAATGATTTGACACTTTATTGAATCGGCATCTACATGAAGTTCTAATTTTGTGAATTTCATAGCACAGTGCAAAAGTTTCAAATCCTGTGGCAAATAAAAAAAAACTCTTTAATTATAAATTCTGAACATAAGCGTAACCCCAAGTGAACGCACACAGTCGGCGGGACTTTAGGTTTAAGTTATGGCAATCGGAGATAAGGGATAAATTTGTGTTGCACTAAATTTACAGTGCTATTCACTCTGTCTTCTTCGTGCTTTTCTAGGGTTACAATCTAATTGTATTGATCTGCCTTGCCTCGTAGTATCCAGGACGTCGACTTAATAGCGCTTGAGAGTGCTCGTTGAGGGGGCTCACCCAGCTTAATTCAGGACAATAGAAATAAAGACATTGAAGCTTTGTGAAGTTATGCAATTTTTAATATATTGGACTCTTAAAATACATACCTTCTAAAAGCTCAAAGACATGTACATTCTTAAAGGGAGCAAATACTTACCGTTAAACTTTCAGAAAGTCAAGGAATTGTTACTTTATGACAATGTTAATTGAACATGAGTATAAAGTTGCAAGACCGTGCACTTTACGTAGATAACGCGGATCTTTGATTGACCTAAACATTCCAAGCAAAAAAGGGGTATAGCTGGAGCTATACATTTAGAAATTTTAATCCGGCTAATTAAGTGAGTATAATTAACTGTAGTTAATAGTATTGCAGCAATCTGTATCAAAATAAGTCATGTTTGGTATCCAATGAAGCGCGCTTAATTAACATGCATTTTAAGATTAGCCTCAGAATTTTATCGCGTCAGAGGACCGAGTAATTACTTTAAAAAGTTTTAAATTTTGAATGTTATCACCAGAGCACGTCGTGTCGGGTGGAAAACCACCGGCGGGCCGTTCCACAAATTTCCTAATTCCATTAAAGATGAAATCTTCATTTAGAGGAGATCTTTTGGCTTCGTTGTAACAGTATAATCACCATCCTATGTATACCTTGAGAACGGTTACCGCAACGAATGGATACGTAAAGTTATCAATACAAATAAATGCAGACGATGACATTGTAAATAACTCAACGCCTTTACATTGTCGTATGGCCAATCTTTAAAAAAACACCGTGTATCAATTCAATTTAAAATTTAAAAAAAATTGCTGTGGCTACCAAAGATACCACCCACACACCTGCGCATGCGGAATTCTACCGTGTTACGTTTAACAATATGTGTGCCAAATTTGGTTCCGATCGGTTCAGCCGTTTAGCCGGAAATGAGACACGGGCCGACAGACAGACAGAACGACATCATCGAGATTTTGTTTGATTCCTGGTGCTTCAAAACGTGTATCGCCGTCAAAAAAAGGAGGGGTCATTTTTTACGGCAAAGCAATACCTCCCTTACTAACGTGCGAGTGGTAAAAAAAAACGTAGCCCTCGTTACAGACCCTTATTAATTTTTAGGGCTCTAAATGCCAAAATATATTAAAAGTCGTCCCTTTCTGGAAGATTTGCCACTCTTCTTTGCTAAACCTTAAGGACAAAGCTTAGCGTTATGTACCCCTTGAATTAATGACTTTATCTCTGGCTTTGGTAGACAAATGGTGGTGATTACATTTTTTTTACTGTACAGGCCAAAATTTATTAGAAATTATCTCTTTCTGGTAAGTCTGCGGCCAGTTTTTCCTTGACTCAATTTTAAAAGTTACACAATGAAATATATATTATCATGCTGTAAAAAAACCAGAAAATTCGTATTACTTCTGCCAAAAAAACCTAAATTTGTAGATTTGGTTTTTATTTTTTAGGTAGATTTCTATCCACCATGGTACCAGTATAGTTATAGGTTTATATATTTATAACTTCCAAAAAACACTGTAACTTTCGTAATTATGGACCGACTTCGACCAAACTTTAAGGGTTGGTGTAATTCATAAGTAACTCAGTTAAGTTCTCAGTTAATTCCGCCATATTGAAACAAAATGGCGGACACTTTTACATGTTAATGCGGTTAAAGAAATCTACCTACACCTGATAAGCCGAGCCGAAAGGGATTTTTGTTGTTTTCTGTTTCTGATGTTATTTGAGCTGATACAGAAAAATAAAGAACACTGCCAAGGCTGCCTTGTAGAGCTCAAAAGGTTTTTAATAAAACGTTTCGTTTCGGGGCTACCATCGTCAACTTTATTTTTTTATATGACCCGTAAAAGAAGTACATACTGTATTGACTAGCATATTTTATTACTAATATAACCCACAAAAAAAAACAAAAGCTGAAAATTGTTGGTTTCAACAAAATGGTGCACCCGCGCAAAACGTCCCAATCGAGAGAATACCTATCGGACAAATGTTTTGTTTCAAAAATCTGTCTGGCGAACAAGCTCAATGGCCACAAATGCTTTATCTTTAACCTAAAGCTTTAACAGCTTTATAGACGAGTACTTCAAAATGGAGGACACGAGAACGTTGCGTAGGTGGATCCAGATATATTTCTTCTTATCTACTATTGACCTGAAAGATGCGTATTTCCTCGTAGCCATTGCTCCGGAAGACCGCAAGTTTCTATGGTTCTCCTTCCATCCTCGTCAACAGGTTGGGAGCAAGTTGTAGGAACAAAACGGAGCGAGGATGGTGGTCGGTAAAATAAACGAACAATTACACCATATTAATTTTCTGGAGCTTCAGGCCATTTTGTTGGATCCAAAATGTTTCGGTGGAGGTTTAAAACATCGTAGTACATTCAGGAATAGCTTCAGGAGACGATGTCTTCATGGCAACAGCCCAAGAAGTGATTTATTTTATTTACTCCAACAATTAACGCGCACAGGGCCGAGCTGGCATCAATTCTATCAGTAAACCTAGGTAAGGATCCAATGTTCAGGAGATTTTGGAACCTAGGCAAATTTTTAATTACTTTGAAAAACACCCGGCGGAATTTCTAAAAACCTTACCTTAAAAAAAGCATGTTCCGGTGTCCCTAACTGCCACCGTCAGAACCAGGTACCCAGCTTGAATAATTAGCGATCTTCTTTTGGACGAAGGAGGTATTGTTAAAGAAACCTCATCACCGATGTGATTAAATTCGATTCAATGGGGAAGCAAGTCCGTATCATTCCTGTAACGCCAACACACAATGATCCTCTTCTGGGGGCACTACAATGCCATCAAAAAGAGTTGCTGTCGAGTCACCTTTGGAAAATCATATTTAGCTCGAACTTCCAAAGACGACTCGACGGCTATTTTTGATCGCCCGTTACTAGAGCATAGCTTTTTAATCTTAATAGGAAATGGATACGATATCGTGTGTTGATGAGGTTTTTAAAAGGTTTTGGAACTGACTGAGCTCTCCAGTATCCAGTAGCCCAAATGGCATGGTAAGCAGGCTATAGGTTTGGGTGTAGCGATTTGGTGCAAATGGATCCATGGTTCGCATCAAGGTTTGGGTTTTGTGAAATACTGAAAATTTAAATTAAAAGCACTTAATTAAAAAATAGAAAAATAGTGGGGCCACGAATCAAAACAAGTAGTTAGACCCCCATGTTCAGATATCCACAGACACCAGCTGCTTTTCGTTCAACAATCAACTTGTAAAAAGCATATGATACAAAAACATTCCCTAGAAATACTACTTTATCTATGTAAGACAATAAATGGGATTTTCCACATAAGGTAACATAAGGATTTTCCAGACACGAGTATTGATAACTGGTTTTGTAGCGGAATATTTGCAGTGTAAATATAAATAAGGCGTCACTACTACTTGTTGGGTTATCAGTCAGCTTTATTGCCTGATTCATTATTATTGTAAACTTCATGATACCCTCGCAGTTAGTTGTTCAAAACCTAAGCAGCGAAACACCACAAACAAAGTGCACCCAGCAATGTCTATTAATTTCATTTGTTCCTCAGTGCTATTCTTTGTGTATTTTTTCATAATTGCAAATGCCGAAACCTCAAACCCCCAAAATTCCGTAAAACAGGGAGGTCTTACCGGTAGGTATATGCGAACAAGGAATGGTAGACAAATTAGTGCGTACCTAGGCATTCCGTATGCCAAACCGCCCATTGGAAATCTTAGATTTAGGGTAAGTAGTTACAATTACCATATTTAAAGTTTAGTTTTCCCCCTTAGCCCCCCGTTCCTGCAGATCCATGGTCAGGAACCTTAAACGCTACGGAACCCGGTTCGGCATGCGCCCAAGGTGCGGTAATTTACGCCACGCCGTACCAAGGAGATGAAAATTGCCTATTTCTAAATTTGTACACGCCTCAAGTAAGAGCAATTCGTTTCAAAAGACTGTTACGCTTAATTTCACTATTTACAGTTACATAAAAGTGAAAGGAGGTCATACGCTGTTATGGTGTATATACATGGTGGAGGTTTCGCTTTGGATACTGGAAATGGATATGGGCCCGATTATTTGTTAGATTATGATGTCATACTCGTCACCTTTAACTATAGGCTTAGTAATCTGATGCAATATAACTTGCGGAAAGAGACGATGCATTATACTTTGTAGGCGCACTTGGCTTTATGACAACTGGGGATGAAAACCTTCCCGCTAATAACGGCCTAAAAGATCAATCTTTGGCCATCAAATGGGTTCATGAGAATGTGGGTGCATTTGGTGGCGATCCCAAACGAATAACTTTATTCGGGGAATCGTCAGGGGGCGTTAGTGTACATTACCATATGTTTTCGCCGCTTACCAAAGGTAATAAATACGCTATAGTAATGTGGCCAATTGTCAGTTCGTATAGGATTGTTCCATGCCGCAATTTCGCAAAGTGGGACGTTGTTTAGTATCACGTCAATAGTCGACCCAAAGGCACTTATCTCGAACAGTAAGCGACTATCTGAGTATGTGGGTTGTCCAACGGAAAACCATGCCAAAATGGTGGAGTGCCTGAGATCGGTGGACGCCAGAAATATTTCTGAAGCCGTTAGCATCTTTGCTGTAAGCATTTACTTTTTCTCTTCCTTGTACGCGCCCGTATTTGTAGGAATGGGACTCCGATCCTGTAATGATCTTTATGCCGACCATTGAAACTAACCACAGAGGTGCATTTTTACCGGAAGACCCCGTAAACATCTTAAAATCAGGAAAGTACGCAAACGTACCTTGGATCTCTGGCATGAATAGCGAGGAAGGAGTGTATAGAGCTGCTTGTATGCCCATATGGCGCCATTAACACCTCTAATAAACTGCATTTCAGACCTGTTTACGAGAGAAGATTTGCTGAGAGACCTTAATCAAAATTTTAGTCGAGTTATGGCAATAACCTTAAACGACAAAGATCCCGAGTTTGACAGGTTTGGAAAGCAAATCAGAAGTTTTTATTTCGGAAATAAAGCCATTGACAATAGCACCGTTGTCAACTTGGCTTACGTAAGTATGTATTTCCTAGGTGCAGTTTGTAATATATAATTGTCCAGTTGTATTCGGACATACACTTTGTCTCTGCTATTCACTTGGCTGTCCAACTTCACCTCAAATATTCCAACCAGCCAGTGTATCACTACGTGTTCTCGCACCAAGGCCGGAATAGCTTCTCCGAACTGTTTGGAACGCCACCATTTATCTACGGTTTGTTGCTATAACCGAGATAGTTTACAAATTATTTCTTTTGAATACAGGAACTAGTCATTTGGATGATTTGATGTATCTGTTTCCATTTGAATCTTCGTTTGGGAACACGCCCTTAAGTCAAGGAGACCGTCACTACTCAAACTTACTCTGCACAATGTGGACAAACTTCGCAAAAAGATGGTAGAATGTGCTAAGGTGATTAACTGTCTTTACTCATGTTTTCTTCCAATTAGCGATCCGACTCCTGATACTGATATCATAATTTCCTCACGATGGGAGCCTGTCAAAACAAGAAATTTGGAATACTTAAATATTGGAGGGGGACTACATACCGCTAGTAATGCTTATCCGAAAAGAATTCAGTTTTGGGAGAGGCTTAACAGAATCCGAAATCTGAACATTCGAGAAGAATTATGAAAGTGCACGTTTCAGGCTAGGTTAGTGGTATGGACAGTTTGTTCTACACCTCAAGGTCCATGTGCAATTTAAACTCCAAAAATAAAAGGTCCTTATACCCTCAAAAGGTCGTTGCAGGTATTATTTGCATAAGGAATTTTGTTTGAAGTAATTTTAATAATCCTAAAGGAATCGACTCGCGAAAATTATTTGCATGAAACTAATTTTGTATTATGTTTATTAATAAGAATATATTCGATTGATTATCAATTTTTTATTTAATATATCAGTGATACCATTCCTCGGGTTGCATTAAAATTGTGTTTAGCATTCAGAGGTGTGTGTATATTGTGAACAGGAAAATGTTCAGGTAACTTATTTTTAGCAGTAACACGTGATCACGAGACAGGCTTAAATTTTTTTTTGCGCGATCGGTCATTTCTGACTATTTACCATGGGTGTTTCCATGACAGTAGGTAGAATTTACCAGTTGCTATGATTACGACGACGTCAAAATTACTTACCGATCTAAAAACAGAACAGCAAATACTTACCGACGCCTTTTTAAAAATCAACAGTCTTACATTACATTTAATCTTTAATTATTGTTAGGTACATTAAACGTACAATTTGTGCTGTTATTTCCTATAGCAAGACGCTCATAAAGTCATAAAGGAAGTTCAAAGCTAGTAAACTACATCAGACACATGCACATTTTTATGAAATTATTAACTTCAATTTTGACAAATAAACTGGTTACCTAGTGATATACACCATACCACTTCGATCATTTCGATTTATTCTGCTCGTTAATTTCTTAGTGCATATTTATATTGGTTGCATAAATTTAATTTCGATCGCGCAAAAAATGTTATAAGCACGTCGAACGTTAAGGGTTACCGTTCTCAGACAATAATTGGAGTCGTCGCTTCGCTCCTCCTCCAAACAATTGTCTTCGAACGGTAAAAATCCCTTACCGTTCTCCATACTTAATATACTATTTATGAACCAAACAAGTATTTTAAGTACAACTTTGCAAGAAAGATGACTCTTGATGGTCTTTGTTTTTATTATTATTCTATTATATTATATTCAATCAACTAAGTTCACATGCAAAGTTATTTGAGTTCGATCAAACTAGAACATTAGATTTTGAATTTCAGATTTTAACAGGATTAAAGAGGCACTTCCGCAAGGTAAGGGGTATAAGAACTTTATTACTAAGCTAGCCGTGATTAAATTAAAAATGAATTGTCGTATAACATTTTTGCCTGTGCCGTAGAAGTTCAATTTTATTTAATGCAAGTGGAGTCTTCACCCCTTACAAGTAACTAAGCCGTTACATCTTTCAGGGACGCAGGAGTTCGAGTTTTAATCTTCATTTACGCATAAGCAAGGACAACACCTTAACCCTCGCCTTAACCAGCGCTCTGTAATTAATGAGTAATTCCCCCTCCAGGAATTATACCAATGTAAAAGTCATTCATTCGTAACCAATTCAACCTATTGATTTATTATCGAATTGATTTCGGTGGTTATATATACGTAGGTGCTCCTTCTCCTTGATAGATAGGGGTGCGTTGTTAACGTATTCGATCATAGCTACCCAAGTCATCATAATTTCAATTGCTGAGTGGATTAACTTGGATTCTTCATTTCATTGCTTTGTTTCAGTGTGAAAGCGTCGATATAGAGCCGTCTTCAATAGCAATTTCTTCATTAAAGGTAAAAGGTGTATGATTTTTGGGTTGATGGTCATCGATCACTAGTTAAATACGGAGGGCAAATCTAATTTTGTAACAAGTGACTAGAATCAATCGTTTGGCGCATATCAATAAGGAGAGACAAAAATGAAAAGCTAGCACAAATGAAAGCACTTTAATGTGCAATAATTTCTGCACCAAAGCCTTCTCCAAAAATTCTTCTAAGAAATTCCAACATGGAAGTTTATCTTTTAAACACTGGCAAATTAATGTAGTTCAAATTAAGCTAAGGGCATAACAAACTTTGCCGTCTTGTAGCAGCGACATGTGAAATTCTGAAAGACGTTCCAATGTATGCTTCAAAGGCATGTATCTGGTTTCCTTATAAGAACTGTCACTTTTAGTTCACGGCATTATCTCTCCTAGAGTTCAAGTTATTTCAATGACGCATTGACTTTGATCATGCTCTTCTATGATATCACATTCACAGCGTCTGTCTGGTTTTTAAATTAGTTAGATTCTTCAAACTACTACTCGCCGTCAATTTGGAAACTGTTAATAATGTTTGCGAAATTCATCTGTTTCTTTACGCTTACGTATTTGATATCAGCTGGAGATGTAGCGCCAAATAATAAAGTTAACCAGGGTGGATTAACTGGTAAATTTTTGAAAACAAGGAATGGTAAGCAGATTAGCGCCTACTTAGGTATTCCGTATGCAAAACCACCTGTTGGTGACCTTAAGATTTGGGGTAAGAGAAATTTACTTTCTGACGAACTTGCAAATTAATATTAACAAATTTCAGGCCCCAATTGCTGCTGATTCGTGGACTGGTTACTTTAATGCAAGTGATTATGGTTCAGAGTGCCCCCAAGTAGACATCCTCTTTGGAAAACCATACAAAGGTCGCGAAAACTGTTTGTTCCTTAATGTATATACTCCACAGGTACGTTGTTAACCCTATTAAATTTAACTCATTGACGCATTTATAATATTCAGTTACGCAAAGATGATACCAGTACGTATGCAGTAATGATTTTCATACACGGTGGAGGGTTCTTCTTTGGCTCAGGTAACCCCTACGGGCCCGATTTCTTACTGGATCAGGACATCGTTCTAGTCACCTTCAACTACAGGCTTGGTCAGCTATTTTACATCATTATTTGTGATAGTACTAACAGAGATTTGTAGATGCGCTTGGATTTATGAGCACTGGCGCTGAGGTCGTGCCAGGTAACAACGGGATGAAGGACCAGGCCTTGGCAATAAAATGGGTGCATGACAACATAGAAGCATTTGGTGGCGATCCCAAACGTATTACCCTGTTTGGTGAATCTGCAGGAGGTGCTAGCGCGCAATACCACATGTTGTCCCCTCTTAGTCAATGTAGGATTGTCGATTGAATCACATTAATTTGCTTTTTTAAGGTCATTTTAGTGCAGCGATATCTCAAAGCGGAACTATATTTAACGTTTGGGCCTTTATGGATAAGAGCATGGTAGTGGGAAACACTCGACGGTTAGCTGATCACGTGGGTTGTGCCACTTACGACAATGTGAAAATGGTCGAGTGTTTACGGTCCGTAGATGCTAAAAAGCTAATGGAGGTACGATTTAGTTTTATGGTAAGCGTAAGCACTATGTGAATGACCTAAAAAGAGAAAGATAACAATCAATTTTAGAAGTGGGACCTTGATCCGTGGATGTTGTTTGCTCCGATAGTAGAACCAAACATAAGAGGTGCATTTTTACCAGACCACCCATTAAACATTCTAAAAGAGGGAAAACATGCACCCGTTCCTTGGATAGCTGGTGTTAATAGCGAGGAAGGGATTTTGAGGGTTGCTTGTATGAAGGAAGTCCTAACATACTGTACCTAGACTAAAACTTTTGCAGTGATCTACAAGAAAGAAAATCTTGTAAAAGAACTTGATGAAAACTTCAGCGAAATCATGTCAATAACGTTTAATGATGAATCCAAAATCCAGGAATCTTCAAAGCTGATTAGGGATTTCTACTTCGGCAACCAGAAGATTAATAATAACACCATGTTCAACCTAATCAACGTAAGTATTCGCTCACACTACCGCAATCTACCAACTCAATTACTTCTAGATGTATTCCGATATGCTCTTCAATTATGGTATTCATGTTGCCGTTAAGATGCACTTTAAATACTCAAAGCAGCCTGTATATTACTACCTTTACTCACATGTTGGCCAACACAGCCTTGCTAATATTTATGGAGACCCACAACTACGATACGGTAACTTATTCCTTAATTTTTCTATCACTATTCGTGATTGTAGGTGTCAGTCACTAGGACGAATTGTTATTGCAATTTCCATATTCGTACGGTGTGCAATTTCGAAACGCCGTATTAGACCGAAGAGATCTCCACTACTCTGAATTACTCAATAAAATGTGGACCAGTTTCGCCAAGACAGGGTAAGCAAAATGAATGTTTGTTGTTATTATTTCGTGTTCCATTAGTAACCCGACACCGGCAACGGATTCCTTTGTTTCTACAAAATGGGAGCCAGTTACCACAGAGAGCCTGGAGTACTACAACATAGGTGCTGGTGTTCATTCCTCAAAGAATTTATATTCGGCGAGAATGAAGTTTTGGGATAAGATGAATCAAATGAGAAAGATAATTCTTCGTGATGAATTATAAAACAAGAGAGAAGGCTGTGAAATAACTACATGCGAATATTCGAATTTCAAAGTATAATTTCTCTTAACCATCATAAATTTGACATAAGAATAGTGTTTAAAATTAAAGTACACTTTATGCAGACCCTTTATGGTTTAGTAGTAGGTACCTCAAGTACTTATTACCCTTTTTTCGTGGTCCGTAATTGTTGGGGCGATGTCTGGAGTTTCAGAATCGATTCGACAGTAATGCAAGCGGCTGGACGGCAGACCAGAGTGTCTATGATGCTGTCTGTTGCTATAATCAGGCCGTTGTTGAGATTCCGGATGTTGGTGTGCCCGGATTTGTCTCTTGAAGCGTTTGCCGGACAGGCGCGAAATGATTGTACCAGGAACCCACTTGTCCATTCACGGGTTAAAGAATAAACGGCTTGTGCTGGGTAAAACAACCGATATGGCGCTGGCGATTCAAAATTTGCTCATTGTGTTTCAGTGATTTTTGTGTAGGTACAGATCCACAGGTTCGAGTTCGTAGTGATCGTCCCAGAAAAAGTTGTGCAGGCTGTGTAGTGGTAGAACGCGGAACCTTCAGGTATTGAGATTGAGAGCATGATTAGAGTTCAATTTTATTTTCAAACTCTGGAATCTTCGTACGGCTTGTTCGTAGGAATCACCTAGAACCTGAGGACTGGGTTTTAATGGAGCGGAAACTACGAATCTTCCAGATGCATCACGTCTAAACGTGGACTTAAAATGGATTTACACTGTGCTCACTTCTCTATTAAAATTGACTGAAAAAGATTAAATTAGACTAAAGACTATGAGTTTATTTAAAGTAAGGTAATGGAATTGAATGAAAGCATTGAATGTTAATAGTTTGGCAACGTTGACAAGTACAAGGACCTTCTAAAGCCCAGTCGAAGTCGAACGCCAGATGGACAGACTCGAAAACCCCTGTATACAATTTTGGCGGTTAACTCCTACACTCTCACATTTTAAAATACCACATATATATTTACAATTTTATGAAACTTATGTTAAGTTTTCGGTGCTTCCCTTCCGACTTTAAGAATTTTTCATCCAAATACTGCACGTGGCAACACGACAAACTTCTTGCTACAGGACGCTCTATTCAGTCACTTAGGCAAAATTTACACGGTAACTAAAAGACACAATTATCTACGAAAACAAACAATTTTTTCCGATTAAAATGCATCGTTATCCCTAGATAATTACACCACACCTTTATAAAAATAAACGAAATACCTCATAAATCAAATCTGAACTGTCACATAAATGATTTAACAAAACAAATTGATAACGGAAATAAGAGACAAACATTTCCACATCCTTAATAATTCTAGGAAATAATCGCTTTAGAACCAAACAATTAAACAAATAACTTGAAATGGACTGTAATGAACATTTGATTAGTAATTAACGACTTCTCATTACTTGAGGCGACTGGACCTAAAACAACAACGTCCACATCGACATTGTTTGCACAGAAATTTATACAAACTAAGCGAATTATGTTGATATTTGCAAGCTATTACTTTTTCGATCAGACTTCTCAATCAAAAGTTATAGACTCCAAACGAATTTCGTAATAAAATTCAAAGGGCTGTAACTTTTGAACTAGTAGCCCAATCTTGGAACTGTTTCAAATTATGGATTCTACAGGCCACATTCTATGAGAAAATTTTTTTCCGGGTCGATCTGAGACAATTTTTTTTTGCCAAAAATTGACTGTACCAAAATTTCTCGGGAAAACACTTTTTCTTATTAATTTTGGTGCGTAGAATTCAAAACAATTCGTACTTTTTCGTTCAGAACTCTCAATTAAAAGTTATAGACTAGAAACCAATTTCGAAATAAAATTCAAAGGGCTGTAACTTTTGAACTAGTAGCCCAATCTTGGTCAGGTTCAATTTTTGCTAAAAGTTCAGAAGTCTATCATTTCTATTTTCTATTGTTCCACCCCCACGTGAAAGACCTATCACATATGTACACTGACTATGTAACTGGGTTTTAATGTTTTCTGCACGGGGAAAGGCATGTTTCGGTTAATTAAAAATCGTAAAAAATAGGGTTATTTTTGGTGCATGGCAAAAATTTAAAAAAAATGTGGTAATAATAATAATAAATAAATTTATTCATGTAGCTCTTATGGTAAACCAGATATGAACAGTGCATACAAACGTACAAAATTAATGTAGACATAGATAGCTATAAACTGGCAAACGATATAAAATAAAACATGAAAATATGACAATATTTAAATATTTAATATATCACAGTTTGTTACGTCATAACCCATCAAAGAAATCCTTTGAGTGAAAATGTCATCAAGAATTTTCTTATTCGGTCCTCCTCCGAGGTAATTTATATTCAGGTCACCCATAAAGATAATAATTCGTAGGATTTGCTTATGAAAGTAATACAGGAAGCTAAGTTGATAAAAAAAAGTATTCAATTTACCCGAAGGGGGTCTGTAGATTGTAAGTACGCATATTTTACCGTGCACCAATTTTAATGATATCGCACATAGTTGAATGTTGATGTCACATGTGAATTTATTTGTAAATTTGCAAATATTGCTACACCGCAGCAAATATGATCAATTCTGCAGTAGCTGGCTATTAGTTCTAAATTTGTTTTAGATACGGAATTGATGATATCTTCTTTAAGAGCATAGGTATCCAATTTTTTACTAACATTTTAAAATCGATTTTCCGGCGGAACTAAGCGAGTACACATCTTATATAATTTGGGCTAAGTGGGGGTGTCAACTTTATGGACCTCTCAAAACGTAGACACTGATTGTCGGTAAAGCTCCCCACCCATTGTCATGATTCACATCTTTATCAGTATAAATACGGATACGCATTTGAAATCCGTACTTAGTGCGCGAGGTTACAGGAAACGATGATTATCAAATTGGTTTTTACTATTCTGGTATACACCCGATATTCTCAAGCTGAAGATCTATCGTATCCCAGCAACAGAATAAAGCAGGGTAACCTTACTGGTAAATACATGGAATCAAGGAGCGGTAGACAATTTAGCGGTTATTTAGGCATACGCTACGCACAACCGCCAATCGGAAATTTAAGGTTCAAGGTAAGAAATCTCTAAAAAAAAACATCATTAATAATCATTTATACTGCTGTGTCTTAAAATAGGCAACTTGTTACCATAACAAGCAGGCATTTATGTAGTAAATAAAGTTTCTCTCTCTGTTGGGATTCCCAAAACGGGAATGGTACATTACACTACGGTCGTTGAAAGCGGTGCATTTCACACGTGTAAAGATCTATTAGAGAACAAATGTATATGGGAGAGTGGTACCTACACAATGCATCCGTTTTTTTATTTTTTTTAGTTCAAAAAATTGTTACGTTTCGCGTTGATAGTTTATGTGTAGGGGGGCCTTCAAGCGTGAAAACGCGACCCATAATTCATTTAATAGCAATAACGCGTTAGATTTCACAATTTTTCGGATACGAATTGACACTAAAGTGATTCAATGCAATTTTTTTTTATTTTAACGCAACTTGAACTGAAATAAAAATACATTCAACTCAATAAAAAATATTCGTATCTGTGAACGCATTGAAAACAAAGCGTAGCACAATCCCAAGCTAATATGCAAACAGTCTTCTATAATTGGTGATATTTTCAGGAAACTTGACTAAGTAATACGAATGAGCCTTTTTCGATGCCTATAGTCATTTCGATAGACACGAATTGATCTTCCTTTCTCTTCTCTTCGGGATTATAATAGCTAATCAAGATTATTGTCGTCTGAAGAGGCTTGTCTATTTCAATGGATTCTGATTCTGATTCTATTTCGTCTTCAGAGTCTTGCTTTTGCATAATTCGGACAAATTTTGTTTTCTTGGATATCTTCACATTAGGTTTTTTCTTCGTATCTGTTTTATAAACCAAATCCTTCAATTCAGGGGTACTTTTTTTGGATCCTCTACTTTTCCTATTCTGCGTTCTTGGGGCAGCCTGCAAAGTCTAGTGGAGAAAGAAATGGGGCTGTTTTGGAACTATCACTACGATCGTACGTAATCTTTAATTATTGTTAGGTACATTAAACGTACAATTTGTGCTGTTGTTTCCTATAGAAAGACACTCATAAAGTCATAAAGGAAGTGCAAAGCTAGCAAACTACATCAGACACATGCACAATTTTATGAAATTATTAATTTCAATTTTGACAAATAAACTGGTTACCTAGTGATGTACACCACTTCGATCATTTCGATTTATTCTGCTCGTTAATTTCTTAGTGCATATTTATATTGGTTACATAATTTTAATTTCGATCGCGCAAAAAATGTTATAAGCACGTCGAACGTTAAGGATTACCGTTCTCAGACAATAATTGGAGTCGTCGCTTCGCTCCTCCTCCAAACAATTGTCTTCGAACGGTAAAAATCCCTTACCGTTCTCCATACTTAATATACTATTGTAAATGAAAGTACATTTATAGCAGAATCTAAAGCATTCATATTTACCTACCTTGTTATGCACAGTTTTTAGAAAAATGACCGTCAACTTCCAAAATTCGTGTAGCAGATGAAAAGTGCGTAACTTTTTATTTCACGACATCGATTTCCAATATCTATTCATAGCTCATTCGATGTTCCAAAGCATTGTGATTATTTTATTTCCTATAACATTACCGTGAATTTTTCATAATAAAAAAGTTACGGCCATTTAAGTAAAAACCTACCCACCTCGCCGAGTCGGGAGTCGCGAGTGAGACGGAGAGGGAGGGATAGTCAGCAGCGTTCGCTAAACAAGGAGCGATGCGTACTTTACTAAGAAATTTCTCTCCGAATACCAAAACTAGCTACTTAGGCCGTTTAGCGTTTAGAAATGCATTCCGCCGAATTGCATTGTAAAATCTCAAACAATTCATTACCTCCATGTATCTCAGTTCTTTGGTGAAATATATAGGTACAAATAGATATCTTTCCCTGTAAATTTTGGGGGTTACTCCACATTAGGTATCTCTTGTGCTGTGCTGTATATTGCAAGATCAGCAGTGACAACGGTATGATTTTGTCCCAAAGATTCAGGTTTGTTTTTTGATTTCACTAGACGATGGTTAGGATGGTATTGTAGCTCGTTGGTGGAGAATTCAAAAACGGCATAGGTACATATATTGAATGGTAGATACCGGAACTTACTTAGGATTATCAGCATGAACTTAGGCTGTTAAAGTCAGTTATTTGGTCGTTATCTAGTGATAGGTAAACGAGGAATTTGGATTTCTTCTGCCGATGTATCTCGCTTTTGAAAAAGGACTGTGTGTTGAATTTTTTCGTCTGTTTCCACAGAATATTTCCTACTTATTCTTATTCTGTGACTGTTTCCTCATTGATGTCGAAGTTATTAATGCTCGCTGTGATAAAATTATCATTTTTTATTTGACAAATTTTTGTGAAATGTAGGTAGACACCCTTAGCAGAACATGTAATATTGACGTTTACTGTACTTGTTATGCCACTGTCGGAGAACATTTTCTGACCCGAAAGACCAATTTGCAAATGAGTGTAACTTTTGTTTGAAAAATGACCTTAAGAAAAACTGTTCAACAATTTTGTTCCGTATGTACACTACACAACAAACTTCGTGGAATTTTGTCTATTTTCGTTGTCCGGCCAAGAATTGCAGTGGAATTATTTTTTTCGAATTTTCAAAAACTAATTTCAGATTCGCGATTTTTATATCCAAAAACCACCAGATACCAAATTTCGTAGAAATCAACATTTTTTCGCACCCCTGTTGAGGGGTGTGCCCTTTTGTGGTAGGAATTTTGAAAAATGATTTGCAAAATCGGAAAGGACATACCTACAGCAAAACCTATTCAAAGACTTCCCACCAGTCTCTGTAACTGTTGCTAAGAAAAAAATTAAAGGAGAAATGGAAACTTTACCACTTTTTTGAGGGTGGCTCCTAAACGAATAGATGGAGTTAATGAATTGTTTGAGATTTTACAATGCAACTCGGCGGAATGCATTTGTAAACGGCCTAAAGAGCTAGTTTTGGTATTCGGAGAGAAATTTCTTAGTAAAGTAGAACCTCTTACGCATCGCTCCTTGTTGCGCGAACGCTGCTGACTATCCTTCCCTCTCCGTCTCAACCGCGACTCCCGACTCGGCGAGGTGGGTAGGTTTTTACTTAAATGACCGTAACTTTTTTATTATGAAAAATTCACGGTAATGTTATAGAAAATAAAATAATCACAATGCTTTGGAGCATCGAATGAGCTATGAATATTGGAAATCGATATCGTGAAATAAAAAGTTATGAGAGTTCAAAGTGCGCACTTTTCTTCTGCTACACGAATTTTGGAAGTTGACGGTCATTTTTCTAAAAACTAAGCATAACAAGGTAGGTAAATATGAATGCTTTAGATTCTGCTATAAATGTACTTTCATTTTACAAAAGGAATGATTGATGTATATCGCTTAGTTGCTGAGAAAATAAATACTTTCGGTGGTCTAGTCGCGCGCGCGAAAATGAGTAAAGTTCAACTTTAGCGGCCTATAACTTTTGTCAGGACCACGGGAAAATGTCTTAAAGCGAGATTCTGAAGGTTCAAACATTTCTGAACAAAATGGTGTGGGTCCCAACTCCGAAAAAAAAAACTACCTCAAATAAGCGAGTTAGCGCCGGCTCTCCGCTGCACTATAGAGGTCAACTGGCAAGAGAGTGAACTTTTAGGAATGGTATATAGAGCCGCTGATAGTATTTTCACCTGTTGTCGAGGACGATAGGAAAGGATCATTTTTGCCAGACACTCCTTTGAATATTTTAAAATCCGGAAACTACGCTAACGTACCTTGGATGAGCGGCTTGAATAGCGGGGAAGGCACCTTCAGAGCTGCTGGTATGTATTAGGAATGGACTACCTAGTCATTTTTTTCCACATGTACGCAGTTATTCACAATAACAAGCAGCTTTTGGAAGAACTGGACAAGGACTTCAATCGCATTATGGCGATAACTTTAATGAGGAAAGACCCTGAGTTTGAGAACATAGCAAAACGTATTAGGAACTTTTATTTCGCAAACAAGCAAATTGGCGAAAATACAATACTGGATCTTGTCGATGTACGTAGATTATCATCCGGTGTTGCTATATAATTACAGCTTGTTGAATTTGTTTAATTTCAGTTATATTCGGACATCTTCATCATTCCTCCCGCGCATCATGCGGTGGAGTACCATCTTAAGTATTCCAAGCAGCCTGTATATTATTATCTGTTCTCCCACGCCATCCAGTATAGTCTCACAAATTTTTACGGGGTCCCATTATTTCGATACGGTTATCAACGCTATATACAATGAGTATTTCATACTAATTCGTCATATTATAGGCACTGGTCATGCGGACGAGCTAATATTGCTATTTCCTGTCTACGGAACCAAATCGTTGGACCAAGAGGACCTTCGTTACTCAAAATTGTTAATCGGCATGTGGACAAATTTTGCAAAATACGGGTAATGCCAAAACGTGGATTATTGTCATTACAGTTTATTTACTTGAAATAGCAATCCAACGCTAGAAACCGATTCTTTGGTCACCGTTAAGTGGGAGCCAGTTACCACATCGGCACTGGAATATTGCCATATTGGAGGTGGTGTTCACACCTCTAGAAATTTATATTCCGAAAGGATCGAGTTTTGGAAAGCGATTAATAACGAAACAAAATTGAATATTTGTGAGTAATCGTGTACTCCCCAAATTTACATCTGGAAAATCAAGTCAAAACTTGATCTCTTTTAGCATTAGTTGATAGTATAATTAACTTTAATTTGAGTAGGTTGTAAGTAACAAAACTGTTATATATGTTATTATTTATTGACTTCGCATATGAAAAAATGTAATGTATGACAAAGATAGTTATGCATAGCATTATTTTATTAATAAACATATTAAAAACTATACAAGATATCTATGCTGAAACCAGTAGAAAAATGTTAGTCGGAAAGTACGGTCCTATTGCTTACAACAAGTGCAAATGCGATGCTCAAACTAGGAAAAAGTTGCGACATTAAAAAGTTATTATTATCCAGAAAGTTCCGATTACTTCCAAAGATATGCCAGAAAACCCGCAATTTGCCGATTTCATTTTTATGTTTTTCTGATATTATTATGAACAGATACAAAAAAATAATGCCACTATTTGAAGTACCTATACAAGGCAGCGTTAAGAGATTTGCAATACAACGTTTCGTTTCGGATTAATCATCATAAACTATATTTTTTATATGGCTTGTAAAAAAGTACATACTCTATTGAGTGGCATTTTTATTACGCATACAATCTGATATATGACACAATATGACTTTATTATTTACGTCAAAACGACAAAATGTCAAAATAGTTGATTTATGATCTAGTTAAATAATATGACATGTAGTGTACATACACATTGAGCATTAAAGGCATTAGCCATAATGGTCAGAGCATCATCATCATTCTACGCTTTGCAACCTTTCTGTTTGCCGGAAACCGGAGACCGTTTTATCAATCTTTTTAATTATTTTCTTTGCATAATTATCTTCTTATCGTATACATATTTATACCAGACCATAACATTCAGTAAGTAAACTTGCTCAACTGTCAAGAAATGTCAAAATTTTCATCTTATCTTAAGCAATTAGCCTTGACGCCTTGAGAAGCATGTTTCTCTCATCATAAAATATTAATAAAGGACGATTTCGGATCAATAACCCTCAGTGTTATAAAAAAAAACCTAACAGGGTGTCTTATAGTTCAATCGGTCGCTCGGGTAGAGACATTGTCCTTTAAAGTGCAGATAAAACAACTAGTTATCTTAATAGCTATTAAAGCCATTAGAGCATTAAAGTCATAATAGGACAGAAACCTTTGCTTTGCTCAAGTTCATTAGTTTTGTCTTTTTATCGCGGGTTCGTTGCAAACAAACTATTAGATCCCGACGAGATTATTGTTAATATCACTCACATAAAACTCGGAAGTATTGTTCGGTGTGGTGATCTTATGGTAATTTGCACCGAAAAATTTAAGCTAGACTTAACTTAAGCATAAGATTTTTTTAAACAAGATGAGATTTATGGTAATCCCATCTAAATTATTGTGATAATCCTTATGATGATTGTATTACTGTAAATGGTAGATGCAAACGTCGCAAAATTTCTGCGTCCATCTCTGGACGCTGTGTGCACAATGAAAACGATTCGTCTACGAGAGAACCTGAACACCTTAGTGTCAGATATGTATCATTTGTATGTAGGTATCCTCTTCCGACAATATGTTTTCAAGATATTCGCATCTGAAGTTTGATTGACGTGGGCCAAGCAAAGGGTTACTCTTTGGGTCAAGTCCAGTCCAGTTTAAAAATCTACTGATTCCGTGATGAAATGTTTCTAAACGGTCAGTTTTAGAAATTCCTACTTCGACTTAACGCCTTGTAGTCCTTTTCGCATCATACTGTATGGCGTCGTGGCGCTTACGTTTTCGTGTACGATGAATTGGGCTTCTTCAGCCATTTGAACCAAGATAACCTAAAGAAAGCTATGAAGATGTCTAACATGGGGATCTCGGAAACCATAGAAGAGACGAAGATGGTCAAGTTAGGGAAAAATTGCGCATTATCATTCAATAAAGAAAGCCTAAAAATTCCGATTACTTCCTAAGATATGTCATGATAACCGAAATTTACCGATTTCGTTTTTATTTTCTTCTGATGTTATTTGATACAAAAAATACTTATTAATTGTAACTTTTTGAGCTCTACGGAGAGATCATCAATTTTATTTTTTTTTATATGGCCGGTACTGTATTGAGTAGCCATTGGGTTTCAACAGGATGGTGCACCCGCGCACGACGTGGTAATCTTTGGCCCGGTTAGTTATTATTTGTGAACATTATTGACGTTTTAATTAATTTTGAACAAGGGTATCAGATCTTATTTTGCCTATATTCGGCTAATAACAGCATATTTAGAAATAAATGCATATTTCATCATTCATATTTCTAATTCTTTGTGGGACAATAAAATTTTTGGAAGCGTCTTCCCCATTTTACAGATAAAGATGTGAGAAAAAGGTTTACTGCAAGTTAAATCATGGGCGGTGCACTTCCAAAGGATATAATATTTTAAGTCGGATAAGAAAAATCACCCCTTCTGTTATTTTTCTACGTGACAAAAGCCCCTTTTGCATTTTAAAGGCGATAATAAACAATGCAACGGTAGTAAAAGTGTCTAATTTCTGATGAAGTATATTTAGGAATAAGAAAACTTAATTCGGGTGAATTGTTTCAATATGATAAACATGAATTTTTCCTTCATATGTTTACAGGGTCTTAAATGTTTTCCATCCCCTCCATCGCGGAGATCAAATTTCCGGGACGGCCCGGGCCGGGCCCGGGATTGTCCATTGCCGTTTAGGTAATTCGTTTGAAGGTAATGAAATGGGTGGAATATTCACCGTTTCGTGCATATTTATTTGCATATTTCAACGTTTTTTAATGCATATCTTGCCTGCATATTTTTGGTTTTTTAATGCATATAAATACGGATTTATCATTGAGGGCTCGGGCAATAGAAATCAATATCTTCCCAAAATATTGCAAGTAAATTTGCTTTGTAATTTATTGTTTGCAAAAGCATGAAAATAAAGGCATGAGAAATTTAAATTGTTTTTTGACCTCGAAACGCAGACTTTGACTGTCGATAAAACTCGGAAGCAATCGTAATAATTCCCGTTTCGAAGTTGAATGACTGAGATACTATACTTAACTTAACTTAGTGCGACAACTTTATTTGAGCGATGTTGACTAAGTTCGCATTTACTATTTTGTTATTCACGCAATGTTCTACAGCTGAAGATGAGAGCCATTTACAACCGAGCAATAAAATTAATCAGGGTAGCCTTACAGGAAAATACATGGAATCAAGGAATGGTAGACAATTTAGCGCTTACTTAGGGATACCCTATGCAGAACCACCAATTGGAAATTTAAGGTTCAAGGTAATACATGTATAATTGTAACTGTTGTTCACTTGGGCGATGGGAATTCCAAACTGGAAAGATTTGATAACGACTTGTTATTTACACAAGTTAATCTACCTAGATCTAGAATATGCGCTTCGGTTGCTAAGAAAATCACACATTTCAGAATCTCTTGTCACTTTTTAATGCTTGTTCAGGAGTAACTGGAGCATGACAAAAATCACTCAATCTTGGTCTTTCTCGCGCTCCAATTGATTGGACAACACTAGTGCTCGGTTTTGTGTATTTCCCTGGTAACTAATTAACGCTTTGATTAACACATAAGCGATCAGAAACAGGCGAAAATTCTTCTTCCTTGATTATAGGCACCAATTCCCGGAGCACCATGGAAAGGTAACCTAAAAGCTACTGAGCATGGTGCGATGTGTCCACAAGAAGATCCCATTCTAAAATTGCCATACATGGGAGATGAGAATTGTTTATTCCTCAACGTTTACACTCCACAAGTAACGTTCTCTCCTAATGACTGGATAATAAATACCGGAATTTCAGTTGACTACTTCCGATAGCCGGTCATTTGCAGTGATGATATTCATACACGGTGGTGGTTTCGTTTGCGGTACAGGCAATTCTTATGGCCCAGATTACCTACTGGACGAGGACATCGTCTTGGTCACTTTCAACTATAGATTAGGTAATTCGCTCGTTTTCAACAGAACTAAATCTGAAACCTGCAGGCCCGCTTGGTTTCATGAGTACCGGCGATGAAATCCTGCCCGGAAATAATGGGTTAAAGGATCAATCGCTCGCGTTAAAGTGGGTGAATCAAAATATAAGGGCATTTGGAGGTGATCCGAAGCGAATAACCATATTTGGCGAATCTGCCGGTGCGGCCAGCGTGCATTTTCACATGTTTTCGCCTTTATCTCGAGGTGAGTATTTCCATTAAAAGCCGACAAGGATTTGAGTTACTCCTTTCAGGACTGTTTAGTGCTGCAATTTCCCAGAGTGGCACTGTGTTCAGCACTTGGGCGCTTACGGATAAGAAGTTTGTTGTCGGAAACACAAAGAAACTAGCGCAATACGTGGGCTGCTCGACTGACAACCATTACGACATGATCGAGTGCCTGCGCTCTGCGGATGAAATGAAGCTAGTCGAGTCCCGACGAATATTTTATGTATGCAATACCCATTATTCAAATTGTAAGAGTGATCTTTCAGGAATGGGACATAGAGCCGTTGATGGTGTTTACAGCTGTTGTAGAGGACGATACGGAAGGTTCATTTTTACCGGACAGCCCTTTGAATATTTTAAAGTCTGGGAAGTACGCCAATGTACCTTGGATAACCGGGGTGAACAGTGCGGAAGGCGCATTCAGGGTTGCTGGTATGTGTTAGTAATATACTATCTAGTAATTTTTTACAAATATAACCAGGTATTCACAAGGACAAGAAGCTGTTGCGAGAACTTGACGAAGACTTCAATCGCATTATGGCGATAACTTTCATTAGCAAAGATCCTCAGTTTGAGCACATCGCGAAGCGTATTCGAAAATTTTACTTTGGAAACAAGCAAATTGGCGAAAACACTATATTGGACGCTGTAGATGTACGTAGACTATAATCGCTGAAGAGTTTCATATTTCAGGTGTTGCTAGATTATTACAACTCTGTTGCATTTGTCTAATTTCAGTTATATTCGGACATCATCATCATTCCAGCCACGCATCTTTCGGTGGAACTCCACTTGAAGTACTCCAAACAGCCTGTATATTATTACCTATTTTCCCATTCCATCCAACATAGTTTCGCCGAACTTATCGGAGTCCCATCATTTCGATACGGTTACAAATGCAATTCGCAATGTGTATGTGACTCATTCCTCATATTGCAGGCGCTGGTCATTTGGATGAGGCACTGTTGCAGTTTCCTGTTGGTTTGATGCTTAGAGCAATGGATCAAGAGGACCTTCGTTACTCAAGGCTACTCATAAGCATGTGGACGAATTTTGCGGCATACGGGTAATACCATGCAATTTGTTATTGTCCTTACATTCTTTGGCCAATAGCAATCCAACGCCCGAAACCGGCTCACTGATCACTTCCAAGTGGGAGCCAGTTACTACAACAGCTTTGGAATATTATCATATTGGAGGTGGTGTTCATACATCAAGTAATTTGTACTCTGAACGGATCCAGTTTTGGAAACAGATCAATAAAGAAATGAAATTGAGTATGCGCGATGAGTTGTAAGCGACCTGTAGATTAAGATGGTTTAATTGCTCTGTGTGATTTATTATTTTTCACAGTTCACATGTAATCATAAAATTGAGCCAAAACAAGAAAATTTAAAATTTAATCAATTTACCTTTCTTCTTGTGTCTCGAAAAATGTTCCCCAACCCACTCGTATCCAGAGCGGCACATAAACATTTCTTCACTTCGAGGGCTGCTAATCGCGTGGGCGGATTCGGTTCAAATTTTGCACAGTTGCTCTATATGCCATCATGTAACAAATGTATTGAGTATTGGAAAATCCAATGACCCCGTCACACCGAAGTGCTTAGATCCGCTTTAGTGGTTTATTTATTTCATGCTCTCGACGAACCAGTTTTTTATTCCTTACTCGAAATCAGTTTTATTACATTTGCGAACAAATCTTTTGTCATTCACTTTTTTGTTTATGGTTTATATAGTCTATTTTTTAGGTGTTGCTATGTGAAATGGCAAACGGTCATTAAGCCACCCACAAAGCAAATTTCCAAAGAAATTTTCATTAACACCTGAAATAATTCTTGGTCACGAATAAAAAAATGTGACATGAAAACTCTATCTATTCGATTAAAAACAGTTTAAATGACAAAGACAAAAATTTATTCCACTAAACATTAAAAACAAAATTAAACAAGGCGCTAAAAGCAGTGGCGTAGCTATCGGGGTAGTAGCGGTTCCAATTGCTACTCGGCGCCAAGTACCGAAAGGCGCCGCGGTTAGTATCGTTTATTGGTTTATTTATTATATTACTTACATTTACATCGCGGTTGGGATTAATCAGAGTAGCAAAAATTCAACAAAAATAATCTTACAAGATTTAAATTTAATTATCCAACTGTGATACAGTAAACCTGTAAGCTTATGTATAAAAGAAAGACCTTTATTTAACATAAAGGCCTATTGTATCTCGAAACTTGACAATATCACATTTCAACTAAATGAAGTCATGCGAGGTGCACGTGCTAGGATGCGATGCGAAGCATTGAACGTTATCATTATTGCCCTGCACCTGCATGTGTATGAGAGTTAAGGCGCATTAATTGTTTTGCTACCCGGCGCATCGTACTCTAGCGACGCCACTGGCTAAAAGAAATAGAACCTGTTTTTTGCACATACCCCGCACGCATGCGTTCGACAGACAATAAAATAAAGAAATCTTAATCACTTATTAAATAATCCATTCGATCAGGTCGTAACAAATTTGCGAAATTCAAGCGCACTATAAAACACAAACGTTGGAGGCTTCTGGAACTTCACTTCTTCTTGATAACAATGAACTTGATGGCAAAATCTGGCTTGTTGAATTAGATGACAAAATTTGTTGGAATTCCAGACGGTAGAAGACTTTTAACTTTTAATGAAAAGAAAGCCTTAAAGAAAGGCAACAACTTGCCGACGAATTACTTTTTCACATACACAGGCGGACTGCCCGAAAACTTAGTTTAAAGCAACGTCAATCGCAATTAGATTAGATAAACGCGAGCCACGACCGAACTCTCCAAACGTTATAGGACAAGAAAGTTGCATTTTTTGTTTATGTTCTAGTCGCTATAATACGGGAGCAGTTTGATAAGTTAGTGACTTTTTGAATGAAAGCATATAAACGTTTTATTTCTGAACATAGTCCCCTTTTGGCTCGATACATTTGGTCCACCGTTTTTCCAATTTTTTGTTCCTTCCAAACAATAAGTTTTCTTAAATCCCTCAAAATTTGGTTTGTGGCTGAACATTGCCAAACACTACTTTGAAATGGTCACACGGTTGCGCTTATGGTCGAGTGTGAGATCGTTTTCATGTCCAAATATTATGAGGTACCCACTCAGGTGAAATGCCAACCTCGGTCACCTCACGCACTTTTTTCTCTGACGTTCCAATGTCATTCCATGGATTATAGAGGGTGGAGTAATAAATTCAAAATGTTACTGCATTTAGATTTGTGATAAAGTTCGTAGTTTCCACTTAAAGTTAACGATTATTTTTTTGTGCGAAATTAAAGTCTATAACGCAGTGAAAATTTGATGCGTTTCGGAAATGATTGGCTACAGTTTGCCGGAGTTACAAGAGAAGATTGTTGTCTTAATTAGTTCTGCGTGCTCGAAACCGCAGAATCAGGATTAGGTCATCTCCTGTATTGTAAGAATGCAATTCTGCAGAAAATTCAGATCGTGAATTTAACGGGAACAGCTAACTACCATGCACAGGAGGTACGGCGAATCTGACTGGCTTTTAAAAGAAAAATTGTCGAGGTGTTAATACTAGACGCCATTTTGAAACACGTTAATTAGTTCAAAAGAAATTAGGTAGGGATTAATCCGAAATAATTGTGAAGAGATTCGCTCCTTGGTGCAGTCGTGGGGGGCCAAGAGAGTGGTATATGATAATCCGAAATTTAGGGAAGCTGCCGAGCGACGATGACTAGGCGAGCGACTCAGTTTTCTGTCTTTCGCCCTGAAAGCGGGGAAAGGGGCATATGCTCTTATTCCCGTGAACCTATAGATTCGGGTCCGAAAAAACATAGGTGGTTTGGACAAGGTCCCACAAAATATCGAAGAAAAAGAAAAAAAATATGTCTAATTCTCACAGTGTTCTTTTAAAAGTAAATGGGCGGCTGGGGTGTGGAGGGAGGCCTAATTTCGGGATCGTACCCATTTCGAAAATTTTATCTCGCCGGCCACTGAATAATTAATACTCGTTTCAAAACTAAAAAACTACTAATTGACAAAAAATAACATAAAACACTTCGTTTATATTGTGTCATTATGATATTACAACCTCCTATCATAATCGCTTTCATTATAAACTAATGTTTTAATATATTATTTTGTGACTTTGTTATAAAGCAATTATTACGCACAAAAACAAGCGGACCGAAAGATAAATAAATTCCTTACCTGGATACTGTAAAGGGGACGGCACACGAGCAATCTAATTAACAATGGGCCGTATGAATAAAAGTAAGCAAATGCTTATATTTGCAAAATTCAAAGTAAATACTCGTAAGTGCTCCTTCGCATCTGGGCGACTTAGCAGCGCTTCTAAGCAGAAGGACAGGACGCAGTGCAGCGCTGCTAAACCATGCTAAACAGACCAGTATGAAGGGGCAGTTGCGAGTATTTACTTTGAATTTTGCAAGTATAAGCATTTGCTTACTTTTATTCATACGGGCCAATATTTCGAATAATTGACAGTAGGTATCTTTGACATTTCTTTCTCTGTATTGATTGGTTTGACGAAAGGTATTCAAAAACTCTTAAAACCTCGGCCATCACTACAATATTATTGATTGAATAATATTGTCAATATTTGTGAACGTGTACTGGCTCCTATTACATATATAGTGATTAGATACAGGGCCGCCGATAAGGGGAGTCAGCCGGGGCATTTGCCCCGGGGCCCGGTCATATTTTAGGGGCCCGGTCAAAAGAGATTTTGAAACCTGTTTTTTTAACAGAAATCTGCATATGCATATCTCTATATGAGAGAGTAGAATATAAAAAAATGCACAGCAGAAGATCTAAACCAAACCATTGAGCAAAATTTCCTAATTACGCCACAGTGGCAGAAGGCTCGCTAGGTAAAAAACCGTTTGAGATCGACTATGGGGCAAGATTGTTAGATCAATCTCGGTACATTAGATCTCGCATTAGATCTTGAAGTTCAACTTGCTAGAGAAATTAATTTTGAGCGAGTGATATTCACTTTTGCTAATAAGAAAATCCGCAGAGTTACATTGTAATTTGGTAATTTGAATTCTAAGAATTCATAGTAAAGGATGAAAATTACTGTGTCTGTATGAAAATTATTCCAAATGTTCCCTTTCCAAATTTAAGTAGTCAAGATTGAAAATGTCTAGTTTAAGATAAGGGTGATGGGCAACAAAAATTTCAATATTATAGGGGCCCGGTCAAAAAATATTCCCGGGGTCCGTCGAGGTTACGGCGGCCCTGATTAGATATTGAACTTTGACTCACTCTTCCTATTCTATTGACAATAATGTCCAGTTAAAGCGGCTTTAGTTACGTCAAGCTAAACTTATTGATCACTCAATTAAAGTCTGCTAACAACAATGCATGTGAAACTTTCATACATGTTTGTGTTGCATTTTCTTTACATTCTTAGAGTTCAAAGTCATGATGAAGGACGACCTATGGTTAAGCTTAACGAAGGGAGGGTAATTGGTACATATATGTCAACAAGAAATGGCAACAAGATAAGTGCGTATATGGGTATTCGATATGCTGAACCGCCTGTTGGAAACCTGCGGTTTATGGTAAGCCTCTGTTTTTTGAAACGAACTATTCCTGCCGCCTTTTTCCATTGCATTTACCCACAGCATTAAAATTCTGCAATTAAACTAGAGTGGATTTGGCGAAAAAGTTAACATTTCTCTTTAACGCTTAGGGGAGTTTCCAATAGTATTGCGAAAAATGGTATTATTTGATTTGCATCTTAAATGAAGAACTGCAAATTTTGAGACTTTACGTTCCCAAACGATTTTTTTTAATATTCGGTTGAATTGGAGAAAATTTTGGTCCATAAGTGCCAAACAAATCTATACAAAGTTATTATAATAAATATACGAGGGTCTTCATAACTGTCAACTGGAGCTTTTAATTATACTCTCTTTTCATATTAGATGAAAAAACATTCAATGAGGCCTATCCTATCTACAAAGTGCGTACAATACCAAGACAAAAAAGTTCAATTATCCACTACCGAAAGCTTGTTACACAAAGTTATACATTTTGAGTCCAAAAAATCTGCAACGGTACTGGCATGGCGGCGTGCTGTTATTTGCTAATTACTTGCTTCATTTAGATATTAGATGGGTCTAATGTCCTCTTTAAAATGATCAAATATCGGAGCGATCGGTCAACTGGTTACGAAGATTTTTTTTCGAAAAAAACATTACTTCAACTTTACATTTTTTTCCGGAGCAACTATTAACAATGTCGAAAATTGAGCACAAACAGCAACAATCGGAATACATTTGTGACATAATGACGTTCGGTCGGTTCAAATCGGTCAAAACTATAATCTGTGGAGGGAGAAACGGCTCCAAATGTCGGTTTTTTTCCGATATCCCGAAAACTATGTTGCCGATTTGGATCAAATTTATTCAGTAGACGCGCCTAATGTGCTCTATCAGTTGACACAATTTTTGGTTCTGAGATAGCTTAATTTTTTGAGACGAAGGAAGGCGGAAAACATTTTATATTGCGACAATTTCAGCCTCCAACACCTACAAAACCATTGACTGGTGACTGGGAGGCCACCAAGTTTGGCTCAATATGCCCCCAAGAAGATCTATTCTCACCAACACCAAATTATTTCCAAGGAGATGAAGACTGCTTGTTTCTCAACGTGTTCACCCCACAGGTAAAATTCGGCTTACTTCAAACTAGATGGTACTAGTCCTAGATTCCAGATGAATGAGACGAAAACGAAATCATACGCTGTAATGCTCTTTATACACGGTGGCGGGTATTTCTTCGGTTCGGCCAATTTTTATGGCCCGGGCTATCTACTAGACGAAAATGTGATCTTAGTTACCACCAATTATAGGATTGGTAAACGGTTTCGTCCTTATCTCCAGTGTAACTCATTTCTCTAGGTGCGTTGGGATTTCTTTCCACCGGTGACTCGGTGGTACCCGGTAACAACGGCTTAAAGGATCAAGTTGTAGCATTGCGATGGGTTCGTGATAATATTCAGGCGTTTGGCGGAGATCCAAACCGAATTACCATCTTTGGAGAATCTGCCGGAGCGGCTAGTGTACACCTCCACATGTTTTCTCCACTCAGCCGAGGTAAGTGGGCTAACTACAATCGAATAGTAAGTAGTGATAAATTAAAGGGCTCTTTAATAATGCGATATCTCAAAGCGGTACGGCTTTTAACTTTTGGGCATTCCGAGATACAAATGCCGCAGTGGAAGACGGCAAGGTCCTTGCTAAGCATTTTGGGTGTTCCACTGAGGACCACTACAGGATGGTGGAGTGCTTGCAATCCGTAGACGCTAAGGCGATAGTACAAGCGAGACGGATCTTTTACGTAAGGGTTGGGCTGATTGAAACAATGCCGATTGTAACTTTTCAGGAATGGGCAGATGAGCCGATCATATCATTCACACCTGTCGTGGAACCAATCCAAAATGGTGCGTTTTTACCAGTTCATCCGCTTAGCGTTTTAAAGCAGGGGAATTATGCACCAGTGCCTTGGATTAGTGGTGTAAATAGCGAAGAAGGTGCCATAAAGTTTTCGCCTATATTTTTGCAGAAAAAACTTCTGGAAGATCTGAATCAAGATTTTAATCACATTATGGCTTTAACTGTGAACACCAAAAACAAAAAATTTGAAAATGACGCAAGCAAAATTCGAGAATTTTACTTTGGAACCAAAAAGATTGGCGCGGACACTTTTGTAAACTCTGTAAATGTATGTGTTCTTCTGGTGCTACCAGTTTCCAATACGTGCTTTTTAGTTGTATTCGGACTTGTATTTTACTGTCGCTACTCAAAATGCTGTTAATCTTCACTTTAAATACTCCCAGCAACCTGTATACTACTACATGTATTCACATGCGGGCAGAAACAGTGCGACCGAATCATTTCTTCCTGCCTTCCGACACGGTAGTCAGTAATTTATTGTCTCACTATGTGTTAATAAGTCAAAAACTAGGTGCGAGTCATGCAGACGAGCTACTTTTACTATTTCCCATGGCTGGATTATTTGAAAACACTCCGTTGGACCACATCGATTACCATTACTCTAATTTGCTGGTGAAGTTGTGGACGAATTTTGCAAAATACGGGTAAGCTTAATTCGATTAGAATTATTCATGAATTTTGCCTTAGCGATCCGACGCCGAGCACAAATTCAATAATTACGGTAAAATGGCAACCGGTTAAGACAGCGGATTTGGAATACTACCACATTGGAGGAGGAGTACATGTTTCCAGCAACTTATATTCCGAGAGAATGAAATTTTGGAAAGCGTTTAAGAGCGGAATTGAATCCGTAGTTACCCATGACGAATTGTAACACAATATGTACCCAAAAGTCGGTCGTTGCATTTGAAATATTAGATAAAATTGGTTTTTTAGGAAAATGTAATAAACTTTGTCATCAATAAAATCCCAGGTAAAATCCTGAACAAATTGATCCATATTTTCTCAATATACCTACATATTGTAACTTTTTTAGTTCCATAATTGTTTTTAACTCAAAAGCATTAGGTAACTAAATTATTAATGTCCTTAAATATACCTAGAAAACAGGACAAAAAACATCAAAATTTATTTTTAAAAAATCACGGTGCTGTGCCTCACTATTGGGGGTACTATCCCCTAAAATTACGGCACTAGGTCAGCGAAGTACAATACGTGAACATTTTACTCTCAATTTTTCTCCAAAAAAACAAGATGGTGAGCTTGACGAAATCGTTAAAATGATATTTCTCGAAAACAGTATGCGGACAATTAGCGCCCGGATAATTCCCTCACGGACAATTCGCTCCCAAGTCAATTCGCTCCTAGGACAATTCGCGCTCGTATAATTCGCTCCCGGAAAATTCGCGCCCGGATGATTTGCGCCCGGACAAAGACAAATATCATATACGAGTAATATAATATAAGACGAATATCAAAATTCACGTTTTAAGAAATTATTGAAAAATAAACAGGCACAACCTCTGCACTAAAGTGTATTTTTGTTTACCCCCGACCCTCCCGAGCATCGATTCGGGGGGTCGCGAGCTACAGGTTGAACCGATTAAGTTCGGTCAACTTTTCCACGCGTCTATCGACTATAGGCCGACCTGTAAGAATATTAACTACATTGAATTCTTGTGCCCAGTTGCTGAATTTAGTAAATTTTAATTTTTCCTAAAATTTTTGCTCTTTTGAATTTCGAAGGCTCTTCCTTGATTTCTTCCGAATTTTTGTTTGGTGAATTTTCCTGACTTTATTGAAGTTTTGAGTTTTGAATATTTTAAATTTTGAATGCTCCTGATCTTTTTAATAAAGGATTGAATTACCAATACTTCAAATGTTTTTAAATTGCTTATTTTTTTAATTTTTTGGATCTTTGCAGTTTTAATTTCCTCAAAATTTTCGAATTTTTCTAATAATTTTCTGGAATAAAATAGTTTTGCATTTTTGTTGTTTCTATACATTTTGACTTTTCATTGAATTGTGGGGTTGTGTTTTTGAATTTGCGTGAATTTTCCGCTTTTTCCATGATTTTTGGATTTTCTGTTAAATTTAATGTTTTCTGAATCGTCATATATTTATTGAAAGTTCCAGTTTTTTACTTTTTGTGAATTTTTGTTTAGCGTGTCCACCTATACTTACGAATTTTGCAAAATTTAACTATAAGATGACCTCTTGTCGTATCTATGAGACATCAGAGTGCTTACCTAACCATACTAAACAAGCTTATGATTCTACAACCCCTTTACTGACCGAACTAACATGGCAGGGTGATAATGAAACACGATTAAGTTTACAATTCATCTTTTAGATGGTTAGCAGTCATCAATTCATCCTTCCAAAACCGAATGCGTTCAGGAAGCAGCTTCTTTGCAGTATGCAGCCCCCCTCCAATATACAGATACTCCAAGTCTTCACTTTTCACCGGTTCCCACAGTGTTGAAATCTCCGGGGTCGGTGCAGGTGTTGGATTACTGAAAGGAAGCTTACACTAATAGTTTATAGTTAGTAAATTACCAACCCTAGCCTTGCAAAATTTGTCCATAGTTCAGTCATCAACTTTGACATGCGTCGATCCAATTCGGTTTGCTTCCGATTTTCAAATAAAAATTCCAGAGGGAAGAGCAGGGGCAGTTCGTCTGCATGTGATGCTCCATAAGGCTCGTTTGAGACGCCAACCACCCGACTGAAGCTGTTGGGACTTTGATGATTGAAAAAATAATAATATACAGGCTGATTTGAATGTTTCAAGTGCAAATCGACGGCGGTTTCCACCCCTACGAAAAATAGATAATCGGAAAACATCTGAAAGGTGTGGATAAGTTTTGTGTGAATGTCACTAGTCGATACCACATACGTCCACCAAGTTGAAAAGTGTTGAATTATTAATACTCTGCTCGCCAAAGTAAAATTTCCTAATTCGCTTAGCGGCATTTTCAAAACTTGCGCCTTTTTCGAAAATGATACCCATGATTCGATTAAATTCTTGGTCGAGTTCGACGATGCGATCGGGATTTTTGTTCAATGCTGAAATGAAAATGAGCGAGGCTTGGATTGGGCGACGGTCCTACCTGCTACTTTAATTACCCCCTCGTTACCATTTACTCCAGTAACCCAAGGCAGTTGAGCGTAGCCTCCATTCTGCACGATCTCTAACGGATGCCTCGCTAAAAATGCTCCTTCGTGTTCTACCTCTACAACAGGTTTAAATGGAATGAAGGGTTCAATGTCCCATTCCTACAATTTGGGATTAATACCAGAGACGGTCGCTAACTGAAAGTGTACCATGAAAATCTTATCCTTCTCTATAATTTCGGATGGTTCTATAAGTCGCATGCATTCGACCATCACTTTGTTATCGGCACTGGAGCATCCTAGCGCAGTGGCTAACTTTGATGCTTTGGTCGCGACCAGCGACCTATCCGCAAGTGACCATATGTTAAAAGCCGTCCCACTCTGAGATATCGCACTGCTGAATAGACCTAGTAAAAGTCATTAACTGAGGTAATTCTAAAGAAATGGTAGGTACCATGTGAAAGAGGTGAAAAATAATGGAAATGCGCGCTTGCTCCACCTGCTGCTTCACCGAATAGGGTTATTTTCTTTGGGTCACCTCCAAACGCCGCTATGTTCTCACTCACCCATTTTATTGCCAAGCTCTGATCTTTAAAACCGTTATTTCCGGGAACCACGTCGTCGCCCGTTGATAGAAAACCTAGTGCACCTAAAATCCCATCGTCAACTGGTACTGTTGTGCAATGCGTCGTTACCGATTCTGTAGTTAAATGTGACAAGGATGATGTCTTTTTCCAATAAGTAATCGGGTCCATACATTGTGCCGGTGCCAAAGTAGAAGCCGCCTCCGTGAATAAATACCATGACAGGATACAGATCTGACTCATCTTTGTGAAGCTAGGGGGTTTTGCTTGTAGTTTGTCTATTAAGGCGACACTTACTTGTGGTGTGTAGATATTGACGAATAAACAGTCTTCATCCCCGACAACTTTTACGCCTTTTTGGTATCGATCCTTCTGAGGACAGGAAGGTGGAAGGGTGGTGGCGTCTCGGACACCTTCCCATGGATCGGCTGATATCGGAGGCTAAAAGAATTTCTGGTTTCATTCTGTTTCTAATTTATTCTTAATGAAAAAGGTCAAAAGTCATCGTTCTTCACCATCAGGTTTATTGCATTCTTTATATTCTGATTAAATCATTGCACCAAATTAGTTGACCAGGATGAAATGCACTTTTGTGACGCAAAAATCTCAAAAAAAATTAGACCTTGAATTTGGGACTAAAATAAACACTCATTTGCTGACATTATCAGTTGTTAATGACCCAAATGATAAGCTATTAGGCTATCGCTTTGAGGTGATATGACGGACCTTCATTTCAATGTAACTGGATTATTGAATTCATAAAAGGAAGTAGAATACCTTAAAACGTAAATCTTTAACTGGAGGCTTCGCATAGGGGATTCCCAAAAATGCACTAAACTCCTTTCCATTTCTAGCCCTCATGAATTTGCCATTTAAAATTCCTTGCTTAATTTCGATGGACGGGAACGTTGATTTGCAGCAAGGTATGAAAACAATCACAAACAGTGTTAACTTTAACATCTTATTCGCCGATAGTTTTCGTCGTGGTGTATTCAGTGTCGACCATGCGGTTAACCAACATTAGAGCAATAGTGTAAAATTAAACGCGTGTAATCCTTAATCGTAAATGATGACGTATTAGCGATATTTTGTGTAGGTCGTACAGGAACCATTATCTATTGCCGAAATTTTTTAGATTCTGACTTCAGTTCAAAATTATTACTGTTGGTGATTCAACCCATTAAATTTGATCCCATCTCCGCAAATAAAGCAGATTAAAAAGTGACGATAATTGAAACAATAGAGAGGAATTTCCACAATCTATCAAACTTTTTGATCTATTCAGTTTTGTATCTGTGTGTATCCTTCAGCGACAGAGGCAGATTTCCATTTTCCGAAACGCTTTATTTTGTAATGTAATGAAAAAGAACGCAAAAAATTGATGTTAAGATATACAGAATGTTGCAATTAAAAAAAACCAACCAACAAACATTTTGTATGTTGTATGGTCAGATACGTGTAACGATTTATTTTCTTCATTACACGCATTATTAGTGTTCACGGTATGTTTACTTGTTGAAAGATGCACCTTTCCATTCGTACTTGGGTCGAAGGTTCTTGCTTGACTCGAGACCATTGCATCTTCTTAATTTTTTAATTAACGTTCTTACTCAATTTCTTCGGTGTTATAAGGGGCGTAAATCGTTATAACTCCACTTCTTATTCGCCACGCGTCTTTCCACTCGTACTCGGGCTCTTACCATCTGCTGCCTACCCCGCCTATAGGCTAGCTCCGTTGTTGGTATCTTCACAGGTTGCTGGTACCGTTGGTCATACCTCGAAGTACAATGTTCAATGGCCGATTCCGTTGTTGACTCGTGAACCATGTTCATGGTCGGTTTGAGAATGAGTGGGTTTGGGGTAGAATATAAGGTGGTAAACCGTCACTTTTAAAAAATTGTAAACTGAAACCTTACACCCCAAATGAGTAAAGGTATTCGCTAAAAATATCTAAGGTGTATCCGCAATAATTACAGCAATAATAGTCAAATCGTATTCGACCCAGTGTCAATCTCGAGTAGTACAAAAGAAGTAGAGCGATCGCGAAGGAAAAAGTCTCAAAAATCGAAAAAATACCTGATCTGTACGATATTCAAGATCATATTGAAATACCTTTCAAACCAGAACAATTTTAGTCCAGTATGCAGACAATTTTGACCTGCAAAACATGGTGTAAAAGATTTTATAGTTTTAAATGGTCCAAATAACATGTATTTGAAGAGTGCACACTAATTTTTTCACGGCACAACTTTTAGCACCAAAAATGTCAAAACGTTTGGACTTTTTTCAGTGTTTCGCTTAAAATTCGAAAACGGTCCATATTTTATAAATAACACTTCTTTAGTAAATTAAAGAAAACAAAATTCTGCATCGATGAAAATGTGAGCAAACAAAATCGTTCCAATAAAAAATTTTTTACAAGCGATCAAAGAAACCATTTTTTCCAACTTTTTAAAAAAACTGAGTTAACCTTTTTTTAATGCGTTGTGGCTCCTAAAGGAACAATAAAATCTACTACCTCCCTCCCTAAAGATTGTATAACATCAATCAGAGTGTTCAAAAAGTATGAAAAATTTAAAATTGGACCAATTTTTGAAATTTTAGCTACCACTCTTTCAAAAATGGGATTTTACTAAGCTGGTTTTGTGCCAGGATTAGCTGGGTACACCATCAAATACGACGACGGTTTCTGGCCCATAGTGCTCACTGCATTTGGAGGAAAGCAATGAACTTTTTTTAAAACGGTCGAAAGGACGTACAACCGAACAATTATGCACGGAGACGTCATTTTTCCATGGTTTTTCCGGATGTGACACATCAGCAGCTTACAACATTGGTAAACTAAAATTTTTCACAACCACGGAGAAACATCCAGAGTTCGTAAATGAAACAGCGTTGTTCTATCAATAAGAGAGTCGACTCTGCCTTGCTCACTGTCATTGGTGAACGTTTTTCCATTTCTTTTTTGGTGGCACTACAGATGAGATGATTCTCTTGACAGCCTTAGATATAAAAGATTCGCCAAATCGGTGAAACAGTACCTTTAAATTGTCTTCATTTCTTCCAACGCAAGATACGGCCCGCTTCCACAGCTTCCAGATCTACCTTCAAGTCCAGTCGTGGCTCGGTAATTACAAGACTGGGACTGGAAAAATATAGGCCAATTTTGATGCCAGTACAAAGCTCAAAACCCCCGGCACACCCTGAGCTTCTGAAGTTGATCTTCTGCCAATGCAAAGGAACTTCTGGAGCAATGTGTGGAGGTTTGTATGTATGTATATATTATCGTGATGCGAAAAAATGGCTTCAAGTCGCTTGAGCCGACACACTTCGTTAAACAATTTTTTTCAACTACCTAGCTTTAAAAACTGCAAGAATTCCATCCTATATTGGAACCCCGGAATGACGGGAAACGCCCAGATGGAATGACATACGGACCATGGAAAAACGGACGACAATTAATATGGGATGTAACATGTGTAGATATCGCTAGCTAAAGCAACATTGTTTCATCGACGTCAACTGCTGGATCCATCGCAGAATCAGCAGAAAAAAAAAGATGCTAAAATATAGTAATCTACTAGACCGTTTTATTTTGTACCCTTTCGATATTGAAACACTTGGCGTTTGGGGGTCCATCTGCAAAAAATTTTAAGTGTACAGTGTACGGTAAATCTTTTTATGTTTTTAAACAATTTTATTTATATAATGTAAGTAGATACTTAATATTATGCATGTACAGTTATGAATATCGGAAAATAGTATCCGTTTCGCAGCGCTGTAAAACCATAATAAATGAATCAAAAAAGTTTGTAATGAAAATTGGACCAATTTTTGAAATTTTAGCTACCACTCTTTCAAAAATGGGATTTTACTAAGGTGGTTTTGTGCCAGGATTAGCTGGGTACACCATCAAATACGACGACGGTTTCTGGCCCATAGTACCTCTTTACGAATGTTGCGTTTCGAGACCAAACAACTTTATGAAGCAAGAATCCTCCGTTAATAAATGTGCAATACCTTTCATCTCTCTTGTTCGGGTCAAGTGAGGAACATGTCTTATAGAGTGTAGACTTGGTACCTTTCCGCATGTCCTCTTTACCAAAAAAGCACCAGTAATTCCCAATAAATTTCAAAAATCGGTCCAATTTAAAATTTTTGGAACTTTTTGAACTCTCTGATGTTCTACAATCTTTAGGGAGGGGGTAGTGGATTTTATCGTTCCTTTAAAAGTCACAACGCATTAAAAACAAGGTGAACTCAGTTTTTTAGAAAAGTTGGAAAATGGGGGTTCTTTGATCGCTTGTAAAAATTTTTTCTATTGGACTGATTTTGTTTGTTCATATTTTGATGGGCGCAGAATTGCATTTTCTTTAATTTACTAAAGAAGTGTTATTCATAAAATATGGACCGTTTCCGAGTTTTAAGCGAAATACTGAAAAAAGTCCGGACATTTTGAGGTTTTTTGGCTGACAAAAATTGGTGTCCACTCTTCAAATAGGTACATGTTATTGGGACCCAAATGGAACATTTAAAACGATAAAATCGTTTACAACACCTTTTGCAGGAATCGGACTGCTACGCATACTGGACTATTTCTATCGAACGAAAAAAATAAAGATAAATTAATAAAGATTTTAATAGAAGAATTTCAATTAGCAGGATGTACTTGTATTCAAGCAAAGGAAGATGCACATTCATTCATTATTATTAATACTGCATTCAAATCGCGGATGATGTTGAAACTGTTGTTGTGGAACAAGACATCGATCTTCTCGTATTATTATACATCAATTAAATATTGATATTATATAAAATGCCAAGGAAATTGTTAACTCATTACAGTACTGTTCATTATCATAATATTAAAATGCTAAGAAATTCCAAACCTAATACGTTCATAATTTTTTACTCTTAATTTTTCAACCAATCTGATAATTAAATAATTAATATTAATAAGAACTTTTTTAAATATGTACTTATATAATTGGTCTCACAAAAAATGTATTAAAACATTTATTATTAAAAATAAAATTCTCTACAACTTTGGCCCAGTAACTTTTAGTCGTAGAATAAAAAATAACAAAGTTATAAACGAAAGCTGATGAACATTTTGTAAAAAATTTCCAATTTATCTATATAACTTTTTCCTGGTCGTTTTACAAAAAATAACATTATACCAAGGGGGTTTTCAAAGAATAATTTTCATTACAAACTTTTTTGATTCGTTTATTATGGTTTTACAGCGCTGCGAAACGGATACTATTTTCCTATATTCATAACTGTACATGCATAATATTAAGTATTTACTTACATTATATAAATAAAATTGTTTAAAAACATAAAAAGATTTACCGTACACTGTACACTTAAAATATAAAAAATTTCATCAAATGCTGTCTGTGGCGGTAGGGTGCCTAAAATACAAGCGGCATTTCCCTTCTGAACAGCTAAACTAAATCTTTGTTTTAAACATTCAAAGCAACGTTTCTCCTGAGCTTTTTCAAAAGTTTTTTTACAAATTTCTGAAGCAATTTTTTTGCAGATGGACCCCCAAACGCCAAGTGTTTCAATATCGAAAGGGTACAAAATAAAACGGTCTAGTAGATTACTATATTTTAGCATCTTTTTTTTTCTGCTGATTCTGCGATGGATACAGCAGTTGACGTCGATGAAACAATGTTGCTTTAGCTAGCGATATCTACACATGTTACATCCCATATTAATTGTCGTCCGTTTTTCCATGGTCCGTATGTCATTCCATCTGGGCGTTTCCCGTCATTCTGGGGTTCCAATATAGGATGGAAGTCTTGCAGTTTTTAAAGCTAGGTAGTTGAAAAAAATTGTTTAACGAAGTGTGTCGCCTCAAGCGACTTGAAGCCATTTTTTCGCATCACGATAATATATACATACATACACACATTGCTCCAGAAGTTCCTTTGCATTGGCAGAAGATCAACTTCAGAAGCTCAGGGTGTGCCGGGGGTTTTGAGCTTTGTACTGGCATCAAAATTGGTCTATATTTTTCCAGTCCCAGTCTTGCAATTACCGAGCCACGACTGGACTTGAAGGTAGATCTGGAAGCTGTGGAAGCGGGCCGTATCTTGCGTTGGAAGAAATGAAGACAATTTAAAGGTACTGTTTCACTGATTTGGCGAATCTTTTATATCTAAGGCTGTCAAGAGAATCATCTCATCTGTAGTGCCACCAAAAAAGAAATGGAAAAACGTTCACCAATGACAGTGAGCAAGGCAGAGTCGACTCTCTTATTGATAGAACAACGCTGTTTCATTTACGAACTCTGGATGTTTCTCCGTGGTTGTGAAAAATTTTAGTTTACCAATGTTGTAAGCTCCTGATGTGTCACATCCTGAAAAACCATGGAAAAATGACGTCTCCGTGCATAATTGTTCGGTTGTACGTTCGTTCGACCGTTTTAAAAAAAGTTCATTGCTTTCCTCCAAATGCAGTGAGCAAGACAAGTATGTCGATTTCTTCAGCTACATTGGGATGCAGCAAAAGCAGAACGAACGATGAGGGTGTCTGCATCTGATTCTGATTGGTCGACAGTAACACCCATCTCTGACAATGAAGTTTTGAGAAGTACAATGAAACTAACCTTGTTCTTCTCGTTGCCAAGAAGTGGTGGTAATGTTGATATGGTGTTTTAATCGAATTGTACTTCTGTGAACTGGTATTTTTTCGTGCGACGCAAAGACTTAGCGCCTGCAACCTCCTGAGTAACCGTCAAATACAATGCTTGCAGAATTTAGATCAAAAACCACTTTATGTAAAAGAAAACCACCGTCGATGACGAAATGGCTCCTGGCACTGTTTAATTAGAGGATCATTGCACTGGTGTGAATGCATTAAACAAAGTCAACTTATAGCTTTTCTGATGCCATCATCAGGTGCTAATTCGTGCCTCAGATATTTTTTTATATCGCCGACTGTTTCTCTGAAATAATGCCAGTTCAAAGCTCAAAACCTCCAGCATCCCCTGAGCTTCTGAAGCTGATCTTCTGTCGATGCAAAAGAAACCGTCGACCAATTTGTGGATGTCGGACAACAGGCCTCAAATGTTCTGCAGCGTATCTTCATTGTTCTGGGGAGATTTGCAGGAACAAAACGGAAATATCAAAATTAATTAAGGAAAATGATTTCGAAGGAACCATCGACAATTATTGGGTCTCCCTCAACTATTTAACATTGAAGATCAACCAAATCCTGAGCCGCAGACCGAGAAAACAGTAATTATAGCATTTAGAAAATTAGAAAGTTATGTTAAATTATTAATCTTTATGTATAGGTACGAATACTATATAAAGGATAGTACCTATTCGCTTCGCAGCGCTGTAAAGCCATAATAAATGAATCAAATTAAAAAAGTTTGTAATGAAAATTATTCTTTGAAAACCCCTCTATAATATTGGTCTAATGATATTTTTTTGTAAAATGACCAGAAAAAAGGTATAATGATCAATTGAAAATTTTTTACAAAATGTTCATCAATTTTCGTTTAAAACTTTGTTATTTTTCATTCTGGGCCAAAGTTGTGGAGAATTTTATTTTTAATAAAAAATGATTGAATAAATTTTGTGTGAGAGCAATAGTTCGTCAGATAAACCATAAAAACCATTTGCGCCCCTTTTTCAAGAATGGCGGCCGTAGGACAAGGGCTGCAACCCCACAAATTTTAATTTAACTTTAGACTAACCCCTTCTTGATATTTAAAAAATAAAATTGCGTCCTCTAACTAACGCACACTAAGCCCAAAATTAACTTAAGAAAGTACTGACAGACAAAGTCTAGCGAAATTTAATGTGCTTCCTCATTGAGCTCCTGAGCCTCATAGTTAGCCCACTACTTCATTTATTTTACTCCCGCGATTTGTTTTGATCAATCTACTTCAGTGTAATATTAAAGTTACATAAGATATCTTTCATTGGTCCTTCGAGGTACACGTACCAAGACACCATACAATAGACTTCATGGTAAAACCTCTCTGCTATTCATCTTCGAGAACTCTTTTCGGTGGTGATTTGGGAGATCCAATGATACGATAATTCTTATCAGGGAGATTGAAAACAGATGTTGCAAGAAAACACGATCACGCGTGCGACCTTCGACGGTATACTTGACGTCAATATTATCCCAATACAGGCAGAAGCACTTCGCAAATAAATTCATGAAGTGACGTTACAGTGTAATTCAGCACGTGGTGGTGGACTTCATAACTCTGACCTCAAATTAATGAGAAAAAATCAAAACGCGTTGGAACTAACTGCGAACCCAAATTTGTCTATTATCAAAAAAAATGAGATTTAAAAAACACAATCGTAGACTAAGAGTAAATTTTCGTACTGGCCTAACTCATTTCATAACTCAACTCAAAACACAACGTTTTTTCCCAATTAAAAACCCTAAGTTTATGTAATAATGTCGATAAGCGATAAATGTATTTGACTATAAATAACACGAAACGTAAACGATGAACGTATGCATGGAATATTACCAATTGGTGTCACTCCATTTGTTTTATCATATAGCCTTAGTATTTCTAATTTTACTGTACACAAAAGTGGATCACCAGATGCTTTACGTTCTTTTGGCGTTAAATTTTCTGATAGCCCCAGGTGAAGCGGCAAAAATTACGACACAATATGGCACCATAGAAGGAGTCGTCTTCCGGACAAGATCGGGCAAGGAAGTGCTTGCCTACATGAGTATGCCTTATGCCGAACCACCGGTTGGAAAGTTACGTTTTCAGGTAAATTATCTACCATTGCTCACGCTGTAATGACCATTCTAGCCTCCGGTACCCGTGAAACGTTGGCCAAGGACGCTTAATGGGAGTAGAATACATGGGAAATGCCCTCAAAGGGCAATCTACACGTCAAGTGTTGCAAAAGAAGGTGACGAAGACTGTCTTTACATCAATGTGTACACACCCCTAGTATGCCTCGCTTGGAAATTTCTTAGTAATAAAGTGATTCTTGTAGAATGTGCGCGAAAGTTTACCAGTAATGGTCTATATCCACGGCGGAGGATATCGTACCGGTTGTGGTAGCTACAACTGCTTTGCTCCCAATGTCATTTTAGAGAAGGATGTTGTAATGGTTGCCTTTAATTACAGATTAGGTATCAATGTGTCCCTTGAAGTGTGCTAAGTATAAGAGTCATGCGTAGGTCCTCTTGGCTTTCTCAGTACAGGGGATGGTGTTGTTCCCGGAAACAACGGCCTAAAAGACCAAAACCTGGCACTCCGTTGGGTCAAGGATAATATACGCGATTTTGGCGGAGACCCCTCGAGAATCACGTTATTTGGCCAATCAGCAGGCGCTGCTAGTGTGCATCTGCATATTCTATCGGCCAAAAGTCAAGGTAACGCACTAAGTAAGTCTAACGATAACCTTTTCTTAGGATTGTTTCATAGCGCGATATTACAAAGCGGATCGGCTTTGACGGCTTGGGGTTTTGACCGAAACCAGAACGTTGCGTATACCAAAACCGTTGCGAAAAGCTTAAAATGCCCGACAACGGATAACCGTGCACTAGTCGACTGTTTAATGCATAAAAACCCTCATCAAATTGTAGAGGCCGATATTAACCTTAGAGTAATTGCTAACTGCAGCTTCGCCATATTCACCACTCTCTTTACAGAAATGGTCGATTGATCCCACCGTCACGTTTAAACCCACAATTGAGGAAGACACGAACGACGGTTTCATCACACAACCCCCGTCAGATTTAATTCGGTCAGGAAATTTCTCGAAAGTCCCATTGATCATTGGGATGAACACCGAGGAAGGCAGTATGAGGACCATTGGTACGGAATTGACTTCTCTAACATACCATTACAGTCAAACCTTGAAGGAATATATCGGGATCCCTTCGTCACGAAATACTTTAACGATCATTTTGAGCAAGTTGCTCCGGTCTCTTTGGGCATCGAAAATCTCTACAGCAATTTAGGTAGTGTAGTGAAACGGATACGAGATTTTTATTTTAAAAGTTCCCCTATCAATCATCACGCACGATTAAATGTGATAGATGTAAGTTGCTGACGAATAAGAAATCATGTTTGAGAGCAATTTCCAGATGTACTCAGATGCTCGGTTTAATAGTGGCATTGACGAAACTGTGAGGCTGCATAAAAAACATGCGGATTCGGAAGTATTTCTTTATTTGTTCGGACATAGAGGTGCTGGCAGTTACAGTGAAATGCAAGGCGAGATGTCCACTAATTACGGTAACCTTATGACCTCCTAGGTTTTTAATCACCTCTACTGTTGCAGGTGTCAACCACTGTGATGAACTTTTTTATTTGTTTCCCTACATGGAAACCCACTTACCCTTCAAGAAACCGGACGCTTTTGACAACAGGATTTCAAAAGTATTTACGAACCTGTGGACTAACTTCGCTGCGACTAGGTTGGCGAACGCCTTAACGGTTGCTTACCTAAACTACTATTGTTTCAGCAAACCGACGTTAACAAAGGATTCCGTCCCGGTTTGGGAACCAGTTGCGACGGATAGACTAGAATTTTATTTTATAGGCCAAAGTAGCCACATGGGCACCAATCTGCTCATGAAACGCCTACAGTTTTGGAGGAAATTAAACAAGGAATTTAGGAAACCCGACTATGACTAGTTTTTCGCCTTTGCTCGAAGCATCTGTTTTTCTGCTCTAGTTTTAGGTCTAGTTAATTTCATTTGTGAGTCGGATGGTACGATTCCAAGGGAAGGAGGTGGTGGTACCGGTCCTGCCATTACTGCACACGTATAGTTTCCGGCACCGGGGTCGTCGAAAATTAATTCCCCTTCGCGATCTCTCCAAGCGCAGTAGCTAACTTCGTAGATAGTCTAATTAATTATTTATGTTAGAATTGCTGATATATTAAATTATTGACAAAGTACCTCCATTCCTAACCTTTTTGCGACAGTTTGCATCGATAATGTCGGAAACAATCCGGCAACAACGGGAATATTATACGATCTTGCCACCCTTACTCCGCACATCATTAGTAGGTATCCTAGTGCTGCACAGATTGGATAGTTCCAGATCTACGCGACAAATAACTTACACTGGTGTCGATACTGTGGTAAAACGCAAAGCTCGTAATAGCGTAGGTAAACGTCGCAGTTACACTTCTCGTGGATGTCAACCCTTCGATTTATATGCGACCTAAACGCGACGCACTTCTTCATAGCTTCGCCTTCAATCAGTTGCACTTGGCTAAATACGCGGTTAAACTCATTCTTTCTCATAACCTTCAAGATTAGAACTCCGACGATTTTTAACTTCGCTTCCGATTCATCTTGTAAATCCTCGTCGTCGTGGACATAATCTGTAATTCTAATGAGTAGATGTGATCTTGTACACTGCAAGCTACTTAGATCTACAGCGATGATGGATGAGCTGTCACGAATTTGAAAACGGATGCGTCTCAAATAACAAGCCAAAGATTCCTCGTCGTTTAGGAGCTCGGTGTTTTTACACAAAACGTCATTCTCCAAAAAGTGATCCTAAAAGGTGCCATTTCCGGTACCTGTTTTATTTTATCAGCTATGTACCTTAAACATATTTACGACCTCCTCGTGTTGATCCTCCTTTAGATCTTGAATTCGGATGCCGTACGACGTTTCCTTCCACACGAGCGGCGAGAATATACGTTTCAGCTGAATCTTAAGAGGATCTTCGAAGATTTCTTCTTCTTTTACAGCTTTCGCCCTCTCTTCCTCGAGTCGTAATCTTCTACTCATTCTGCGAGGAATGGAAGACAAGTATGACAGTGATCAAGACGTTTACATGTCAGTAGTTTCATATATTTCAAATACATTTGTAAAGTAATAACTATTTTGGTTTTTTCTTATCGCGCACTTCGATCACTGGAGGAACTTTAGGTGGTGATACGATGGGAGGTGGCAATATGTTCAAATCCATAAGTGTACAACAGCCTACAAAATCCTTCGAAAAAACGAAATCGCCCTGTTCGTTCCTCCAGTCAGCATAGTATAAAGTATATAGTGTCTGAAATTATAATGTATTATTGAGTAAAGTAAGTAAGTAAGTCCAGTTCTATCAGCCTTATGCACTTGCGGGGGGGGGTAAGTTGCGAAAAGAATTACTTCTACGCTATCGAGGTTGTGTTCCCAATTTACTTGGTACACAAAAAAGTAATAAATTTCAACCTTTGGCACCGATCTAATGAATTTGGACGTCTCCTCAACCAAATTTAGTGAATATACACAAAGAATTTGATGTTGATGTTGTTTCTAAAAAATGCGTATCCAATCTAAATATTAATAAATAGTGAATTTTCTTTATTCCGGTTTGTTAATCTACGATCTCGTCCAAGCGGAAGACTATCGATTGTCCGTCCAAAACAGAATTAAGAAACCTCCTCGTTCTTGTCTCAAAAGCCTTGATCGAAAGTATCAGTCTTTTACCTTCTTAAAAATAGTGTATAATTTCCAGATGCCATGAAAATGACATTCCATTATTCACTTCCAGTTAATAATGAAATCATTATGAACCACTGTTAAACTGCTGTCAAAGCCTACTTTATGGAGGGTTAAAATGTGATTATAGACTCGTAGCAATGCAATAAAAGCGAATCGTATGCATTTTAAAACGTCCAGCGCCCTCTCAATTATGAAAAGTAGAACTTCCAGGTCTCAGGCATAACAGTTGCAGTGTTCTATAGAAGTAAAAGCTTTGAAGCATTATGGTTCACAAAGATGGAGAAATGTGGCTATTGGGCACTTTTTCTGTGTGAAATTAATTTTTACTTTCTTTCGACTTTCGATTATTCTGAAAATCGGGTTTTTGAAAATCCTTCGAAACTTAATTCGTATTGATTTTGAAGTTATAATGAAACGAAAATTAAAATTAGAAAAAATTGGAATCGATATTTTTGCATTTTAACAGAAGAAAAATTGTTGAAAACGTTGTTTCCCCTGGAAATAACATTAGTTGACTTTATCAAACAACGAATTCAGTGTCTTGAAGGCGACACTTTGTATGTTGAGCTTTCAGACGATTTTCATTGCACGAACTTTATTAATGAGCGACAAAAAGAAAGTGTATGATTTTCTGTTCGTTCGTCTGTGTCCAGAATAACTCGCGAACGGTTTCGAATTTTCCAATTCTCTTTTCAGTAATAGGTAGACAGTGGCCAAGGGACTAACTGATTACATTTTGGTCAATGCTCGTCAACCGGAAGTGACTTTGTCGCTCGTTGTCTGTATTGGTCCAGTTTATTTCGTTTATAATTTTATACAGGGCGATTCAAAATGGAGTGCAAAGATCCTAAGGGCGTATTTACCAGCCAAACTAAGAAATCTTAGTTTTCTATATACAGGCTGTAAAAGTTTTTAAAAAAATTGTTTCTTTTATCAATTATTCAAAAACCTTTCAGCAGATTTAAATGGTAGGCTTATTTGTCGTCATAAGGGCCTTCCTTTGGATTAAAATAAATAAAAACAGATTTTTTTCAAAAAACTTTGACACACTGTATCTAGAAAACGAAGCAAGTTAGGACAACCGATTACCTATATGAAAAAAATTTCTTTTTTTTGGTGGTAAATAAGCCCTTAAAATTTTTGCATTCAATTTTGATTCTAAAATTTAATAAAAAACGTTGTTATACGAAGCACAGAAGAAAGAAGGCACCTGCTTAAGTACACAATGAAATAAATTAAGAAATTCTGTACAAGCTTTTAAAAATCGACTGGCTTATTGCTTAGATCTTTAGAACAAAACTGAGGTCATCTTGAACATCCCTTGTAAATTCTTTGGGTTGCAGAAGTAACTAACTATCAGGCATATCACTGCATTGACATGTCTATTTTAGAATCGAACATACGAGTTTTATGCAGGAGATTTGTATGTTCAGTGTTAAAATTTACGCACTGTATATATACACACTTATGCTAAAAGAAATGTCTTTCTAGCACCAAAAGTAAGGTTATGGGTATGTCAAAACAACGCATTCTGGCACGAGACGCGTCAGACTTGGACGTTAGTGGAACTCTGTTCCAGCAAGCTGATTGATGCAGAGGACTAGTATCGATGATCATTACGGTGCTTGGTAGAATTTAGCACGTTTCACTAAGATTCTGCATCTGAGAATTTGGGTTGCGGCGATAAGTGGTTTTATGTATCTGTTACACTCCCCCTCTGTCTCCTAAGGGCGTCTCGGATTTTGGTGGGTTTCGGTGGTCTTCCCGTCTTTCTTATAGGTCGGATGGGGTTGTTCCCTTGGTATGGTTTTACAGCAGACACGTGGTATTTCCCGAGGGCCTTGGTTTTTTGGGCTTGCTATTTTGTAAGTAGTTCAGGATGCTTGTTGCATATGAGGTTGAGTTTACTAGTCTCTCCTTTGGTACGCAATGAGTGTGAGTTGGCCAAGACCTGATCTCCTGGTTGGAATTGCGGTTCTTCTTGTCGATTTCGTTCTGCGTACTGTTTTTGTTTATCTTGTTGTTCTTCCTGGACTATCTTCGATTGGCGGATGACAGCCGTTAATTGTATTAGTTGTAGTGTTATCTCTGTGATGAAATTTTCGCTTTGGATAATACTTCGTTGGTCCCGGTTTACGTCGACAGTTGTTGGGAGTTCGCGTCCAACTGTAAGGTATTCTTCATTTTTTTTATTTATTTATAACCTCTCTCTTGTTGTGAGCTCTCAACAGGCGTTCCACGGATCCTAGGTTGGTTCCTTCTCACTGGGATAGAACAGCCCGTAAGGCGCTATTGCTGGCATCTGTGTGCAGCAGTATGAGAGCTGTGGTAGTAGCTTCCGTAGCGTTAGTATGCTTCTTGTTGGGCCAGCGTCCCGGTGCCAAGTAGTGTCTTTCTTTAGGAGGCTGTTGAGAGGTTTTGCGAGACCGGCAATATCGGCCTGGGTCTTCGTGGCGTCCACGGACATTTCTTGTGAGCTAATGAGTTATCCAAGATCATTTGGACATGGCCCGCCACCTTCCTTCCTTCCACCAACCACTTCCGCGCCTACCTTAATCAAGTTACCCTACTCGCATACCTTGACGACGTAACTCTCCTCTCCTCATACGTGGAGAAACACATGGAACACTTGTTTGAGGTCCTCCATGTGTTTCACCACGTCTGAGGAGAGGGAAGTTATGTCGTCAAGGTACACAAGTATAGGAACTAGGGTAATGCCGCCGCGGAAGTGGTTGATTTGTCCCTGGAAGGTGGCAGGCGCATTTTTAAGGCCAAAGGGCATACGTTTGAAACGGTACAGTCCTAATGGTGTCACAACCGTAGTGTAGTCTCCGCCTTCGCACGTACTAAGATCTTCCACCACCCGCCATGTAAGTACCGATTATATGTGCACCAGTTACGTGCAGCCCATCCTAGGTTATGGGTAGCAGTCTGCTACTGTTACACTGTTTATCGATACACACACGCGTTGAACCGTCTGGTTTTAATACCAAAATCACTAGTTGCTTGTAGGGTAGGTTTAAGATGAGGCCCGGCTTCTTCGACAAAGTCCATAATATGTGACGTGCGGTTCTTGGTTTGAGGGAGGATGATAACCGAAGTTTTTTTTTTAAGGCTTTCGGGATCTTGCCCATTTTAACCTACATTAGAGAAACCAGAGGACTAAACAAAGATTTATACGTTTCACGCTTTGGGGCCGATCAAAGCGACTTCACACAAAACATAGGTAGGCCACGGAAGGTTGGTAGCACATAAGGATGACATAATACGGGTTACAATTACAACGGTAGTTTACTTGCAGCTACAAACTGAGAACATCGCGAGGGCGATGTTGCCATTAGAAAGGACGAGGTCGACTCGATGGAAAACGGGCAACCCCGGCTTTGGAGGACGTTATAAAATGATGAACCGGCGAAGTACTCGCAATCTGTGTACAAGAGACTACCTCATTTGGCATTTGGTGATTTTAAATTTTAACGTAAGAGATTCACAACTAAATTTCAAGCATATATAAGAGATATAACGCAAAATTTCAAAATTTAGACTATATATAAGACGTTAGTAGCGTAGCGAATATTTCAAAGCAACATCGGGGTGCCATCAAGACACTATCAAGTCGATAAGGTATTAGTCCCCGGCGATCAGGAACGAAGGCGCATGTGACGCATTCTTTGTTTGCTATATAAGCAAATTGAACCGTCTTTAATTTCAAGATTGATGCCGAAATGAAATACCGACATTCGCGCTCGTGTGTTATAAATCTACATAAATTTGAGTACAAGTGAGTGGTAAATAATAGCTGTGTTATAAATTTAGTGCTCCAAAATAAAAAAAACAACTGCAAGTCGTGATTCAAAACTTGATAGAAGATATTCGTATTTTTAAATTTGAATTTGAAATGAAGGAAAAGTATTCCAAGACAATAAAAGTCGATATAGTTGTATAAAAGCAATCATAGATAATTTAGAAAACGAAATCTTTGAAACGGAACGTATAAAAGGAGCAATGTAACATAACGCCGACGGAAAAAATTGCCAAGATGTGCAATTGTATTATATTTTTGAGTTTCCGTACAGTGCCTTCCACGTATGGCGCAGGATTGTGAGGAAGTTGCCCAAAAAACGCTTACATTTGGTGTCACTCTACCTCACCTTCATTCCTAATTTCTTTGCTAAGGTTTGTATTCCGTCATCCTCAAATAGACCCACCACAGCTGCCGCTCCCTTCGCTTTGGCAACGTCAATTCCACAACGCACCAAATGATTCGCTAGCCCTGCAAGTAACTTCTATGTGCAAAACGCTCACAAAAAATAATATTACCCCTGTGCCTGTACTCTGGTAATAAACACAAATCATAGTAACGAACAATCCGGTCGCACTTATATTTCGCGAAAAAGTCCACCTTTCCGTGCATGTGCTGTCTCAATCTCACGTACTCTTTCATTGCATCTCCAGAAACCAACCGAATGCGTCTCATCACACGCGCGTAATCAAATTTGTCGATGGTTCTCAAGACCAACACTCCCACTATTTTCCTCCGACCCTCTTCTGTGGTAGAATCTGGAACAGTTCGCCAGAAACTCATCGACCAAAATCAGTTCGTGTAGTTACTTTCATCAACGACGATGATCGACGAATTATTGCCCACGGTAAGCAGCAGATGTTCAGTAAAGGATCTTGCGGATTCCTCGTCCTTCAAAAAACCCAAACTTTGGCATATGTGATTGTGTGGAAAGTAGTGGCTCTGAAAAATAGTTCGATATGTAGTTTTGTATTATTCTGTAATTAATTGACCTTAAGTAATTCAACAATCTCGTGAAAACGGTCGGGTTTTAGGTCTTCAACTGTGAAAGCACCGGTTCGTCCCCAAACAGTGGGAAAGTAGATAGTATTGTCGGACGTCATATTTGACAGGTATGAAATTCATTTCTCATTGGACTATCGGCCGATATCCATGCTGCCAACATTTTCTAAGGTTTATGAGAAGTTAATTGCTTTACAAATCTCGAAATACTTCCTGGAAAATAATCTCTTTTATCCGAACCAGTTTGGTTTTCGGCATGGAGAGTGTACTGCTGATGCCTTACCGTCATTTGTCAATACAACTCTTCAATGTTTTGAACAAGGAGAACATGCAGCGTTATTTTTAGACCTATCTAGTGCTTTTGACAATGTTTCAGATGACATACTATTAAAGAATCTTATCAGGGTTTACAACTTTGATTTAACAAGCAGATTCTTAACTAAATCATATCTGTCTAATAGAAATCATTGCTTTAGGATTAATAACATAAACTCGTGTTAACAAGGGGCGTGCCGCAAGGACGCATACTTGGACCGGCCCTGTTTCTAATCTACATCAACGACTTTCCCAACTGTATCTTGCAATCTGACGTTAATAACTGCCTACTATATGCGGACGACACTACTCTTCTAATGAAAGATAACACATATCCGCGAAAATTAGCGCTAATCTTTATGTACTGCCTAGGGGTTATCCGGTAATATCCTAATATCCCTCAGCAGACCTTTCGGATGGCTTACTTTGACCTATGTCATTGTCACTCTACTGTCACTCTACACTCAGTCTCTCTATAATCATCTGTGGATAGTGCTCCTCCAGTAAAAGAATGTTTAAACTTCGTCATGCAATTAAAATCGTGGCTAACTAGGATACAGAGTCAACTGCCGATCTGTTTTCGTTCAGTACAAGATACTAAGTCTTAAGAACTTAGTACCTATATTACAATTATTACAAAGACAATCTGAATTACACTGTTACGATACAAGATCCCAAAATAATGTTTGTATGCCTTTCCATAGACTCTGAAAGTTTATGCACAAGTAAGAAAGAGATTAGCAAATAATGCGTATGTACTGCACTGGCCAGGTACAAAAAATTACAGGACTACTCAAAATATAGTCAATCTGAACCGGTGTAGACGAAAAGGGGAGGATGATGAAGAGGAAATGTAAGAAAGTTTGTTTTTCCAAAATCTAGGTTATATCGTCATTGGGGGGTAACTGTAACGCCCCGTTTACATTATGTTAATTTTATTTTTTATTTGTAATAGAGCTTCGGTAGTTTAATGTAGGGTCGTCGTTTGTTCCTATGAAATTGCGGGCGGTCGCTGTCACTTTTTTGGTTTGGTTTATGATTTTTAACCGGTTCAAGTAATCGATCTGCCTTAGACACACCAATCTTAAACTGAAATCCACGCCTATTCCCTAGTTCAAAATACCTACATGACTAATTCAGACGTTCTTTAATTAAAACCATATTTAGATTTTGCCATTTTGGGTAATTTTATACTAATATAATAGCAATAGTTCAGATGCCGCCTAAGCTTAACCCCTGACACAGTAAGCCCAATAATAAACTGTGAATTATGGACGGGCCGTGGACATCAGGAAAATGTTAATGGTTTAATTTTTTCTATCAACGGTCGCGGACCAATAGTGGCGGTTTCAGTCTGTAGAACTTAAATCTGATTGGGTAGTTTAAGAGCGTTTAAAATTGGTGCGTGAAAACAGAAAGATCGTAGGCGCTAAATTCGATGTAGAAAAAGGGGATAATTAGCGGAACGGAAGGCAAGTGGAAAGGGCCTGACGGAAAGCGGAATCGGTCTCAACGAAAAAGTGTTTTCTCACACTACTTTAGAAACAACTACTTTCATCTCTAAAAAGAGTGAGGAAAATGTGATTTTCCTCTCTAGGGAGGAAAGTAGAGAACAATCGCTGCGATAATCTTAATAATGACATTTAAAATTGAAACATACTCGCATCTGGACTGGTATGTATTAAACTTTATTATTGCATACTATAATTTTTCAATTTTTATTGCAGTTTTAAAAAAAATTATGTGTAAAACTTGAGAAGAAGGTGTTTTTCAACTCTCGTTTAATTACTTTTAACTCGAGTTGAAAAACTCCACTTTCTTCTCTAGTTGTACAAATAACCATTACGACCTATTCTCATACCTACCAAATATACAAAAAAACGTTTCATAAAAATCGGTCAAACCATTTCAGAAGAGTTCATCCACAAACATTGTTACTTGTGGTGTTTGTGGTCGCACTCCTCCGAAACGGCTTGGCTTGGCCGTTTTTTGTGAAATGTTTTTTGTATACTTATTATTAGCGGTTTGAAATACACTTTACGACTTATTCTCATACCTACCAAATATCAAAATTTCATAAAAATCTGTCTAGCCGTTTCGGAGGGATGTGACCCCAAAACACCGTAACACGAGATTTTTATATATTGGCCGTTCAATGCTTATTTTATTAAGGATCCTCAGAGCCTTTATAGTTTTGTATTGTCCGTCCGTCCGTCCGTGTGCGCTATAACTCTTTTTATAAATGTCCGATCGTGTTGAAATTTGCCGTATTGGTACTTTGGACATTAAGGTAGCACGCCATTGATTTTCAGGAAGCTTGCTCAACAGGAACAAAAGTTATAGGACTTCGAATGAATCGGGAACAGAAAAAACTGTGAGCTCAGCATAATAGAAATCCAGAGCCGTCCTTAGCAAATGCGAGACCTGAAGCGAAATATTTTTGCGGGGATTTTTTTAACATTGATTGCCGGGGGGGGGGCTTATTTCCATAATAAGCCAGCATTCATCAGTTGCTTTTATTTCAGAAAATAAATAAGAAATCAATTGATTTTTTTTAAATGGCAATGCACCTTTTCATTAGGCTCATTTGATAGAGATTTTGTTTCTCTTTTCGATGATATGTACCCTTATTCAAGAAAATTTTTCAAAAAAATGTATCATAATTAGATGAATAACATTAATCTATATATCCTACATCAAAATAAAACAAATAAACCTGTACGTTTCGTATTAAACCTTGAAGACAAAACGAAATTAGCAGTAAAATGGCTTTCATCGCAATGAATATTCAAAATGTTCAAATGGTACGTCATTGAAAAGAGAAAAAAATCTCTATCAAATGAGCCTAATAAAAGTGTGCATTGCTATTTAAAAAAAATCAATTATTTTTCATTATTCATTTGTTTTCTGAAATAAAAACAATGGAATGCTGCCTTATCAGGGGAAATAAAATCGTTATTCTTGCGCCGAAATTGTTGGCAAAAAGAACAAGAGCACTATATCAATTCCCTAGACATGAATTTGATGCATATTTTTTGTTGACCATATGTACTTTGCAAGGTTGAAATAAATGGTCGTTAAAAAGTGTTGGTAATACCGAGGATCCTTCGATATTTCGTTGTATCGGTTTATTGGCAAGCTGCAAAAAATCAACGAATTTTGTAGTTTCGTTTCCAATCGCAGGAGAGGTTTTCCTTGCGAACAGTTTAAGTTCAAAATTCAAATTTTTACGGCATTTTTGCAAATTTATTTGTAAAAAGGTAAAGGTAGTCTTTAATCTCACTTTTCCCGGCTGGCTTGCTGGTTGGCGGGCCAGAAGAATAGCGCTTTTAAAAAGACGAGGAATGCACGTGTACGGGGCCGTGCAATTAACAATTTCAGGGCCGGGGCTTGAAGCCAGCGACATCTGGGCGCCATCCCTGAGCGTTTTATATTATCATAGAGATTTTTCAGTTTTTTTCTATATTCTTCTAGGTTTTGGTCCGATTGTGTTGAAATTGGTATCGTCGGAAAGGTCTTGTAAAGGCGCACTATTCCTGCGTGACGGAAATTTGTTTTTTTTCCTATGGGCGAAATTAACCACCTTTTGCAAAGCGCGCGTCTTCGAGGAGTAGTCGATTTTGGGCGCGTAATAATGTCTTAGAGCTCTAATCGCGGTGTGTCGCCAATAGAAGCACGAGCTATGATGAAGTGCCTAAAAATGGAGTACTATTTTGTGGCGGGGTTTAGCGAATGTGGTAGCCCCCGACAAGATCTTATTGATGGTGGAGTCAAAACTTCAAACGCGCATTGTGAGTGAACAGGACGCCGGTAGTGGGTACCGACAAAGGGAATATGGGAACCCCCGTTGAGATCTTACTGATGGTGGAGTCAAAACTTCCAACGAGAATTGCGGGTGAACGGGAAGTCGGAAGTGACTACCGACAAAGGAAATGTGATAGCTCCCGACAAGATCTTACTGATGGTGGAGTGAAAACTTCAAACTCGAATTGCGGGTGAACGGGACGTCGAAATTGGGTACCGACAAAGGGAATATGGTAACCTCCGACGAGATCTTGCTGATGGTGGAGTCAAAACTTGAAACGCGAATTGCGGGTGCACGGGACTTTGGAAGCGGGTACCGACAAAAGGAATATGGTAGGCCTTTCACAAGATCTTATTCACGTTGGAGTCAAAACTGAAAAATAGAATACTGATCTGCCACACAAAAATACGCGAAGGTCACTTAGACATATTACAAGTTAAAATATCCAAAAACACAAACCGAATTTAATCCGCTAAACAAACCTTACGTACAATAAAGCACAGGTTAGTCATTAATTAGTGGTATAATTTAAGAACGAAGGGGGGACACATCTTCCCATAAGAAAGACTAGAGGAAGGTATTGTAAAATTTTACGAATCAGATGCTTTCGGATCATATGGTATAATAAAAATTTCGGATGAATATCTCGCCGAAAATGGCCATTGGAGCGACAAATAATGAATGCCTTGTAGGTGCGCATGCAACGAAACATATGGAACAAAACGGGCATGTTTAGAGGAAAGGTTTGCTACCGGATAAATATAAAACATCGCTATTTCTTGCGTTTGGCACGAGTGATGGAAAAAAGCGTACCTTTAGGACTTTGGGCAGTCAGCAGTTTCATAATTTAAACAAGCAATGGTAATTCCGCCCTCTTTGAAATGGAAAAAGTCGCCTGAAAGGTTACACGAAATGTTCTTCTATCAGCAGTCAAAATTTTCGCGCAAAAAAATTGCCGCAAACTCGAAACAATAAGAATTTGAATTTTTATCGAACACCGTGACGCAAGCGCCGCGTCGATTATCGACGCTTTGCGCAGAATCCGACGAGGTTTACCATATCAAAATTTTATCTCGCGCACTTACTTTAGTTCACCGTAAACGCTACATCTGGTTTCCTCGCACGTGTTTTTTTATCGTAGTGTTTTGTTTATATCGATGTTATTTAACTTTTTGTGATTTGCACGTTTTACTTTTTGTGAACAAAAGTGGATCCTTTATACTGTTACAAGGTAGGTTTTCACTTAAATGACTCGTCAATTGATTGTTTTAAAGCTCCTCAGCTTCTGTTTGCCTTTTTTTAAAATTAATTGCGATAAATGCCACCTGAGGATCTTTGACGGTATTGGCCATTTGTCTAAAATAGCGCTGTCAGCTATTCAGATGCAAGCTATTTGCTGTTATAACACAGACCGTTTGGGTACAGGTATTTTATCGTTAGTCACTATCTAATTGTGCGCGTGTTAGTCATTGTTTTTGTAAATTTGCATTGATTGATTTCATGTTTTTCACTTTCGCCCACGCTTCCGCAACAAAAAAAATGCGTTTACACTTTTATCATCATTTCAATCATCTCGGCGCTTTGTGCACTGTAAATAATCGAGAATGTAATGCTTGGCTTCAAATTTGTTTGAAGATAACATCAAGTTCGTGATATGACTATCCCGAAGTCGTCGCATTAGTAAGTTAGAATGTCGTGTTGCATTCATTACCATACCGTATGGTTAGTTGTGCAAACGTGTAGGCAATTGTCAAAGAAACTATGGTGGAGTTCTCTTGAATTACTGGTATATAAGGGCCCTCTTATGTACATTCCATAAAAGCTATATTAAGCACGGGGATGCTATTTTTAGACCCATTTGACTAGGTCAGTGACGTAGGCGTTTCCGTATACAGCAGGTTTGATAGTGTCTCGCCAACTTTTTCATTACTGATGATGATATTCGGTCTGGTCCGGCTGTCACAAATGATTAAAAAGCCAATTTATGTCTGCACAAGACGAGCCGTGACCTCAAGACCCTCTGACTTAACTACGGCACCCCTAGTGCGCATGGGGCTATCGGTTTCTTGACCTTAGTAGTAGGTGTGAACTAATTACCATTTCTTTCCTTCTTCCATTCGTTAATAAAGGTGCAGCGTTTTTACTTTTGCCTTGATTAAGTGTTGTGACTAAAAAATTAACGGCCCACTATTCATGACTGCACTTCCGTTCGCGAACAGTATGGCTTCTAATGAATTCCCCTTTATTTCCATTCCATTTTAATCAGGGAAACAGCTCGCTACTTTCTGGTGCTCAAATCTCGGTCTCGGTTTGAAGTACTCACAACTCTCGAAGTGTCAAATGTTTTAAAGTTGGCAGGGACATACTGCTAAACATTCCGGAAATTTCGCGAATGTTGGCCAAACTATCAAAACATTTGCATCTTATTAAGAATTTCCAGTTTCCTTCCTTGATTATATACTGAGAAAATGCAGCACAGAAACTTCAGTTGAATAATTTGTTGGAAATCTCTGTTATTATTTTCTATATATTTAAGAGTTTTAAAGAACTGCTACGTTTGCAAAATAGTACATAAATAGTTAAGTTAAAAAAGATTTACACATAAAAGATATTACCCCAGGGACGGATTTGTACAGGGTGTCCCAATTTCGATGTCCCAATATGAAAAACTTTGTTATCCACAAGAACATTGGGAAACTGTTTTCAAGGGATTCTTAATGCACTAAGCATTCACCCCTAACTTAAAGTGTAGTATGCGCAGCCGCTCCTCAACAACATAATCCTCCACTACTGTATAGGAATGCACATATTGTAACAGGTGGTCGCTTTAGGCTTTGAAGATTTTTTGTTAAATTTACAAATTGTGGTATAGGAAATTTTATACGTGTACCGCTTCATAACGAGAGTGAACAAAACTAATATGCGAAAAAATGAAGCGCGTTAGGATAAGAAAGAGTGTTCAACAAGAGTCGAAACACCACAGTGTTCCGGTTCTAAAAACCGTTGTAACGGAGCATGAGCGACTGTGTGCTATGAAAAACAGCAGGAACTGTGTGCGCATTGGATCCGTTTCGGTTTTTAATTCGACGAGTACATAAGTATTGCGAGAAACCTGAAGCGCAGTGTGTTCCTCGAGGGGGTACCATCTTCCCGCAATACTGTCACAAATTGTCTGCAATCGCTTGCAATCCCTCTGATTGCTGTCCCACAATCGCGTTTGCAATCTCACAATCGCCTAAAACAATCCCGCAATCAGATTCGCAATCCCGCAATCGTTGCAACAATCTGACAATCACATTGGCAATCGTACACGCCCCTTGTTTTTAGGTACAATCACACGCCTCGCGGTGTTAGGCAAAAAAGTTATTAGACCTAACCTTATTTTTTTAAATGGAACGTCCTGTATTATTTAATAATCTAAAAATATAGCATAGTAACTTTTAAAAAATATAATACACTAAGGATGATATTCAAAAAAGGCTCAAAAAAGATTTAAAAAATATCAAATGATTTGGATAAACACAACAAAATTTCAAAAAATTGTTTGGGTTTTCCGGTTTTTTTAATTCTTTTGAATCTATTTAAATCAATATGGAATTTTTGTAGTGTTATATTTTGGAAAAGAGTTTTTAATATGATAGTTTTTGATTCAAAATTTCAATTTAAAAGGTACGTAGGAAAATGAAAAATTGTCAATCTCAGAATGAACCTATATTTATTAAAGGAGATATGGAAAGATGTTTCTTACAAGTTTCTTTATAAAGACTGTTGAATAATCTGTCGTTTTAAAATAAGTGTACGGGATCAGGTAAAAAATGTATAGGACCTAACCTCATTTTTTTTTAGTTGAACGCTCTGTAGGTATATTTTATTCGAAAAAGAACATATTAAATTCGCTTTCCAAAAATGTAAAACTAAGAAATTTAAAAAGTGCAATATTAGATTTTTCAAAAAATTAAAAATTTCGGTGTGCTTTTAATTCTTTTTTGAATCATTTTGAACCATTTGTATTTTCCCTATTTATTGCGATTGCGTATATAGTAAAAAAAAGAAAATTTTAATATGCAATTTTTTCTATTTAAAAAATGAGGTGAAGTCCAGGAACTTTTTTATTGACATCGTATATGTGCTTATTTTGAAAACGGCAGACTACTCTGCAAGTAATTTTTTAATAAACATTTTTTCGTGTCTCTTTTGATTCTGATATTGACAATTTTTGATTTTCCCTTGTATCTCTTTAGCGAGCGAATATTTTCAAGTTTTTTTAAATATTTTTTAAGATTGGTCCCAAATGTCGCTTATATTAGAAGCTTTTTTCATAGCAGTAAAAATTACGAAATTCTTGCTTTATATCATTTTTGAATAGTTTGTCTTTCGCTATGTGTGATTTGAGTGGGCCACCTCTCTATTAGATTTATCGTACTGTATAGAACTTGTTCCATTGAAACTCTTCTTTTTAGCACATTTCCACAAAAATAAAAAATGCACTATTGTGGCCACTTTGTCCGTCTCGAGGTCCGTCTGTATGTCCGTTCCTAGTTCTTCAACTTTTTTCGCTATTTGGTTCGCTATTCTGTCAAGGTTTGCATCAAGGAAGGAATTTTTTTCTGTGCTGCTTACGAAAAAAGTTATGGTAAAAAAAACAATTTTTTCATATATGCAATGTACCATAATTTAACACTCATGCCGTTTATTAACGATCCTCGGAATTGTATTGTAATGATGTCTGTCTGTCTGCCCGTCTGTCAGTGTATCCGTCTGTCTGTCTGTCCGCCCGTGTGCACGATAGCTTTTGTATTTGCGTAATCCAATTTTTTATGTGTTAAATACTTGAAATTTTGTATGTAGACTTTAAATGTAGGTGTAGACCTCAAAAGTAAAACTAGTGCCGAATCAAAAAATATGTTGGGCCCATGCGCAATCGAATTTTTTTTATGTGTTACGTTATTTAAATGAAATTTTTTATGTAGACACCTCGAATACAGATAAAACTAATGCCTAATGAAATAATTTGTTTTGCGCATGCCCAGGCCCTATTGGTATGATTGGAAAGCATTTTTTCAGAGCTTTCCAACGCCGTACCTATCACACATGGTTGGTCACTATTTAAGATTTAAAAGTTGGGGTGGCTGGGGCGCAGGGGGTTGGAGGGGGTGCGTCGCCAACTATGTCTTTGTGATTCCCCCTCCGAATTACCGAAACGGATTTTGATTTTTTTAAATATCTCGTTTATTCACTAAGACATGGGGAGTGGTAAGTTTTCAAATTGCCACCCTGTATAAGCACACCATAATGATTAAACAAGTATAAATTGTGCACAACTCCTGTGCAGATAAAGCGCATTTTTTTAACCCACATAACTTATATAATATCACCAATGGATATATTTTTTGCAGACGTCTCAATCGTCCTTTGTGAGTACCCTCTTACGACAATCCGTTCTTGAGGTATAAGAGAATATACCCGACCACGATAAGAGGTCGAGGAGGGCTATGGTTGGTAGAAATTAATTCCTTTCGTTGAGACCTTTCATTAGAGTACCATGAAGGATAAAACTAGTTCAACTAACCCTTTTTAATTCTTAAAAAATGCTCTAAAAAATTGATTCATAAATAACGGAGACAATCCACTATAGATTAGAGATGTACTCCACACCATGGAGTTCAAATTCCCTGTATTCATTCTGTTAGATGTGCAAGTGACAATTTACAAGAATTTTAGATAATTCAGCCTCATGTGCATTGAAGGCGTTACCATTAACTTTATTACAGAAGGGTCCTTGTTTTCCCAAAGAGTATTTGCATCTGGCAGAGTTTTAATTTAATGACCTATTTAGTTATTCGCTGTAGAAATGTTTGAGGTGCAAATAGAATTAAATATTCCCCAATTTTCTATAAAAATGTGCTATACCTTGACACAGACTTCAATGATTAATTACACAAGTAAAAATAAAGTCCTCGCCTTAGCGATTGGCAAGGGTGTATTTTTCATATGAACCTTAGATTCGCGCGTACATATTTGACGTCCTTCACTTTCCTTATATCCACTTCCTGCACTTTGTTCTCTAAAATGCATCATATCTCCGTTGCCAAGACATTCAGTTTTCTTTTTGTGAGTACTTCCAACCTCGAGATATTCGCATTTGAAGCATGACTCCCATCGCAATCAGGATTGGAAAAAATCATTATTTTTACAAAAAACAATCTTTTTTTTGTTGAAAACATAAAACGTATTTGAGACGAATAAGTAATGTGGATCTTTTCACCCACCCACCGTATCTACGTGTTGATCTGTTGAAACCTATTATTTTAAAAACCGCAGCTTTCTATAAGGCCCGAGTGCGGACGGATATACGCCAAAAAAAGCTCAAACTTTCCTAGCATCCATATAAGGGCAATTAGAGTTCTAACAACTATCTTCAACTTATTTAAATAAAAGCCCAATCCAATTTGTATTACGATACAACCATGAGATAGGTATCTATTGCAACATCAAGGACAAATTCGTACTCTTTTCAGTATTCCCTGTAACGATAGTATCTACCTCTAATAACATGCATCATTTGCTCTTTCTCAACTATTTAATTTCCGTATAAGGCAGTATAACTATGTTAACATTTGCTAATAATTATGTGGCGCCTTCCAACTGCGTTACGGAAGAACTGTTAAATGTTAAAAGCGTAGGAAACCTGATGCGATTTAAATAATTACCATTTTTCAATAGATTCGTACCAAAACATCATTACGAATCCTATAGATTGTTAGGACTATTGTAAAATGCGCTCTCCAAGTAAATGCGTAATTTATTTCAATTTTTATAATCCATAAAGCGCCTCGACTCGCTGCTAAATCAATTACGCTAATTAAAATTTATGTTTATCCCACGTTTCATAGATGAACCTTTACGGTCCCACTACGAAAATAATAATGTAGCTAAATCTGCTAAATGCATAAAACTGATTTTGCAAATTAATCGAAATGAAAAACACTCCCCTACAATCTACAATTAGTAATTTATTTGGATTTTGAGTGATTTTATTTATACACGAAACAAAAGTATCGTGCTTAATTTGGTGATTTGGTTTTGTTGGAATTTCCATCAATTTTTTAATTAATTCATTCTTTAGGAGGAAAACGGTAATTTTACTAGATAAAAAAAGAAGACAAAGCCATTACGTTGTATTAATAAATAATAAAATTATGGTTTAACTGTACAGAAATTGTAATTGAAAAAATCGGATACAACTGAATACCTACCGAACGATCCTCGAGATGGTCACGCATCCATCATTTTTACAACACCCCTTAAGGCGTTGACACATTTTTTGAATAGGTTTTACTTTTATTCGAGGTGCCTACATACATTTCATTTCAAGACCTCAACAAATAGAAAAAAATTGGTTTGCGCAAATTTTTTGATTTGGCATTATAGTTTTACTTTTACTGGAGGAAAAAGATTGGATTGCTCAAATACAAACCTTGGAATGCGCATGCGCAATATTTTTTGCATCTGCATAGTTGCTTGAGATCTAAGAAATAATCACCGACACAGAAACGCAACCGGGGACGTTCTTTGCCACAATAAAAGACACCATTTTTTGGAGGTTTGGGCACTATTTGGGCTGTAAGCTTTTGGCCGGTTAGTCTACGTACGTAACTGAACAATATCTCTAAAAGCAATGTTGCATCACTGTTTCTGTGATTTGACCCAATGTTAGTTTTTTTTAATGCAACACCCTGTAGATCTTAACGTCAATTTTTTACATTCTTTTTTCTGATTATATTGATGTGTTGTTTGAATAACTCAAACACCATAAGAATACACAATTTATATCATGCGGCAAATCAATTTCTACTCATTTGAGGTTCCAATTGTACAACATGTGTTACGCATAAAATTGGAGTTCTTTTATGAAAATTGGATTAACTCAAAACTCCATAAGCGCACACAATTTGTATCACACGGACCAAAACTCAAAACGTGCATAAAAATTCAATATTCAGAAGTGAATAAGTGTACTTTTTGCAATAGTTAAAACACACTAAAAGCTTATTGATTGAGGGAATTCCACATAAAGGTAGGGATTGTAGTAGATGGTGCAATAAATGCGCCCAAACAACTTAAATAATTGATTGTGCGTGACTACTTAATTTAGACCATTAAAAACCAAGTCTATAAATAATCAATGTTAAATAATTATTAACTTTCGGTAATTACAAAACCCCAATCCTGCCATTGATTAAGTTATTAAGGTGGACTTACCAATTAATTATACACCCAAACCACAAAGCAAAAGTAAGTAGATGCATTTCATAAGAACAAATTAGTGTTTTATTTTCATCAGCTTCGTTTTTTAAATGAAACTTGAAGAGTACTTTATGCTTTTTGTAAGAGATGACGTATATGAGCAGTGCAGCGTGCTTTAATACTTCTATATTTAGGATTCGCATCCTGTAAGGCACATAGAGCTTTGCTTTTTCTTTTCGTCAAGTGGAGCATCTTCAAACATACGAAAAGGATCAAATGTGCTAATAAGCTTTTCGTGCAAGCGTGATTTCATTTGTAGCTTCAACGTATTTTTGTGTGCATTTGCGTTTACTCGCAATGATTTATTCATGAACTCGATTCTTGCTCGTCCAGTGGCGCCAACCTCTTATTATTACAACGACGACGGCATTAACTTTCTTTCCTTTCGACCCACAAAAACTAATTACGGCAGCGTTGTAGGTGTACAAATTAAATTGACGCATTTATCTCCATCCGCGGGAGAAACCCATTTCACTTTTTAACCAACTATTCCCATTTATCAAATCGACGGCGGTTTATGTAAATTTGCTTTTTTTTGGTAATATCAAGGAATTAATTAGTCTTGCAAGATACGGATGTAGTGGTGAAATTATGGGGCTACGCTGCGGTTTATAAAAAGTATAATCGATAATCAACATCGGGAATATCTATAGGGTTGTGCCCGAACTTGGGGTTGCGGTACCAAGTAGTTTGGGGAACGTTTTGGACATTGTTGATCTTCAGTGCTTAAAGCCAGTGTTACAAAAGTTACGCAATTTGCGTCCATGGAAGTGACTAACTTGCAGTGTACGACCAAGCAGCCAGCAATGGATACAGATCATGAGACCACCACCACTCGCAATTCTCTTTGGAAATGCTTAGTATTTTTTGTTTTGCAACCTCTAGACAAGGCGGCTTGTTACCGCGCTCTAATTGAGTAACCTCAATTATTCATTTTCGTCATTATATAGGTATTTGTTTTAATTGGTTATCCATATCTACAGATTGTTGTAAAATGTAAACAATTAGTTCCGTAACGATCTTTGACATATAAGGCGATTGCATACACTTCCAGCCTTTCAATAAGATCTAAGTTCGACCATTGTTTAAATACTTTATAACAATGGTTGTCCCACTTAACTTTTGATATAGCTACCTATGCGTTAGATGCATTAGAAAAGAGTGTGCTATGAATTTTTTGCTCTAAGAGATTTTAACTTCTGCATGTTGATTTTCCATAAGTATTATTTTTGGCAATGTATTCCAGCTTAATTGGAAAGGAAGCTGAGGCGTGAAAATGTTATACGCCATTAAAAAAATGTTGAGGATTGATTATTTAAGCGTTTGAGTGACAGGAATAACATGCTTGAAAATTTAGCAGTAGCTGTCTTGGTGATTGACGTTGACTGGCAAGTACCAAACACTGAATTTTGACCCAGTTTGCCTCTTGTTTTTACTTCTATTTCTATACCGTGTGAGAGTTATAAAGCAGCCTTGTCTATACAAAGTTTAATACGTAACATTTCTAACTGGTGTTGCCATTCTGAACGTGTCGATACCACGCTTATGAACCAAACGGTTAGTTTAGTACCTCATCTTGATTTTGAGCGCATTTATATCTTCTTTACATGGCCTGTATATGAATGGTCTGGCAGTTTCTAACTCTATAGGGTTATGATGGTCTTGCAAGATATTATGATTATAGTAGTTTGATTCTTACTTTAGTTAGGACGTTGGCTTTGGAGATTTTGATTTTGATCGTTTGGATTAACCAATAGGAAAAGTTTTCTTTTGGAATAATTGTAGGCGTTGATGGGCGTATTTGCAAAATAGGTGGTGTCAAAGGCAAAGGGAAAATATCAGGACAGGGCTAAAGACAACCGCACGCAAAGGTCGTGGGCAATTTTATTTGTCACACTTTGGGCAAATTTGCATGAATTAAAACAAAACTCGATATAAAGGGTGGAAATGTGGTCTGGAACAGTTTAAACTTGGGGGGGGGGGGGGATATTTTTAACGGCAACTACCTATTAGTTTTCATTACATATTATGAAAGAGTACATTTTTTCGGATATAGCAGCATAACAAAAGAATTACATATATTATATTACATAATCAAATTTGAGAAAAAAACTCAATTAAAGGAAAATCGTTGTGTTGATTAATTTTTTATTCTTCTTTGAGTTTTTTTTTGTTATGCGATATAAAAGGGGTGCACCTTCAGAATATACAGTGTGTCCCAGATCGCGTGGGATTGCATGGGTAACTTTGTTATTATTAAAGATAGAGAATTGGTTAAATGGGCAATGTTTTGCAGTTTTGGATGCTTATTTAAAATTTCCTTATGGAAATTCAAAATGTCGCATAGGTTCGACGTAAATTCAAAAAAACTAAAATTGGTCATTTCCTTGAATGTCTTATATCATCGAAAGTATAAGAGATATAAAAAAAAGTTTTATATAAAAGTGACTGTTTTTGATACGCTTAATTTAGAATTGATGTCAAAAAAAAATTTAAGATGGCCACTTTTGAGGAACATTTATCAACTTCCTAAAGTTAAATGGGCGCCATATTGGATTTTTAGATTACTTGATAGATTTTTTAATTCTCTTTTCAACGAGCCATCATAACATAAGATTGAAAATAAGATACCAATTATATTAACGGTTTTTGTATTTTAATCAAGTAGTCTGTGACGAATAAAAAAAACAAAACAAAATCTATTCGAGGCAACAAAACAATGAAAATAATTACACCAGATGTTTAAAATACTGGCCATTATTAGTGAAACACACTTCAAGACAGTTTAGTTTAGGCAACGTGTTGCCATTGATGATTATTATTATTATTGTAGTGGTAGCTACTTCCACTTTACTTTTATTTTTTAATTAAGTACTTACTTTTATAATTTAATGTACTGTACATAATTCGTGAATTGTGACCTGAGCAGCCAGCTTGTTGGTAGGTAGCATAAACCAACCCTTTCTTCGAAACATACGTTGTCGAGAAAAATCCTTTAAGGAAGTTTATTGGAGAATTTGTAAATCATGGTGAGCAGTTAAAGATCCAACGAAGATTACCGGTCCAATTACATGACTTCCCATTATGCCATAAAATACATTAATTTAAAAAAATATTACTTGATTTCGGCGTGAAACTACAACATGTACCTAGGTTTTCCTGTGATGAGTATAGTGTTCATTATGTCGATCTGAACACTCCGCAGTTAGAAAAATAAGATTCATCTGTCCATATACTCGGACTGGTAAAACTGTTAGTTTCGATATTCTTGCGGATAAACCACCTACTGACCTATAAAATGTGACCTGGGACAATGCATCAATGGTAAAATAAAGCAGTGTCTTGAAATGTGTTTAACTGGATAATGGCATGACATTTTTTCGAGGGGATAGTTTGTAGTTATACCACCATTTGTAGGTATGTAAGTATGGATAATAAGATAGTCAATAAGTGATGTTATAAAAATCAAAATTTTTCTAGGCCTACTTATATACAATTTTGGAGGGAGTTGTAATGCCCAAACCCCCCTCTCATGAGTGCGCCCCTGATTTTTTAAACATCTGATGTAATTATTTTCATTGTTTTGTTGGCTCGAATAGATTTTGTTTTGTTTTTTTTTAATTCATCACAGCCTACTTGATTAAAATACAAAAACCGATGATATAACTGGTATCTTATTTTCAATCTTATGTTATGATGGCTCGTTGAAAAGAGAATTAAAAAATCTATCAAGTAATCTAAAAATCTCATATAGCGCCTATTTAACTTTAGAAAGTTGGTAAATGTTCCTCAAAAGTAACCATCTTGAATTTGTTTGACATCAATTCTAAATTAAGCGTATCAAACACAGTCACTTTTATATAAAACTTTTTTTATATCTCTTATACTTTCGATGATATAAGACATTCAAGGAAATGACCAATTTTAGTTTTTTTGAATTTACGTCGAACTTATGCGACTTTTTGAGTTTCCATAAGGAAATTTTAAATAAGCATCCAAAACTGCAAAACATTGCCCATTTAACTAATTCTCTATCTTTAATAATAACAAAGTTACCCATGCAATCCCACGCGATCTGGGACACACTGTATAATAAAAATAGGGGTTGCTATTAAAAAATATATATGCTCCCTTTTGTCGCTGCAGATGTACACCACTGCTCGGTAGCAAAGTTTTATAATTTTGAAAAATGTTGTTTTGAAGATAGATTCAGTGTTCCAGATAAAAGGTCCACCCGGTATACAAAAAAACGACTATCAGCATATATCAACTTGAGTGCCAAAGACTAAAGGAGTTCAAAAATTAAAGATATTTACTTAAAACCTTTTGAACTTTTCTTCTCAATTGTTCGTTGAAGGTTTTTTTTTCTTTACACAGAAGATTGTTATCTGGCGCGAAAATGGCGCTGGGTATGAGGGTCTAATGAAGTGAAACCCACACACTGGAATGTTTTTCCCTATTTTCCCCAAGGCTTCTCTGGAGTGTCCTCTACATATCTATATTAAATATACACAAATGTGGGGTGATTCAAAATTGAGTGCAAAGATTTTAAGGGCGTATTTAACAGCCAAAATTTTTTTCACATAATCGTATGTCCTAACTTGCTTCGTTTTTTAAATACAGGGTGGAAAAGTTTTTAAAAAAAATTTCAACTTTTCTGGACGCGACGTCTTACTTTGCAACGTTGCGTAACATGTTCTTTGTTACGTTACGAGTCATTTGTTACAAATGGATACCCAGCTTAAAAGGTATTTATGGATATAACGGCAGCCTTTGTATAGGGACGAATTTTTGAATTACGTTAGGGCTGCATAGTGTGAAATACTGGGTATAAGAAGAGTACAAATTGAAGGGTCGATCATTCCAAAATTTTAGTAAAAGTTTTCAAAAGTCCCTCGGTTCTGCATAAACTTGGGGATCAGTCTGGCGGTCTTTGAGCGTAGATAACACGGTCCTAATGAGGTTTACGTGACCAAATATCCCGAGTTAGAATTACAAAGTGTGATCTCATTGTGGGCCCCTGGGAAACGCAGAATTGACAAAGTGAAAAGGTCGTCGGATTATGCCTAATGCGCCCTAGTACTCACGTAATTCGTGAGGCGTGAATTAATTCAACAGCAAGTGGAGATGCGTCAGAGAGAAAGAAAATAGAGATGATTCTTTGACTAACCGCCGAGCGGGTGGCCACGTTTCTTTACGGGCTCACGAGATCAATTGCTTTTATGCGTGTAGTTTTTTTTTTAAAAGTCAAGTTCGTCAGCAAAAAATAAAGTGATTAGAAAATCCTCCACGGGCTGCGAACAAATTTAGGAGACGTATTTGGGATTACGTAAGAAGAATCATCATTCATCATATTAAGCAATATTAACAAACCGAAAAATAAACCAATCTAAGGGGGGACTCTACCACCAGCTGCAGTTACTCAGTAAGGGTTTACTATTTTGACGGCCGCGTAGGTTGTCTTGAGCCTTCCATTGAACTAATCCATTGGATTCTGCAACGCCGTTTATTTAGTAGGAGTTCTTTGAAAACAGAAAAGGCCTCCTTCCGCTACGAGCTCGGGTTCAGTTTCCATTGCATTTCGTAGCGGTATATGTAATTAGAGGGAGAACCAGTATTTCCAAAGTTGGGCGACTAGAAGGTAGTTTAGATTTCTTACAAATAAGGTGTTGTGCATTTTCGTCGTGTCATTCTAGGAGTTTTATTATTTAAATTTTGAGTTTGAAAGCGTAAAAATAGCGATATTCTTCAACGATCCGATCTAATTATTTTGAAACTGTGTAATATGTATTGTAAAAGCATCGTATCTATTTTTTAATTTCAATGTTAAATAATGAGTGTCTCCTAACTGAGCCAAATCTGTAAATTATAATTTCCCCAGTGTTTGATAAAGAGAAAAGTGATGTTACATTCCTATGTCATTTTTGTCATTTAAGGGGGTTGTTGATGTTAGTTACAGATAACGTGACCAAAACTTTGCTTAGGTTGAATTTCCACGATACATTTTTTTTAAAACCTTCACATCCTTAGGCATCAGTATACAGGGTTCCCATAATGTATAGAATATAGGATAGATCTCGGTACTAATAACGACTCTATACACAAATTTTGCTATATAAATATAAAATAAAATTTGATTTCCCATTATAAGGCAGCATTCAGTTGTTTTTATTTCAGAAAATAAATGAGTAACGAAAAACATTTCATTTTTTTTAAATAGCAATGAACCCTTTCATTAGACTCATTTGATAGAATTTTTTTCCGTATTTTCGATAATGTGGTAGTACCTTCATATTATACAAGAGAATTTTTCAAGAAATTTTAAACTCGCAGTAATTACATCAATAACATTAATCTAGATATTCAAGATAGAATATTTAAAAAAATTTACCTTGAAGGCAAAACGAACGTAGCAATAATTGCTGCAGCAAATTTAAGCTTTTCGTGCCTTGCAGTTAATAGCGAATATTTTGAACACTTATTGGGATGAAAACCATTTTATTGCTAATTTCATTTTGTCAAGGTTTAATAAGAAACACACATTTGTTTTATTTTGGTGTAGCATAATATCTAGATTAATGTTATTGATGTAGTTACTCAATACAGGGTTTTTAAAATTTTTTTTTTAAATGTTATGTCATCGAAAAGAGGAAAAAATCCATCAAATGAGCCTAATGAAACCATACATTGCAATTTAAAAAAATATTCAAGTGTTTTTCGAACTCACTTGTTTTCTGAAATAAAAACAACTGAATACTGCCTTATTATGGAAAATAAAATGTTAAACAACTTTAATAGGGAAAAATTTCGTATACAGCCGTTATTTACCGGAATATATACTATATTTCATACATAATGGACCCACTGTATGCGTGAACGCAGATATTTCTCTTAATACTTATTTTGCTGGGGTTGGTTTCCACCAGGATTTCCTGGGTATTAAAAAAATATTCAAATATTCTAAATAAATTCTAAAACAAACAAAAAACAGAAAATCAGATGAACAGAAGAAGTTATTCAATTATAAGTACCACGCTCTCTCCCTAAGACTAATGAATTGCGAAAAATAAGAGAATTTTCCCGCAAAGTTCAGAAGGAACTAAATCGATAAACCTGATGGTCTACTTAATATTCCTCGTTAAATAAATGAAATTCCATTTCGAGCACCATTTACAGATTCCAATTAAACGATCCGAATACGTATGCAGTTAATAAAGTGCAAATTTGCTTGATACGTATAACAGGAATAATTTAAGCGCACGATTTCATCTACGCAAATAACTCAATCATATTCGCGAAAACGGACCCTCTTTCTCTCGCTTTTACTTCGCTATTCCGCGATATATCCATAACAAGGCTTATATTTCCGCAATAAGGCCTCGTTCGGTTATTCTGGTTCATTCGCATATTGCACTAACGGTAACGTATTTAAAATCAGATAGCGAACATAAAGGATTATTTTTTTTTAAGTTTTGGGAGTCTCGGGGACAGCGATAAATTCGGTGGTAATCCGCGGATACACGATTGCAAATGCTCTGTAAAGCTTCCAATAATTAGAGTTAGAGCGATTTCCAATTAAATTTATCTACAAACGATCGCAAACCGTAGCATAGGGATACCTGAAACACTGTGTAATAAAACTATAAAATCAAAAATAATAATTATTGGTCTTCAAAGCTTTCTTTAATCTATAGGTCTAACACTAATTATATAATTTTCGTACTTAATCCCCAATATTTGAAGCTCTTATGCAAAAGGCACGATACGATTCCTCCAACGTTTGTTGACGAGAAATTGTAACAGACAACGGAAAAAGGCGAGGGTACATGATCAAAGAACTCGTGAGTTTTCTTTATCCGAAAACTCGATAAAACGAGAAACTGAAAATTAAATTTGTATCACATCTAATTTTGAAGAGGCGTATTTGACAACTTTTCAGCAATATTAAAAATATTTCCTCAAATGCGGTTATCCGACCGATGCAAGTGATATTTGCATATTCTTAAAAAGCTCGCGCCACATGTTAATTTGCGAGTATTTTTTTCTAATTAATTTCATTTAGGCAACGGAAAGGCGGCATTCCAAAACATGCACGCTTTAGGCCTTTGGGGTACACTAACAGAACACGAATTCTGCATCGCTCTCTTTACATATTTCGCATTTACCAAATGGGGAAATCGCTTAAGGACGTTAAAATTAATAACGATTTAATCATTCAAAAGCAGATTCTCAAATATTTAATTACGAAAAGATGGTGAACATATTTTGCACTAGATCGAAAGTGCCATTTTAAGGTCGGAATACTTAATCTTCCTTCATATGATAATATATATCTGCTGAGAATTCACGTAGGGGAGAATAGACAGGGAGATTTTTCAAACATTATCGCAATAAAGCGGGGTTAGTGATATTGATTAGGTCGTACGAGAAAGGTGAAGCAAAGAATATTTTCAAATGAACAAATTTAATTCAAAAAACCTGCCTACATTTTAATGACATAACTAGAAAAATATTAAACTACCGAGATTTTCAGGATGCCGTTTTGGATTTTCTAAAATTCGTCCAATAGGAATTGATTTACCAATATTATCGTGTTATAAAAGATGTCGTTTTCTCTTCATGAGACTCTAATGTTAACAATAGCATGGAAATTACAACAAAGCAGGCACTATTTATTGCTTGTGCCCATAAATTCGTGTATTTTGAACAATTTTTGTTACCAACCGTTATTAAACTAGCAGTAGCGATAAAATCCCTGGTCATGTGCTCGACCGTTATGCGCCATTTCGGATGGTTTAAAAAAACTGTTTTTTTAGTAAAAATTTTTGAGTTTAATTTTATACACTTCAGGCTATCCCAGATATACAAACGAACTATAAAAAAAGATAAATGGGAGATAGAAAACGCGATGGTCCTCCCACGAGAATGACCATAGCAAATGTTTTAGGATAATCTTTGGAGTAAAACCATATAAGTTTCCATTTGCTGGGGGTATTCCACACACCCAAGACCTCCGGTGCTTATTTTTCCCCACTAGGTTTAGAACTTTTCTGAAGGGAGACTATCGATTTTTCGATTTCTGCGTTACATCCCCCAGCCAGTATCATGGGTGGCGACCGTCCAACAACAGAAGATGCGATGGTTTTCCCTCGAAAATGGTCATAACTGCGAGTAAGCATTCTAGGATCATCTTTAGGGTAAAACCATCTATGTTTCCATTTGCTCGGGGGTATTTCAGCCTTCTCCCCCCTCCCGAGCTAATTATTCTCCAAAACGTTTAGAGCTTTAATTTCTTTTATGATAGTGTTTCCAGGGAGACTAACGATTTACGTTTCCAATTGCTCGGAGGTATTGCATACCCCCCACAGATCATTTTTATCCAAAACGTTTAAAACTAACCTCGGAACTAACGTATTTCATGATCATTTTTCCAGGAAGACTATCGATTATTCCATTTCTGCGTTGGTATGTTACATCCCCCCAGCCAATATAATAACTGGCGAGTGTTGTAAGTATTTTTGGGGACAGGTTTGGCATTTTCAACTTTACCACAAAATATCAAAATTCGCGAAATTAGGCTTCTTTTTCGCATCCTCGTTTAGACGTTGGCCATCTTGTGGGACATACTCAATATCCTACACAGTCACGTGCCATCCTCATTGATTATGGTTCACAAGAAAAATTAAACAGTAATGCAATTGTTGGGGACTTTTTTAAAGGTACCTAGCTCGAGGAGTAAACGAAACATTAGCGAGTCTCGGTTTGTTTTGGTCTTCTCTATCACTCGAGTTTTTTGGCAAAACAACCTGTGTCGTGCATATTTTTGCATATTTACAACCGATAAATACCTTAACTATGCAAAGCTACCTACAACAATAATCCTTTATTGACTAAGATAACTATATTAATTCGAAATAATTTGATGCCGGAGTTTCAAAGTCCAAATAACTATTTGACATAAAAAAATTGTTCCATGAACGTAGGCGATGCTCGAATGTGGGTCAGTGTGAGCAGATATGGGGTGGGGGTCGTCCTATAGGGGTGACCGACGTGCGTGTTGTGAATAATTAATTATAGCTAATAATTCCTGAAATATATATTTATCGAGCTAAACTGTTTTACACTTATACGATGAACAAATATGTGGTAACCAAGCCACAAGTATCTCAAAAACGCCAAACTAATAAAGCCGGATTGTTACACCTGAAGAATTTACGCCACGTGTATGCGTCGTATGCCACGAATATTTCTACTTATATGAAAAAATGCGTATAAAGTACAACTTTTATTTCAATAAAATGACGAGATAAAAAATACATAGAACTTTATTTTATCTAACTTTTATGTATATTAGGGGAATTTAGTTTTTTTATGAGCGCGTTAGGGTTAAGCCTTTTGACATTTTAAACCCTCTCAATTTCAATAATACGTGTATTGCGTGTTCGAGATTCAACAGAACCCCGTATCCGACGTACAATAAAATTAAATGCGACTAAGAGGTTTCGTATCTAAGTTATATGGTTGCGTTTTAGTGACCTTTATGGAAAATGCGTGTAGCGCCATTTCTCTACCTTTTTTCCTTTAAAATCGTAGTTCTTTTGTTGGTAGGTATAATAAACTGAGGTTAAGAACTTCGAGGATAAGATGTATACGAAAGGATCAGACTTTATAGACCAGTCGACGTTATCAAATTTATTGCTGCCTTAATTAATATTTTATACTAATTAATGATGAGATGGTGTTACTGCATCGGCATCGTAAAGATTAGTTTTTAGGGTATGTAGTCTATAAATTATTACAATATGTGTGGCGTGGCGTCACGTTAAGGTTAACATAAACAGAGCTAGGTTGTTTGTCATCACTTTTGCCAACTGTTTTCCTGTAGAAATTAAAAAATGTTATTAAATCCCTGCAATCCGAGTTGCAGTTTAAGCTATAGTTTTTTTTTAACCAGCTCTACCATCCGGAGCAGTTAGGATAAGCCCTTCCATTTAAAAACTTGTAGTACCTTGTCAACGGAAATCTATCTCTATTAATTACAGTCATAAGGAAAATGTTAACTTTGTGCCTTTGAAATAACCTACGCTAAGGCATGCAATTGCGGCTATTAACTAAATTGTCACAATTCCCCTAACAATAAAGATCCCCCCAACGACGAAAAGCGAAGGAAAAAAATTTATTTCGAAATTACTCCAAATGTCACATAAACGATCGTTATCGTAATGCGTCCTCCACATACATAATGTCATTCAATTAATAAGACCGTAATGTATATATTGCGCACGGTTAATTAATTTATCACTCAAGATACATTAGCTCTGCAATGCATACAAGGCGTTGTTTTCATAAGGGCACTTGAGGGTTCTTAATTTCTGTATCCATTAAAGTTGATTTATTTCAGGCGGTCTGTTGATGAATAGGCGTATGTAAATTTCTTACAGTGTAATTCATTTGTTTTATTTTTTAAGGCATCTGCTTCGAATTGTGCCGATTGTGATAATTTATTAGGAAAGACGTAGGTACTACAAGTTAGGTGGATCGCATTTTGCACTTGCACATCAACTAATAATTAATTTGCACGTGTCCATTACATTACATTACATTATGAAAATAAGTTAAACAAGTACCTACCTATAAATTGTGCACAGACGTCTCAATAGCCCTTTGTTACCCTCTTCCGACAATCCGTTCTCTCGATAAGAGGCCGTGGAGGGGGGCTGTGATTGGTAGAAATTAATTCCTTTCGTTGAGACTTATTTTGATGCCCCCTTTCCATACCAGTCCTAGACGCCTCTGACTTGATTTTTTATTTATTATCCCTCTCTTGTTCTGGGCCCCCAACAGGCTTGCCCCCAATTACAGAGTGTTCTACGAACCTGTAATACGCAAATTACAACCGAATTACGTACAATGCTTTATATACGACCTCAGTGAATTTCGAAATCAAAAATCAAAACGACGTCTGTGACAGTTTCGACATTTGTAGATATTCTTATTCTAATTTTTTTATTACGCACGGGTGTAGGTAATGGGTACTATATTATGCCTCTAAATTAGAAGTTGTGACTAGGCATGGGAATTTTTTTCGATATATCGATAGGTATCGATAGTTATCGATATATCGAATAACAATAGGTAGAGCTAAAAAAATCGATATATCGATATATCGATAGATCGATAACTATCGATACTTATCGATATATCGATACCTATCGATATGTTTCGTGTAGGAGGGATAAAATTCTAAAAAGGAAAAGCATTCGGATGAGTTTAGTTTATAGTTTACAATAATTAAATTAAAATACTATATTTTTACCGAAGCAAACATATTTTGGTAAAAAAATTTGATTTGTTTTGAAATTTGATAAAAAAGTTTGTATAGGATTTCAAAAAAATTGTGCGTCGTTCCCAATTGATAGTTACCGAGATAATTACTTAGTGTTTCCACTTTGAAGCAATTAAACCTAGGAAACTGTCCCTTTTAACATAACGAATGTCCCCTAGGTGCACCAAAATTATAAAAAATATTCACCTGCATAATTTAATACTGTTATGCGCACGAATTTTAATTGAATTTTTCAAGTGTACGTGTAAGATTTATATTACTGCCGATTTACATAATAAACGCGCGTTGAAGTTGGAGAAACTCCCTTGATAAGCCAACTAAGAACGATTTATGTCGTCATGCAAAACTCATGTTATTTAACACTATCTTTTAATCTTCGGTTATGGTATTTTTGTAGCGTACAATTGCTTTCATCAAGTCTGCTCCTTGATTTGTTAACCAGTTTATTAAATATTCTCATAATACTCTATAAACTCACATATCTTGCTTAGGTATCGCATTCATTCAACTATTGATTCGATCGCATCTGCATTCATTTCCATTTTGAAATTATAATTATTTTAAATGTAAGCGTAGCAATTTAATAGCAATTATGTAATCAGTAAGTGTAGGTACCTTGTAAGCACCTTTCAAGGTTTTTGGATCTCTGTCATACTTTTTAAGGCCCTTCGTATGCAAACTCCAAACCATTTTCAAAACTAACCTCATTCACCTGAAGCATTTCTCATAGCATTCTAAAGAGTTCCAGAAAAAATGATGGACGTGGTGGCTTTTTTGTAGTGTTCTCTCGAGAGCTCCATAAATAGCATTGAAAAAATCCAAGACTTTTTTTATCAATTTTATTCAATACCTATAGTAAACTCTTTCAAACTATTTAAATAATTGGAATTATTCGAACATTGGACATGCTGAATCAAATTTAAATACGTTATTACTTGAATTTTGAAGAAAATAATCATTGCCAAAAAAACAAACTTTACTTCTTTTACTAAATACTTGATGGCCTAGGCCCTAGGGTAAGGAAATCCCAATCGGACTTGAGTTCTACCACAGCCAAAACTCGGCGTATCGCATCGAGCGGTATGCTGGTCCAAAACCGAATGAATTCAAAAATCTCCGAATAAATCCCACCCTATTTTTTCTAACGTTTATTGATTATCGCCTCCAAATGCCGCTTTACTAATCAAATTGGCCAAAATGCCACAGTAGTTTAAATGTGCAATCTTACTTTTACCAGAACCTTCGGCAAAATCTCAGTTTTGGTGACGTAGAGCTAACTAAGGTATTATAATTTACTCTAAATGGCCGACAGACTGATGCTAAAGATTTTAGGAAATTCTTGCAGGTCATTGCTCCATGGCGCATAATAAACGCTAAATAAAATTCAAAAAATTAACCCCTTTTAAAATGACTCCCGTTACGACTATTATTTACTCTTTTTATTAATGATATTGCATATGCGGAGGCTAGGGGGAAACAAGTGTACACCAAAAATTTAAATTCAAATGAATTCACGTTAATTCAAATTAATTTACGTTCATTCAAATTAATTCACGTTAATTCCAATGACTTTACTCTAATTCACATTAATTCACGTTAATTCAAATTAATTCACGTTCATTCAAATTAATTCAGAGGGGTGTACACCAAAAATTCAAAGTTGTTTCCCCCTAGGGCGGAGGCATTTCTGCAAACCAAGAGATGCGAATTAATGCATTAGATTATTAGAATACGCAGACGGCATAGTCCTGTTGGCATCAGACAAAGTTACTTTGCAAAAATGACCTGTCAAAATCCTGGTATCGAATTAATTTGGAAAAATCTAAAATCGTGGTATACAGAAAAAGAGGACGAATGTTATTATAATACAAAAAAAATACAGACTTCATCTCTTGAATAGCATGTAAGAGGAAAAACAGAACACTCAAAATATGCCTTAAATTCGCTCAGCAAATTAATCAGCAATGCATCAATAGTATTTATATCGAAAATAAACATTTTTAAGGAAACATTATTAAAATGATAGTTTATGGCTCGGTTGGTATTCTTTTGGTATCCTGCAAAACGGTCGCGCCAAAACTACCGGTCTCCCATGACATGACATAGAACTTTCCAAAACTGCTATTGTATAGAAACATCCAAATAAATAATTTATAAACAAGAAAATTAACCTTGATGCAGAACAGTCTAATTAAAATAATTCCCTTTATGCCGATTAATTAACAAAGATGATCTTGTCACAAAGCACGCTTGGTGATTATAACCTTGTTCAGCTACACCACTTAAAAGTAGTAGTGGTCGCACTTTTTTTTCTACCATAGGTACATGTTATTTTATCCCATAATTAAAAGGCTTAAAGCGATGTAAATCAAAACCATATGCATCACTTTGCGGTGAGGGTTTGAAATCGTGTTGGTATCACGATACGTCCATTTGATTAAATACGTACATTCCTCAGAACGTGTATCTATTTTTGTATTTAAAGCGAGTTCACACACATCGAAATAGATTCAGGGCTCTAATTAAGATAAATGCTAATGATCAAATCGGGTATAAAAATTTTTGTTAACAAGATTTCTATTCTAGATCTAATCGAGAGGCTTTATCAAATTTTCCGCTTAGAAAATCGAGTTTGGGAATCCTTCTGGGTTACCGATGTCAGTCCCTGTTTAGTATGCGAGACTGCACGGACAGGAATCTATCTTGTAGACATATAAGGTAACTGGAAACATAACTTTAACCCGCACAAAGAAGTACATAACAAAGCTTACGATCTGAAAGGGACTGAAATTCGTCGTTTCTAATATGGTGATGGCATGGCATATAATGCATGTTTAATACCCTAAAAAAAACGTCGAAAGTTTGCCGCGATGTACAAATACGATTTTGCTCGAGATTTCGATAATAAGGAAAAAAGGAATTTTGAGTTGGCGCCTAACGTGGTCTGCGACGTTGAAATTGCGGCACGAACGGCGTACGTTATTTTGACATTTTCCCTTTAACGATAACCATCAAGTAATGTACGCGTGCATTATTCGCCACACATAATTACAGAGTTGGGTGAGATTCGAGTTGATCGTTTAGCATGAACACAATTTAATTGGGACCTTTGTAATTGCCTAACAGCCGTGAACCGTTTAACACTTCAATTGTTGGCCTAGTTTGTTGGTATTTGGGCATGTATAATTTATTAACAATTCTTATCGGTTTACATGCCAGCTCCTCTTCAACCGTAACATGAATGTCTATATTATAACCTTTGAATAAATTACATATTACATTAGCCAGTCGTAAATTTTGAAGAACGTGGCGACGTCGTGCTACCCTATTAGGGAAGCTCAGAATAAAGCTTTTTCCTATGGTATGTCGTGATGAAGTTTGCAAAAAGTCGAAAAAGTGCAGTCGTGCAATTCGTTGTCTTGTACCATAATGAAGGTATTGGTTGTGTAATGAGCCATTTATCGGTCTTCGCGTATTGATTAAAGGTACCGTAATCCTTTAATGCTGAAAGTTTAAATTAATTAATTTTTCATGCCAACTTCACGAATTATACGATTTCGTGTATACCCAATTAGTATTTTAATTAATACGGAAGATTATCTTTCGTAATTAGACATGATTTCGTGGTATTAAGAATTGTCACTATTATACATACAGTGTGTAACGATATAGTTCTTAAAAATAGACCACGGTCTTAATGAAGCAATAAAATTGATGAACATCATTATTAATGATTTATTAATCAGTCGATAATGGAGTTTATCCGTCAACAAGTGCAAGAAAGAATTTCCACAAAAATAACTCCTGCTTTTATAAAGAGTCTTTTTCGAAAATCACATTGAACTATTGATAGCTCATTATGTCAGGTAAAGTACTCACTTCCTCATTACTATCTTTATTGCAATTTATATGTGAAGTCCTTTAATGATGTGTAATTATAGTTGTTAAATCAACAGATAGAAGTTTTGTTTTCCGTCAAACCACGTTGAAATCTGTTCTCAAGTCTGTTCTTCTTGTCTGCGGGTGGTACATTTTCGAAAATCGCAATGTTGGGGGTGGTTTATCTGAATGATTTAGAATCTAAACGCACGCCGGAGTCTTTTGCAGCTGAGGTTGCAGGTTGGTTCTTTTTTTGTAATTACTAATAGTCCAAAATATGGAAAACTTGAGGCTAAGCCGCTAAGAGCATATTTGCCTCGCAATAGGTATCAACATTTCATTTTTGTTTGTTGATTAAATGATAGGTAATTTGCATGCAACTTGAAGTTTAACCATAAGGGTTGGGGTGGTCTTGTGTTCAGTAAATACGTGGGCGGTTTATTATGGAACCCTGTAACAAATCTTTAAAATTACACACCATCGAAATTGGTGCATTAATAACGATTTGAACAAATCTTGGTAACTCTAGCCCAAAAATTGAAATTTTATAATGTTTTCCTTATTTGGATTCGTTACAATGATTCAATCAATCATAGAAAAATTTAAGATAGACTTAATTGTCGATTAAGTAATAATTTTTTTGCGAGTTTACTTAGAAATTCAAAATTTTGATTTTGAAAAAGAAATTAAGTTCGATCCCTTTTATTGCAAAATCCTATTGCGAGCTTGAAAGATCAAAAAGACTTTTTCAAAAAATCTCCTCTGTCCTCTGTTCAAATTCGTGCCTCGCCCTTGAAATCTCCGTAACGGTATAGGGGGAAAGGTTGCTCCTTATTGTGGCCAAAACGCATTTGAAATTTTTGAAAAATCTTTGAAAATAACAAAGAAATGGACTGTTCTCGTTAGCGCCTTTTATGGGCTCTTTTTTCGGAGAATCTGAATCTGTTATCAGCATTTCCATAATATCTCTCTACAGGCTACTATTCCCTTATTTCTTATGGACGCCATATTGTTGGATTTTTACGGAAATTCATTTGAATGCATCGCCATCATAGCCATGTTGATCCAGCAAGATCTAGTTACCCGTGAGAAATGAATGTAAAACATTTGATCTTGAAATTTTGTGACACGTCAATATTTTTCTTTTTTTGTTCTCTATCTCATTCCGTAAATATTCAATACGGCGTCCATAAGAAATCAGAAAGTAGTAGTCTGTAGCTTCTATACATCTAGCGTGTTTTGAAATTCTGACGCACGAATTTGAACCACCCTGTATAGTTCTACTCAAGCTTAAGTTGATGTTCATTTTTTCTATATAAAAGATTTTCTTATTGTTGGTAAGGGATTGATAATGTTATAGTCTATCTATTCCCATGATACTTATACAGGGTGAATTTTTTCCGAAAGGACACCTCAACTTTTTTGAAAATGTAAATGTGACTGGTTTTATTTCATGGCAGCGACAATGGCTAGTAGATACGTTTAAGGGAATTTAAAATTATCGTTGCAAACGGCCATAAGGGCTGTATTCCTAATAGTGTTAAAGGGTGCAACGATTTGTGAGGTATTTCTATCCTAAATGAAGTCTCCCTCAAATTACAATTGAAGTGTTCAAGTGTTTTTGGAAAATTAATTTTTTCCAAAAGTAGATTTTTGACGTCATACGATTGTATGTACAAAAAAAATTGTACGCCTTTAAGTTAAAATTTGGATAAGAAAATGCAATTTCTAGGGGCCACTTTGCATATAACATTTGGGGGAGTGCACTCCTTCCCAGAAGGGGTTCAAAATTCTCCAACATTTTACAACGCTTCTGCCAAACGCAAGACAACTTCGCAAAAATAATGGCGCCGAACTTTGGGCCATCGCCGCAAATGGCACGATTTAAAAAAAGTTAAAAGAATTTATTTTGGGTTACTCTATTTCAACCACAATTTGATAATAAATTGTAAGACCACAGGTGCATAATGTAATGCAGGTCCTTTTCTCGATGATTCACTGGCTTGTCAACAAACATCCGAACACGCATGAGCGCGAACGCTCCTTCGGCCCAATTCGCTCCAATTTGAATGTACACCTGCAACTGGAAATGTAGATAAGCGCGTTTTGACCTTTACAAGTTTACGTTAATCATTCTCCTACAGAATACTTTTGCAAGTAGTGAACGCGAAGTGAAATGTGTTTTTTGGGGATGGCTTTCAAAATTCTGCAGTAGTTTCCATTAACAAAACTAAGGGTGAGTAGTTTTATCATCATAAACGGCAATTATTCATGTATATGAATTTTTAATGCGCAAGGTAACTAGTTGCTAATTTAAACGTTGGCATTTAACAATTCGGCAAACGGTCTTGATTGATTTTGAATTTCAATTTTGATCAAAAGTGTGTATGATTTTGAGTACGAAGATTTGCATTACGTGCATCGAAAGGAGTTTTAATATGCAAAAAATGGTCACCTAGTTGGAAATCATTTATTTGGAATTGTGTTATCTTACCAGTTCTTTACACATGTGGCTAAATGTCTAATAATATGAATCTCTCGTTTCATAATATGGCATCATTAGTTTTTAGCACCACTAATTTACTCCTTAACGCAAAATCAAGGGAATTGTGATCTAGGGCATTAATTAAAGATACTCGTAATTGCAGTTTTTCAAAAATACTCGAACGGGTATGTCTTTTGCGATTGTGTCCAAAATTAATTGAAGTTTGGTTGAAAAAAATGACGAATCCAAATTTTAAACTGGAATTTTTGATGCGGAATATTTCTCTTATGTGTCAAGATAATACTTGAGATGAGTCGATCACCAGTAGGTACCAATTTAACACAATTCGTACCAATATTGTCGTCCTTCTCTACATTAGTATAATAGATTCAGTTTAATTTAATTCCTCATCCACTTTCACAGGGGAAAGAATTCGTCTAGGTTTTGTTCCAACAAGAATCAGTTCAGTTCGAGTTGGCAGTTTCTAAAATTAATTAAGGATTCGTTATCATCCTGTTCAGACCAACGTTTTAACCCCTTTTTTTCTCAACCACTATAATCACTATAACACCCTTATAAATAAGGCGTATTTGTTTAGGTTTTGATGCTCTTGTAAAATTTCTCGCTATAATTGGGGCTTTCGGGAAAGTAAACGGTGAACAAAAATAGAGCTAATTTTTCAAAAATCAATTTAGACTCTTTTAAAAGGCACCTACTAAGGGAAAATGCAATATTTTTGGGAATTTCTTAATTTTTCTTGCATTATATCACATTTTGTTTTTTGAATAATGCGCTAAAACTCATGGATTGTGCCCGATACATTAACATATTTAGAAACAAAATTTATAAAGTTTTAATACCTGTTTTAATATGATAAGATTATACGCACTAAAAGGAGACTATTTAAAGTCAAAAGAGTTCTTAAGTTTAAAGTGTGAGCTTCACCCCCAAGGCGCACTGGGGTGATTTTCCCTGTTTTCCTCAAAAACTAATAGTGGCACAGAAAACTTTATTCTTGTCATTTTATACAAAAAAGGTTCTGATACTTATTTTGTTTTTAACTTATCAGATTATTAACGATCCTCGAGCTCGTTTATAATTTTGTATAGCTGTCTGTCTGTCCGTGTGCACGAGAACTTTGTATATAAACGTCCGATCGCTTTGAAAAGTGATACACATGTTCTTTAGGATATAAGAAAGGTCGCTATTTTTCGGCAACGTAGACCAACGGGCCAAAAAGTTACAGTCCAAACACTGCCCAAACCTCCAAAGGGTTTCTTTTATAATTGTTGTTACAAAGAACATATGAATGTCCGGTTTTCTGTGTTAGTAAATATTTCTTATACATCAGGTAACTATGCAGATGAATAAAAAAAATGCGCATGCGCAACCCAACTTTTGTATTTGCGCAATCCCAATTTTTTATCTGTTACGATATGTAAATGAAATTTTCTACTAGGGAACCCCAAATAAAAGTAAAAATAATGCCGAATCAAAAAATTTGTTTTGCGCATGCACAATTTCAAACTTTTTATTTGTTCAGATATTTAAATGCAATTTCGAATATACGGATCGCGAATAAAGGTAAAACTAATGCCGCTGCAAGAAATTTGTTTTACAAGCTATGCTGATCTAGTGGTCCGAACCAACCTCTTAAGGTGTGTTGTAAAAATGATATATGTGTGAAGATCTCGAGGATCGTTCGGTGTTCCGTCGTATCGGATTTTTTTATTAAGGAACCTCAGATCCTTTATAGTTTTGTATTGTCGTCCGTCCGTCCGTGTGCGCTATAACTCTTTTTAAAAATGGCCAATTCTGTTGAAATTTGATGTACGGGTACTTTGGACATTAAGGACGGACGCTATTGATTTTCAGGAAGCTGGTAACCATAGTTGTAGGAGACGATTTTGCAAAATTTCGTTTTTGTCCGGATATCTCCGAAAGTAGTCGGAATTTTTTCAGTTTCAAAACGGCATTTTTTTAAGCATCAAAATACGCAACTTTGCCAAATTTAAACTACCTACTTATCTCTTACAGTTTAGGAGATCCCCGTGGTGGCCCTCGAATTTGAATCAGGCTGTATACATATAACGGTTTCTGAGAAAAACCATTTCAATGCGTTCTGGAGGTGGTTTTTGGGGGTGAAGCTCGCACTTTAAACTCATTAACTCTTTTGATTTTGTCAAGTCTCATTTTGATGCGTCTAATCTCAACGTATCAAAATTTTATAATTTTATTTGTTATTTTCGGATATTCTAGGTTTAATATGAATTTACTTTCAGTTTACTTTTACTAGAAGTGTTGTGGTTAAAATTTCAAAAAATATATATTTTCAAATAAAAAAGTTGGCATTGCGCATATCTTATTTTTACTATATGCCCTGTGTTCACATCTCCGGTTAAAATTCAAAAAAATATCTATAAATAAGAAAGTTGGCATTGTGCAGTTTGCGCATGCGCACATTAATTGTCAAGATTCTTCTTGAGCTATAAGCTACCGAATACAAAAAGAACGAACTATATATTGAAAATTGTAGAATTAGTTAAGGTCTCGGACAGACAGATGAACGGACAGAGAACGTGGCTGCACCCAGCTTCGTTGGAAAATGAACTTGTATTAGAATTGAAACATTTTTCGATAAATAGAGATGTACAAAGGTACATGCAAAGGGTTCTTTTTAAAACGTTATCCCCCTCCCCCTTTTAAAAAATTTGTCATAGCTTAACCGTGATGGCGCATAAGCATATGTACCAGGTGGCATACATACACCATCGACAAGATACGTTTGTGTGTGTGGGGGGGGGGGGGGGCACGTATACTTTGCCCCTCGCAAATTTATTTCCGGATTTCTAAAAAAGGATAATGGCGCACTTATTATCGGTGATCAGTTAAAGTAACCGTTTAGTAACGAAAAGTCCACAGAATTTCACCTGCAAGTGTCGATTTTGCGCCTATTTCTTTTAATCCATACTCTTTCAAACCTTTAATTTTCAGCGCATTTTTTAAGGTTTAAAAAAATGTACTGTGTTTGCGTTTTGTCCTCGGTTTTGTCCGTCCGTCCGCCCGGAGACCATTTGGTCTCAGATTTTGCATACACATGCGTTTAGTGTTGCCAAATACTTAATACCACAGATATATTTAAATCTGTGATAATTATTTGCAGAAGGGGGGGGGGGCACGTTCTCCCTTCATGGTATTCTAATGAAAGGTGTCAACGAAAGGAATTAATTTCTAACAACCATAGTCCTCCTCCTCGACCCATTATCGTAATCGGATATAATTCCTTATATATCACGTGCGGATTGTCGGAGGGGTGCACTTACTAAGGGCGAATTTATGACTTATTTATGATTTTTGGAAATAGAACGTATATAAAGTGACTTCTTTTTAAATTTCGAATATGAGATGAAAAATTACTTCCAAACAAAAAATTAAGCACATGTTAGTAATCTTATGTATAGGGCAGATGTGTAGATTTAGTATCCACCAGAATATTTAATGTAATTAGTTTCCATTTTTAAATAGTAGGGTTTGCAAATTTATTGCTCTATAATAATATATACCATTTTACTCTCGAATTTGTAGGTACTACAAGTTTTCATGTAAATTGTACAAAAGCTTCTTCATCACGGTTTTATGCGACACTCTCAATTAATCGAAAATTGTTACTCCCCCTCGGTTTATTCTAATAATGCTCTCATTTACCAACATGACAGTTTTCTTTGTTAAACGGACTTAAACATCCCCCTTCTGTACGCATTTTGTGCATATTGTCACCCGTTGTCGAGGGAAAGAAATAATTTACACAAATAATTTTTTCCATAGACGAAGAGACCACATCTCGTGATTGCGCTCCCATTCGCCATCAATCTCCGTGTATTTTATCGTAACTTGTACGATCGGGCCGACAAAGCTATCACGAAATGTGTGTATAACGAACAGAAGCATCTTTCGTAGTCCTGTCTGATATATCCTTTTACGGGAGGCCATTTTCAACATGTTTTGTCCGTTTTGTAAATGTATACAATGCTGTTTTAAAGCGCTCTTTTATGGTCCTCCATTCGCGGCAATTTTTGGCGGAAAATTGACCGCATTCTTTTCAGTTTGTTGTGTTAGCATCTTGTAACTACCTTATAGTTTTAAACTGGTTCTACTTCATTTATTTCGAAGACGTGATGGTATGAATCTCTACTTAAACGTTTTTTGTTATTTTCGAATTTTATAATTGCCGAAGGTAAAATAAGATCGCTTTTTTTGAGCTATAAATAATTCTTGTTGAAGTCAGAGTATTATTTCTATGGTGAGAAGACACTTTCACTCACTCACTCTTTTTTTCCAAACAAATCGACGGTCTTTATACGAGCATGTAAAAAATAGTCGCACTCTCAAGATTGCCTGAAAATTAATTATTAATCGATTGACACCGGGATTATGAATGAGTGCACTTACCGCAATCTGCCACCAGTAGCACTTTCCAGACTTCGCCTTCACGGGGTGGCGGAAAGATTAATAACCAGGCCTTCGCGTAATTAAACCTGCACTGAAAACACTTTATCTAACAATACCGACCTTTTTCTTCAATATTTCAACCAAAAAACCTCACACGTGTCTACGACTACGGAAGTTGATCGGGACCGTAGTAAATATTTAAAACGCGTTTGTAACGGTTACGTCTGATTTAATGTAGCTTTGAATCCGTCGTGCATCTGATGCCGTTGTAAAATGTATTCCTGCAGGCAAAGCTTTTACGTTATCCTTTCATATAGCTGTTTGTTTTATCCATCACGACTCTGATGCAGAATCAATATAATCCTAATGCTTGGGGGATACAGCGGGTAAATATCCGCTTGAGGATAGTTTTAATGGAAATTTCTGGATTTCCTGCTCAAGAAACCTTTAATAACTTAATTCCCCAGATCTGGTTAGGGTCGATAGAAAGCTCCTCGGGAGATTATAAATTAGGTTTGCCCTTTTTGTGCAATTCTTACTTCATATAATCAAGGAGCCTGATGATTTTGGCCAAATTTGAGCCTGTGGCTTTAGAAATGATTTGTTTATCTATTTATTTATGTTACATACATTTTCAGATATGTGCTCGAAATTATTTCTCCATACTCCATACAAAAAGAAGCTCAAAATTCATAATTCGTCCTCATTTATGAGCTGTTTCGAGATTTTCATCGCACTAATTCTGAATATTTGAGCTTGGGGAATACTCGAAATATTCACTTTATGAAATTTGCCTTATTAAACAGGGCCAATTAAAGAACAAGTTATATTTAAGTCTTGAAATTTATATTTATCGACGAAATCGGGATGGACAGTCTTACGGTACAATAGAGCAAACTGCTTTCATTTATAAGATGTCGGCTGGATCCGAGGTGACTAGGTGGCTACTGTTTTAAACTCTCTTTCAAATTGTAAACTTCGGGTAAAATTTTGAAATTAACGAAAAGTTTGGTTCTTACTGACCAGGAAATTTTCTTGATTGTGTTCAACTTTTTAATTAGCTATTGATCTTTTACAAAAAAATGAGAAACTGATGTCAGCTCTCGCTCGATCACCATATACCTATTTCCGTTCCCGTTTCCGTTAGGGACCGGTCTGGAAACCTAAATTGAATAATTTACAAGAGCGATAAAATTTAAACGTGAAAATAGTAAGCAATTACAAACATTTCTAAAAGGATAAGATAAACAACAAAAACATAACGGGACAGTCTGTATATGACAATATTCCCATTTATTAATTGTAAATCTTGTGGATTATTTACGAAATATGTAAGCCCAGAGTTGGTTTATTGTATTGTCAAATACAATTGATAAATGGAAATATTGTCATATACAGGCTGTCCCGTTATGTTTTTGTTGTTTAGACGGAAATGCGAATTTACATGACGTTATTTACACAACAATATTTATTCATTGTAACGAAAATAGAATTAGGTGGTCAATGGAACCAGACAATTTTTGGTGGGGGGAGTGCTCTAAAAAGCATTGTTGTTGTTTGAAATCATAAGACGTTAAGGAATAGTTGAGACTGTTTTGATTAGGCTGCCGATTATACGTCATTTCCGATTTTCTAAACTTCGTCTAAATATTCGTATTCCAAAATTTAAAACGGAGTGAGATAAATTTTGAACTATGCGAAATTTGGCTCTTTAAGATGGAAATTACAAATCCAAAATTAGTTTTTATAATTTTTCCGATTCTACTCTTTATGAGTGACTCAGCTATATTTTGCGCAACACTTTCTCCTAATTTTGATGCTACCGCCATACAACATACGGAAGACAGTTAATTGAACGTAATTTTTCTTATTTACTCCATTACATAATCCACATTTCTTGTGAAACTCTTGGTTTATTAGAAAATTCGCTTGCTTTGGCCTGCTCTAGAACCCATTTTTTCCATTAAAATAGGTACTCATTCCTGACCTAATCGAATTGAGTGGTAAACTATTTTTCTTGTAGTTTAAAACAGCGTGTTTTGTGGTTACAGGGAGAGTTTAAAAGTAAGTAAGAGATTAAATGTGCAAGTAAACAACGACATTCAATCATAGTCTTTCTCAGAGACTTTTCTGTGCCATACAAATTGTTTTTATTGTTTTCTGGATTTATTTGATACAGCAAAAAAACACACTTTCTCATTGACACTTTCTGAGCTCTACAAGACAAAGATTGAAAGATTTCTAATACCCAGTTTTGTTTGAGAGAAATCATCATCAACTTTATTTTCTTATGTGACCCGTATAAAAAGTACATACTGTATCGAGAAGCATTAAAAAACAGGAAAGTTGGAAACTGTTGGTTTCAACAGGATGGTACACCCGCGCACAACGCCCTAATCGTGCGAGAATACCCATCTCACAAATTTTCCATTTTCCAGGAAAGTTTCACGAATCATTGTAATTATAGTATGATGATACTGCATCCACCAGAATTACATAAATATGCCCTTTAATTATACCAAGCTTGAACAGTTTTGGTCTTGCGGGAAATGGAAACGATCCGATATTTGCTGCCTATCAATTTGCACGATAGCAAATATTATAAGCTTATCATAGCAGATATGATGGGATTAATTAATTATTTATTTGTACTGTATTGATAAAATAAGGGGTAAAGTACTTTGTGTAACTTACATAATTTTTCCCTATTAGCCTAGTTTGAACTCTGTCCGTTCGTCTGTAAAAGTAAAAAAGTAAAAGTAAATGGAACGTATATTTTTGATCTTAGTTACTGGGCCCTCTCAACCACGTCACGAACATTTTCAACTTGACTTGAAACAGTGTTCCGGCCATCCAGTTTCATACCCAAGGACATTAAGAATAGTAGCTTCCAAAATTCAAATAATTTCGTTCCAGTGGTCGAATCATTAGGACGCGGTCTGTGTGGATATCGCTCAATGAATGTACGGCAAGCACGTGCCACGAGTCTGTCCATTTCACCATAAATAATTAAATTCCATGGGTGAAACCGAGGGTGAAATCACTGCCAACCATTTTTCGATTATTGAGTAACTTATCTTAACCTATAACAAGTGACGGATTAGTGTCACTAGATTTGTTTCAAATTTGATTCATAAAATCATGGCCGACACTAAAAAGAAAATCTGAAAAAAATTGTAGGTATCAATTTAATGAAATGGGAATAAGTCAGAAACGGATAGCTATAGGAACATGCGATATCAAAATAGGCCAATTTTGATTATATATCAAATGCAATAGTAATAAATGGCAATTTCATAAAAAAACTGAGTTTTCAATCTTTGAAATTTCTAAGGATCTCCCCATAGGTACGGCCGTACGCAAATTAACTTTTTCTACAACTGTCAAAAAAACCTGACATTTTCTGACGACTTTCGAAACGCGAAGTACTAGATTTTTAAACGGTTAAGTAATAAGTAAGGTTGCTCTTGACAACGTGCGCGAAATCGTCAACAGTGAAAAAAAGTATTTCGCGCACGTGACAAAATTGAACTTAAACAGCAAATTTAATTAACAATCGGTTCAGTTGTAGAAAAAATATTGTATATAACGCTAGCGCGAAGTCATTTCGCGCATTTGACTGATATTTTAACTCGGCTTCGCCTCTTCAAAATACATTCAGTCTCAATGCGCGAAATTGAACTTCGCGCTCTTGTTATATAAATAACTATTATTTCATACTGTCCGCTATACAGTACATTACATCATTCATTTGAGTCCGGAAAGTGATCTATTACATCACAAGGCCGGAAAGTGTTGCGTAGCAACTGATAATTTTCTGACAAGATGGAACGTCAAATTTATTTAAGACTATTTACAATAACATTCGAATTAAAGCTTAAGAATTATTAGTAATATTAACAGTAATTGTACAATTAGAATTGTCACTAATTTTAATAGTGGCTACACCCCCATCGCTAGGGACTGTGGTGGTGGAAACCTCTTGCCGTTGCTGTAATACTTGCACAAAATTTTCACCCCTTCGTCTTTCCTTCAATAGACTCTTCAATGTAATTTTCAGCTACGGAAGAACTCTTCCAACCTCCGTGTCGTTTGAGCATGTTGATATCGGCGCCAGCATTAGCCAGAAGAGTCGCCGACGTACGACGGAAACAATGCCCCGTATACCTTTCCGGGTGCTCCAACTGCAACTATTCTGCAATTTTTTTTGGTATACCGCCAATAGTATGGATGCCAACTCTTTGAGAAATGCACTTCCCTTGTCTATAGCCTATAAATAACCCCTTGTCAACCATATTCTTGGGGCGCAAGTTGCAATAGTTTCTGTACATGTCCAAAAAATTTACTCCATCGCACTCATTAATAACTGTAAACACGCGTCTACCGTGAGTTTTTGTGTGACCAATAGTTACTACCAGTTGGGACCCAGTATCTACGACGTCATCAACGCTTAGATTATACAGTTCTTCCCGTCGACAGCCACCAGCAATTCCTAGCATTGCAACTACCTGATGAAACCAAAATTAAAAATTAACAAAATTAGGTATCATCTAACCAACCTTTACTAAAAGGTAATCCTTTGTAGGTGCCTCCTTCATGAATTTGTATACGTCTTCTCGGGAAAGAACTTTAGATTTATTCGGCTGATATCCCACGGATTTTTTTAAGAAATGCTGTCAACTTGACATATTTGGAGATGTTCACGTTTTCATTTATCAATGGCCCGTATGAATAAAAGAGAGCATATATGCTTATTATACTTGCAAAATTCAAAGTAAATACTCGTAAGTGCTCCTTCCCACTGGGCGACTTAGCAGCGCTGCTGAGCAGCAGGACAGGACGCAGTGCAGTGCTGCTAAACAGACCAGCAGGAAGGGGCAGTTACGAGTATTTACTTTGAATTTTGCAAGTATAAGCATTTGCTTATTTTTATTCATACGAGCCAATAACATGGTTTTACACATTGAATACTTGGACCACAATGTAGAACTAGTGAACTTTTTCGACTAGAAGATATCCTATTAGTTTAAAGAAGGTTTGTTATTCCTAATTATTTTCTTACCGCATCCAAAAAGTAAGCAAGCATGATGTTTTCGTTCACATTATTTTCCTCATTGTACGCCAAGTACAAAATAACTGATATTCTTTCTCATATCTTACTGAAGACCTCGCAGGGATGAGATTTTCTACAGCTTCTGCACTTTTTGCATAAATCGCGCTTACAAATGCACCACCAGAAGAACATGCCGCGTCCATTCTCAATCTCAATAGATAAGCAGGCGGCGTTCTGTCGCATTGCAGTTGTGTAGTATTAGCTCTGGGTTGTGTTCTTTTGAGTGCTGTGGTAATTGGTATGGATCATAAGGAGAAACTGACAATAATTGGAGGAGGAGGTTTTATTTGAAGATACGAAAAAAAGAGACTATGGTCAAAACAGTGGTTCATGAAACGAAAAAAGTACTCTCATATGACTTTACTTAAAGATTTGGAAACGCCTCATGATTTGCACATTTTTTTGCGTATGGACAATGAGAGATTTGAAATTTTATTAAAATATGTTCGCCCAGTTATTGAGAGGAATGATACCCATATGAGGCAGTTACCAGTAGAGAGCGATTAATTGCCACGCTACAGTACCTACTTAGCAACTTGAAGGAATTTTGAAGACCTAAAATTCAGTTGTGCAATCTCCCCTCAGCTTCTCGGGAAAATTATACCAGAAACCATTGAATAAAAGTGCTTATTCAATGCTGAAACTTTCAAATAAGCCACCAGCCTTGGCAGAATATGCTCGGAAATGGCATAAAATAATTTCATTAGTAGTTAGGTGTGCTTGGTTGGTGGAGTAAGGCACTACAATCTTTACCAGTATTTAAATTGTGCCCCAAAAATGCGCATTTTGTTCTGGAATATTAATATCACCATAGTCTTCAAATTTTACTTTTAAGATATCCTCAAAAGGTAACTGATCGGATTGTATTTGACTAACAGTTTCACCAACAGTTCGGTGTTGTTCCGCAATTTTGCTTGTAAAATTACCCAAAAGATCATTTAAATCTTTAGCACAATTTGCGCCTGCATTATATTCAAAGTAATTAAAACAAAATTTTTTTTTAAATGACTGTTTAATTGGAGTAGGTTGAGTCGCATTTCCATTTTGATTTCTTAAATTTCCAAACATATTTTCAAGAATTTCGTATTTGATGATTCTATGTCCGGCAAACAAATCCGTGAAACGACTACACACGTGCGTATTTGTCGGGCTCGCTGTCCGTGCTCGTCGTCCTGATCGACGGATGGCGAGCAAGATATGTACGCCGAGCACGCGGATACACACATACGAATTGACACGGATCTGTCCCGCGTACATGTCCGCCGTACAGATCCGCCGTACATATCCGCATGTGAATGGGACCTTTAGATGGCATGTGTTATGTAAGAGTGTCCAAAGAAAGCTCAAATTAAGAGACCTTCAGACAGTATGAAATAAAATTTTGTACGATACACGGCCGTGAAGTGGTTAAAGCACTCGTTTAGAAATTCCGGACTCGGCTCCTTCGTCGCCTCGTCCGTAAACATCTAAACTCGTATTTTAATAAGCCACTTCCCGGCCTTATAACGTAAATAACTATTTCGTCAAGTACACTTAATATAATATATCGAAAGCCCTATGCTTTCTCTATGCACTGGTAAAATGGGTTGCTTTGCTATAACTACAACCGTTGTCAAGTAATCAATTTTCAAGGTAGCGTCTGCATCCGCCATTTTTTAAAAATTAAAATAACATAAAAAAAACCATAAATTGTAGATATCGGCCTTATCGAAAGAACTGAAATTTCACGTAGAATCCAAAAATGCAATACAAATACAGGTTACCATTTAAAATAACGAACTGCCGATATTTCCTGAAGTGTCACCATTTTGAAAATATTTTATATCTATTCGGCTTTCAGAGTGAGTCCTATTCCACGTTCCCAGAAACTTTTTAACTAACACTCCTAAAATAACACTCTGTATAAGCTGCTTATGCAATTTTCAAGATTAAAAACTAACATTTCATTTGATTAAAACTTCGTTGGTGTCTTGTTTTATAGATATAGTTTTTCCATGAATACAGCATTTCAGCATATAACTTCGTGACTATGTCCAAATGTCGTGCTTATTTTTGAGGTCAACGGTAATAAACGTTTACGCTATACACCAGAGTTTCTCAAAGTGGGGTACGCGTACCACTGGGGGTACGCCATTGAATGATAGGGGGTACGCGAAAAAATTTACGTAATGGTGGCAGCTTACAACAAACGTGACGGCAAAGTCGCACTTTTTATGTGAGAATGGGTTTTCACACCTGGTCATGTTAAAGACGAAATATAGGAATCGACTGAACGCCGAATATCAATCAAGACAAAAAAATTGAGCAAAATTGTTCCGAGAATCGACTCCATTTGCGAAAAAAAACAAGCCCACCCACCACATTAATTTAAGTAGGTATAAGGTAGCTACTTATTGAAGTGAAGGTTTGTAGGGTGAGTAGGCTCAAATTTTTTTGAACCTACTCACCCTACAAACCTTCACTTCAACACCACCTAAGGCCGACAGAAAAATAAACCTTTTAGTAGCTACTTATGTTATTTTTTAAATTATTTTTTTTTTATTAAAAATAGTTCTTTTGTTTTTTTTTTAAGAAAATACCTTATTTGTTTTACCAATTTTAAAACATGATTTTTTTAAATAAAATTTTAAATAAAAATCTAGTCTGTATTTTTTAAAGGGGTTCGCCGTCGGCTTGATAGTCTAATAGGGGTACGTGGAACAATTAAGTTTGAGAAACCCTGCTATACACTAATCCTTATACAAACTGTCTTTATCTAAATTTCACATATACATACATACAACTCCGCACTATATCACATAATCTTTCAAATTAAAAACTTAAAAGTTTAGGGGCCCCAATGTATAAAATGTCAACTGAGTCCTTTGAAATTAAAGCAAGTGTAATATATGTGTTTGCCATTTTTAGCGCATTTTCCAAAAGTAAATGAACGCTATTGTCTACACTTTGTCCGTCTGTCCCACTACCAGCCCTCCAGTTTAAGCTTTTTCGTTTTGGTTTCTTTCTGATACGGTGTAGTACAGCCCAGAGACCAGAACGACAAAAATTTATTTGGATAGGTCACTTCCTTCCCAAGTTATTACTGATTCTGTGCGGGGAAAATGTTTCGAACTTGTTCTAAACCGTGTTTGCCACCGCGAAATTGAGACTTTTTTGTCTAAACACTTTCCCTTGAAGAAAAATTGTTGAACCGGTGTTTGATTATTTTTGAAAAACTAAATAGCGCAATCGAGCACTCCATAACCATAAGTATCAAGTTTACTCTCGTTTTTACTGCCGTTCATTTCATTTTCTTATTTGTACCCTCCAAATTTTTATTAAGTACATTGTATTCTCGTATAATATCATACTCTTCTAATACTATGTTTTTGTATATTTACAGGTAAGAACGTCACCAACAGCGCACCCCATAATCGATTGTAAGTAACAATAATTCCTTGTATGGTAAATTTATATTTCAATTTTATGTTTTATTTCTCTTTATTACGAAAATTTGCCTTTTGAGTAAGTGAGTCTAACCGAATTATAGTGCGTGACTTTAAAAAATTTTGCAATAGTAATAGTCCTTGATAATTTTTGAAAGAGTTTCGACAACTCGGGTATATAGGGAATCAATGTTCGGTGATTTGGTACTGGAATTTTAAGAATAAATAAGCGAGCATTCGGTGGAATGGAAGATTGTCCTTTTGCATCTTTTAATGTCTTGTGTTCTTAATGGGTTCCGGATGTTTTGAGACGAAACGTCGGAGATTTGAATCATATTCAGTTATCTTAATTAGGGCTGTTTGATTACTAGTTCGATTCGGCATGAGACATTTCAGCATCGTGGAAGCTGCAACGTAGCATATGTTGGTCGTATTTGGGAATGATTTATTATCTTAGCTTTTATTTTAATTGTAGAGTGGGAATTAAGTAAACGAATTAACGATTAAAGATGTCCGTCTGCTTTAATAGGAAGCCATTTGATAGGTGTTATTTAATTAATTTAATTAATAAGTAATAGAGAGAATTGGTTGATACTTAATGCTTGATACCAGAGTTGATACCTTGGCATATGCCTTTGAGATTTGTTCACATTTGATGAATACAGTATATTTAACTCAAAACTTATATTCTTGATTTTTGAAGATCTGCACGAATATGTTGAATTTTTTCATATACCATCAAATTGGCTCTGACTGGAGCTGATTTCACATAAGCTGTCTATGGAAACTGTTACTTTGGTGGATATTTAATGGCAAAAGGTGCCTGGAAAGAGACACAAAATTGTTGACCTACAGTTCAATTTTCACTGTAATCTTGTTAATCGATTGAATATTAAAATGTCCTCACGTTTCTAAAATTGGCGTTTCGCGTCACCAAAAATTAGCCATTCCTATTTTTCTACACAACTTCCGTTGTGCATAAAAATAACCACCAAGATAAACTAACTACCTATTTGGCGAATTAAACAACTTCCTTATTGAAAACCGCATCCGCCCATACCTCAACGATTGCGCTTGATAAATATTTGCACACTTTTAAAGAATGGTACATTTATTTGGCACACGTGCGCCCTGTTGGAGCTGCTCACTTCTACCTCCACTCCAGTGGAAACAAACTCTACAATAATGTATCAGAACCAAAAGAGCATTTTCTTTCTGTAGAACTAAGTCTCACATTTATGAAGTTCACGCCCCCTTTAGCTACCAATGAAGAAATAAATATTATACAGTGTGTTTCAAAAGGTTTGACATCGTTTACCTAGGTGGGGGTGTCCAGTAATTAATATGTAGGGAGCAAATCTGATGATGCAAGTACATAGCGACTATTTACAATGAACGATACAGACTTTTGTTTAGTTTGAATGGGAAGCACTTTAATTTCGTCGGATTTTCGTCATACTCGCAAAGAGGAAATTACTCGATGCATACTAATTACGTGATTGACAAGGTAACTAACGTACCAAAGGAGTAACTAAAAAGATGAGCCTTTGGTTTGGAAGCACGTAACCGGATACGATTATAACGCAAAAGCTGCCGGAAGTTAAGCTATACCTTATCAAAGAACTCTAAATTCCTTCACCCTTTCAATGTTACAAGATTTGTTATGGTTCGTAGAGGATTATAGTGGTTTCATGTATGATAAATTATATAGTGTTTATTACGGGAGATTTATGATTATATACGTTCATTTTGACAATACCGTGACTTAATTGTACGTGTTTGATTTACATTTTGCATAATGAAAGATAAATCGATTCTGCAAAAATACTGCGGACGGTAATAATTCATACAACACAAAGTGTTAAAGCCTTCAGGTTGCTAAAACGTGCGCGTTCCGAACCGTGAACCGGCGAAAATGTTTGCAGCCACCCTTTCCCTAGGGATCCAAAATGTGAAATGCGAGAATCTGTTTTTCTTTGCGTTTGAAATGAATGTGCTAACGGGATATTTTGCAAATGTTTTATGTTTAAATATACAAAAATCCCGAAGCGCTGTTTGGAGCGATAAAATGAAATGAATAGACTCGGCCCTATCATGGGCCATACATTTCTTTTTTTGTAGTCATTATGAAACGTTTTTAAAGATAAAATGAATTTCTCGTTTTCCAATGCGCTGAAAGCGTTTTCGCTTTTTTATAGGATTCGCTCACGTGGTCTCGTATATAACGTTGGTAGTTTCCATTAAAATTATTGTGATCTGATCGGCAAACGTCCAGCTTATTTAAATAGTAGGCACAAAAGGGACACATTTGCTACTTTTATCTGAGAATGTTACACAGTCCTCATAGTTAAATATGTAAATCTGTGGTTAAGCTTAAGGAGTTCTACAATGTTTTCTCTTCTGATAACGACACTATGCTTTCCCTGACGAAGTTTTTCATAGAAATCTTGAAAATATTGCGATAACGGTTTCAAAGGAGGCTTCTAGGAGAATGAAAGTTCGCTGCACCAAAGGTTTGAAGGAACTTTAGGATAATTTAAAAAAAATGTATAAAAAGTTTTCTGAAGAAGTTGAAAAATGAAATTTCTTGTAATATTTCTGCCTTTAATAAATGTTTCTTCTTTTGCTAAAATAGTTTTGAAGGGATATTTTTAAGGAGATTTTGAAGATAAAGAACGATGCCGATCGTTATTTTTTTTATTGGGTTCGTTGTCGTACTCTACGCCAGTGCAGGTTTTTATGTCTAAAAGTTAATCATAAAAAATCATAAAAGCTCTGAAAAAAGAAAGTACCCGTACTAAAGGGGATAAATTTACCAACCGTTGGCCTTGACATGTCATAAATTGTACCTAACTGTTCAAACATTTTTTGGAAGAGGATTTACTTCCCTGCTACTTACACCCCCTCTCCTTTAATATCAACCCAACTACGTCTATGACTGCGAGTAAAAATTCTTTTGTTGGTTTGCAACAAAACGGTGTGCCAAATTTGGTACTTTCTTATTCTGAGTACCGATGAATCATGTTACCATTAAATCTGCCTTAGTTAATTCCATGTAACCAATTGTATGCGCCTAGGAGGTTATCCATATCGTTCACATAAGTTTAACCGAAACAATCTCACATGTAGTTGAGATCCAAAGAATTTTTCCAAGAAAACATTGAGAGACGAGGCCCCTTTGGGGCCGAGTACTTTAATTTCCGAGTCAAGTAGTGTCATTTTTGACGAGTTTTGTATTAAATTTTACCCGAAATACAAAATTTTAATTTTTATATCGAATTGTTGATTGATGTCAATCTGTCACTGATGACAGAAGTCATTATAGACATTTAGCAATGTCACACCTGCGGCCAGTAAAGTGACAGGCGGCAGGAAATGTAGTCTGGTCTGCCTCTGCCATGGAAGCTGCAATTTCCTGACATAAGGTAGGCATGAAGGTTTCATGACGATTTTGTGAATGTGCTTTAATGCTATTGGTATTTAAGGACGGATTTGGCTAAGGAAACAACTGGAACAATAGTTCCATCAATCCCTCTGCATCTGGGAATTGGGTTAAATATAGTATCTTGATTTCCTTATTGGTGGCTAAAACGGCGCTACCAATTAATGTCATTACTTTTACCTTCTCCTTTCAGCTCCTACATAAAAGAAGTACATGGGTCCGGAACTACAATTTCTCGTAAAGAAGCGCCCGTTTGAGTTCGACGAAGTACCGGGTGTTCATTAAACCTGGTAGCTTCCATCAATGTACAGTGCGTTTATTAATTCTGATATAATTATTGTACGAAAACGGGTGCTTCGTTAGGGAAACTTGATATCCTTTATGTGCATATTCCGCTTTTTCTATCAATGAAAAAAATATGATCGCTTTCAAGAACGTCTAAAAATATCATTATATATCATTTTTTTTAATGATCTATAGTTATAGTTAATACCTAAGTTTGTTTTAGGTTTGAATTTAATCGCTCTTAATATATTAAAAGTTCATAGTTCAACCCCAATCTAAATTTTAGAGTTTTCTCGAGCTCCATCCATCGAAACCCTGTCAACATGTTACTAAAAACCGTGCCATGCTTTTACATTTTGTACAGGTACGTCTTAAACAGGACACAGTATGATATAAACGGGGTGGAATCTGACGAATCAATTGACTAGTATTCTAGGAGTGTATTTACGGAAACGGATTAGAAGACAATTTTTGGAGGCGAATTTACTATTGTGTGTTTGGTTATCGGGAACTTTAGAATTGGGTACGTAGCAAGGGAAAATTTTCGTCGTCGATGCGTGTAGGCGAATTTTCGCGGGGCAAATTTCCCAAGGTTTGATATTTTGGTGGAAAATTTACTGCACACGGGTTTTACATTGAATTGAATTCGTGTCACCTAAAATACTTCAATTTCATTCGGATTTTTTTTAGCAAAAAATAACAAAAAAAATAAATTTTCTTTTGGAAAGAAATCGATAGACCCATTATTTTCACACCTTTACCTACGAATTTGGTACTCGAAATCCATTGGTGAACGAAAATGAAATTTTTTCATTGTAGCCAAATAAATATATGTGCCTCAGTCATAAATATGCGAAAAATATGCAAACCATGTAATAAAATATTGAGAGAAACAATTTAAATAAAAAACAAATACGATCCCTTAACTTACCTTACTTCTCCACAACGATTATAAAACGCAATCCACCCCAACCCTTAATGTAACCACTTTGTTTTGAGTGTTATTATTTTCTTCACGCGATTTTTTATACATATAAATTTATCTCTGACATTAAGAGATAAAATTTAGACTAAAACCAAATGCCATCCTATACAAGGACAAGAAAATTGTCTTGCTGAAGGACCCATTCGAAGACTTACCTATAGCACAGATTTAAATATACTATTTAAATCTGTGCCTATAGGATCTCATTGAAAAGAACGCTTAAATAATTTCCTTCAGTTTTGGAAAATTTAACAATAAGACATTCTTCTAATTTCGTGCTCACGCCTTTACTGCAGAATGCCTTTGTTGGGACAAATATCTCGAATCCATAAAACGTAAATTAGAGAAAGTTTTCGTCCCTTTTCTGTTTATAGAAAGGGAATGCAACATTTTAGAGAGTGTGTGCCTTGATTTGTCAAGTATTATTGAACGAAGCATGAAAATGAAGCATATACTGATAATATCTTTGTCTAACCAGTGAATGAGCAGTATATTTAAATTTAAACTACTCGTATTTACATCCCTCATCATTCCCCTTCACAACTGAAAGTGGAAAACAATACAGCAAGGTTTAAAACTTCATTGATGGATATTTCCCTGCAATTATAAGAATCCTACCTGAATGAGGATTCCACACTTAATGACACGGCAGTAAGCTTTACGAGAGGTTTGAAATCCATTACGTATCCTTTGCACGATCCCAAAGCCACCCACCCGTCGCACGCAGCCATCCACCCCCATTGCTGCGTACCCGAAACATTTGAATCGAGCCCGTCCATATGTAAATGAACAGTAAATTTAATTTTATGATCACCTAAATATGGTGGGTTTTTGTTTATAATTACAAAATTATTTTAAATTGATGTCCGCTGCGATCAATAAACCTTGCTCGTTTAAGTAAATGAGTTTTATTACGCAATAAAATGGTCCATCCGCTTTGTTTTGCTCGTATTACTTTGCGTGCACCCTAATTGACAGTAAAAGGAATATTTTGATTCCGCTGACCGGCTCGGTTATAATTTCTCTCACGCCGCTTACGTTACGATTTTTTTCTAAAATCATTACGTAATGCAACCGAGGGTGATTTATACCGGACGGGGGTCACTAGGTCATCGTTTAATTAAACATAAATTTGAAATTCCGAAAATGTATGCGCTGCGTTGAGAACGTGACTGAAAAATGATGCGGAATAATCAATTTTTGTATGAAACGGCATGCGGATGGGTTTGCTTTGTAAACATAATATAAATTCTAAATAAGTGTCGATCGTTTTCATAAAATTTATTTCACGATCACGATTACAAATCCATTTGTATAAATTTACATAATCAAAATATCCCGTTCGTACCTCTATGATTGCATCGCGAAAAAATAGAAATTTCCTCATTGCTTGTTTATAGAAAATCCGAATAAATTTCGATTTACGTGTCAGAACTATTATTGTGAAACGGAATTTTCTATTTTTGTTGTATTAAACTTGTAATCTAATTTTTGTGTCATTTGTGCTGGGCAATCTAAAATTACTGCCCACTGAAGATACCGTTCGTTGATTAGAAATGTAAAAATTTTTATTTTTCGTTCTCTCAAATGGCAACATTTCTAGAGACGACGAAGTTCTTGAGATTATTCCTTTAAAATTCACAATAAGCTAACTATTTTTTAAAAGTTACTAACAAACTTATTTTTTGCGTCTTTGAGTCTGTAGTTCAAATGTTTTGGGATCCTCTGAGATTATTCTGAGCAACCTCTTCAAGTATTTTCAGACATTTATTATCATTAAGTACATATTTTGCACATGCTCGCTTCAGAGATTCTTTTAGGATTCTTCAGATACCTATCCCAGTACTTAGTGCAGTTGTTACAGAGTGTTGCAAGACACTTGATGAGTTCCAGCTATGGAAGTATCTCCATGGTACAAATATTGTCCTCGTTAACTTATCTCCAACAAGTATCAGTACAGAGGAGCACTTTCTTGGTGCTTTCTTCCACACGTATGCAATGATCCACTATCTCCATGAAGAGCAAAGATCACTGGATCCGCTTATGCGGTATATTTCAACCAGATCTGCAAAAAACCGGATAGAATCTATCCACTACGTTCATGCGTCTTCATCAGGGGCGGACTGGAAAGTCGGGCGCTTGCCCAATGAGCCTGTATAAACGTAGACTGATGGGCTGCCAAAATGATCGATTTATTTGAAATTATTTTCTGTACTGTACTGTACTGTACTGTAATGATAAGTAATTACATTGTGTTCATGAATGCTTTTATGAGTCATGATGGTTGTTTTGTCAAAATAAGAGATGCGTTTGGTTGGGGGATGAAACTCACAGCAATGTTTGTTTTGTTGCTATAGATTTTTAATGAAGTACGGTTTGCTCTATTTTGGTTGAGACTGCAGTGTATCTCAACTATTTTTAAAGATAGACTCTTGCGGTTTTCGCGACTCTGTACTACAAAGAGAATCAATCTATACCTTTGTTTGTGTCCGAGTTTGTTTCTGAGATACAGGGTAAAAACGAAAAGTTTGATTTTTTGTTGGATCAACATTTCTGAGATTTGACCCAAAGTTGGTATTTTTGAAATGCAATACCCTACATCTCTTCAATCTTTTGGATTCTTTTTCCTGATTACATGGATGTATTATCACATAATAAACAACCCCAAAACTTTTTTATGCTTTTCACGCTGTTTAGATATTATAGAACGGCGAGTCCCAATCTTAGAAAACGAGCCGGTAAATAGTTTCCTCGGGCCGCTAAAAGGTTACCAGTTCGCCTATGGTCGTCATTTATAAAATTAAGAGCTATTGATCTTAAATTTGGAAAGAAGGTTCGTTATAGTAATGGGTATTTTATATTATATATTAATTTATATTAAGACTAAAAAGCTCGGTTCAAGTTTAAGATTCATATACGAAACGCTCAAGATTATTAGAAGTTCTGGTAGACTCTGGTTACAGGTTTTAGAGGCTACTGAAACACTGTAGAAACCCTTAAAAACTCGTTGGAAAAAGCAATTTGCTGAAGCCTCCTTAACAACATTAAAGTTATTTAACACCTTTAAACACTTTTAAGGCCTACTTAAAGTCGCTTCTGCCTTACAAGATCCCAAAAGTGGTGACTGTTATTTAAAGGATTTAAGGTTTATGACAACTATTGAAATCCCTTAGTCTTCAAAAGGCTCTAGAATTTTTGGGGAGAAATGAAGAGTTTTTGGACAAAAAAAGACTTATAGATACTTTTATTTTCTTGGCTTATGTGCAAACCGTAAATAATATAAATATCTTCTTCATAAAGTAAGAGGTATACTTAACTTCTAAGTCTTATATAACTTTAAGAAATTAAATTATTTAAGAAAACGATTTCATTTCTCTTTCTGTTTGTTAAAAATACATAATAATCTGAAATATATCCCTTACTTTATGATAACCTTGTATTTTGAAGCTGTAGTAGTTTACGACACACGAACGGGCCGAGAATGTAGTCCCTATAGCGCCGTTCGTGTTGTACAGTGCCTTAAAAAGTGTTTATTTTATAGCATATGTTAAATTAACAATTTAATAGGTTTGAATGAGTATAGCCTACTCATTCAAACCTATTAAATTGTTAATTTAACATATGCTATAAAATAAACAGTCGTTCTTTAATCGTTAGGATAAAGTGATCACTTTAACCGTAAGGGTTGATAAAGTGAACCAGATGACTGTGCATTCTAATGGCATCTGTCATTCTTATTTCAAATGCACGATATAAAATGACGTTCAGAACATAATATGACAAGTCTGTTTCTATGGAAACAGTCGCGACGACAAAACCTAAGCTTGCTATTTTTGACGTCTCTAATTCAGAATTGTCAGAACCTTTACAATGATTTATATGGCTTCTGCTATAAAATAAAGTTTTATGCAAGTATTATACACGACAATAAAGGGAAACTAACCACCTCGTGAAAGAACATTGCCTTTATTCATAAGTTGGCTGTGATTTGTGAATTTGAAGTATTTTAAGTGCTTCCGATATTATCGAGTTTGAAATAAGAGCTTCGTGCTTTTGCGAACGGTATTTCGGAAAGTTTTAAGGGTTCGATGACGCTCACTGCTCTGGTTTCTCTAAATGTGCACCTGAAAATGACATCCAAATTCTGAGATTCCCGTCAACTCCGTACTTGCTCCATTTGAATTCGTAAGCTATGCGGCAAAAAGAAAACATAACCAGTGGCGTAGCATTTCCATTTCCGTAACGTGCGTTTTTCTCCAAAAATTAAATGCATAAATGCGGGCACGATTCAAATTTAAAATGGTCAGATACTCAGATACTGTAACATCACAACCTATATGCACGTTCTCGATATAATAGTGCATATCTAATGATCTTACCTATCACCGTTCTCGAACGAAACAAAATGAATATCGACTATTTTCAATGGGTCGCCAAAATGTCAAAATCGTTAATTGATTGTATAGATTTCATTTTTTGTTATCCGTGCGCCAATTGTTCTGTAATTGTATTTTTTTCTGTGGAACAATAAATGATTATTATTTTTATTTCGGCGAAAAACCATCTTCAGAAAAGATTTTGTGCATTTTTAACTATCATGTGCATTTTGGTCAAGAGATTTTACGATAATTGTTATTTATACAACAAATGGAGCTTTTTAAAATTTTCCACCTTTTTGTTTTGGAATAAAGCCTAATATCCAATGACGTGAATTAAAATAATCGATTTTACGACTAATAAATTTGAACCCATTATCAGGGAAATTCCCATTGGTTAAACAAATCAAACCTTAAATGGAAATTATATGTTTAAAAGAACTAAATCCTTTTCTTGAATTGCTTATAGGTAATAATTTACTTACAAAATAATTCAACAATTCACAGGTTGGTACCTTTTTAAGACTCATATAAACTGTATAAGGTCCTTCCTCCAAGGAATATAGTTAAACGACTCATACAGATGGTTGTCGAGCGTTTCGTATTTTCACACTGCCATTTTTTCAGTCGTGAGGTATATTCCCTAACAGTAGGGGCGAGTAGGGTTATGTTAACAAAAACTTTCTCCGGAATTTCATACGAAAATGAGTTTATGAGTGAAAACAAATAACGCTGATAACTTGCCCAAGTAAAAATGTGCCTTCTCACTACTAATTCGCTGCTTCCAGAAACCCTGATTTCCACTTGAGCATTAATAAGGCCCAAAAACTTCTACTTTTTTCACCAAATTCTTGACGTTCTAGGGGTAAACAGAAACCAATTAGACGAGTCCTACCCCAGCCGCAACTCGAATGGTTTAAGACTCGAACCTCACAGGTCCCGGCAGTCATACCACGACCGTTGTTAAGTCACACAGACCTGAAAACGTCTGTACCAAGGAAGTGCCACCCCCATACGATACGATACAATCGCTTGATTATTCGCACTGAGGCTCAAAACCGAGTGCCTTCAAAAATCTCCTCCGGATTAATCTCTAACTATCTTTTTTAATTAATTACCGCCCCAAAATGAAATCGGTCATTATTAAGGATCCTCAGATCCTTTATAGTTTTGTATTGTCGTCCGTCCGTCCGTCCGTCCGTGTGCGCTCTAACTCTTTTTAAAAGTGGCCGATTGAGTTGAAATTTGGTGTACGGGTTCTTTGGACATTAAGGACGGACGCTATTGATTTTCAGGAAGCTGGTTCAATAGGAACAAAAGTTATAGGACTTCGAGTGAATCGGGAACAGGAAAAACTACGGGCTCAATATAATAGAAATCAACATATTTCATTCCCTAGGTCATGTATCGGGTTGGGACTTCCGCTAGATTATTCCCTATGACTCTTAGATGTGTAATACTTTAATATAACTCTTCTCTGTGGTATAGGTCGAAAGTTTTAGAGCAAAATGTAGCAAAAATTACACTTTATACATGAATTTAGAGTTTTAAAAGGTTTCAAACGCATTATCTTGATGCAGCAAGAGTACATCACGTGCACATTTGATAACCGCATGTGTGTGATTCAAAAATATTATTATTGCCATATGGGTTTTGATCATAATAATCAAAATCGTTATTTATGAACCAAGATCGTCGAGAAAAAGACTAGGGGCATTATCTCAATGCTCAAGACATAAATTTGATGCATTTCTGGCGACCACATGGATTTTGATCAAAACATGTCAAAATCGTTATTTATGCACCAAGATCGTTGGGAAAAAGACTAAGAGCATCATCTCAATGACCAAAACATGAATTTGATCTATTTTTGGCGACCACATGAATTTTGATCAAAACATGTCAAAATCGTTATTTATGCACCAAGAACGTTGGGAAAAAGACCAAGAGCATTATCTCAATGATCAAAACATGAATTTGATCTATTTTTGGCGACCACATGGATTTTGATCAAAACAAGATTAAGAGCATTATCTCAATGGCCAAGACATGAATTTGATGTATTTTGTAACATTAAAATAAATTATCGTTAAAAGTTATTGTAATACTGAGGATCCTTCGATATTTCGTTGTATCGGTTTATTGATAATGAATTTGATTTGTTTTCTTTAACGAATTACAAGAGAGTCATTACTCAAAATCCCACACTCGCTCAAATGTGCAGAACATTATTAGTGAAATCTTGCCATGCAATTTCCAGTCTGCAAGTTAGGTTTACCTAATTGGTATACCTAATTAAGATAATATATTAGTTAAATACTTTAAATGCCGGATAAACTTACGGACTAAAACTAGATTTGCTAATTTTTGGAAATGGAATTTTGGCACTACTTATAACATTTCGTGGCCCTAGCAAAATTCAACTTTACCGCATTCTAATCGAAAAAATACACAATTTAAATGCTTAGGTTAACATGCAACAAAAAATCTGTCAGTCTGTGTACTTGATGTGGCCAATTTACTAATTGGCAACAGTACGAGTATTCCCTTTGGTAATAGCACTTCATTAATTAATTGTCAGTTCAGAATTGCACGCGATTTTTTTAAATCTAAATCGATTATCCTTAATCTCTGTAAAGGGTTGAAAATTACCCCATTTTTTAATCGCATAAGATCTCCGAGCAACAGTTTAATTAAACGTCAACTTTGTTTAGAATTCAATCTGAATATCTCAACATTGTCTGATGTTCTCTCAACCCAAATTTTCTCGACATTGTGCACCTTGTTTCCCTCCACAGCTGATAAAGGAAATGACATGGGATCAACTCGCTTTACGTACGTTGCGATATAAACATTACACCGATACTGAGCTTATCTTTATTACTTTGGAAGCAGAAGAGAAACAAATTTTTCCGTAAACTTGGGAAACTAATAAAATATAGCTAAGCGGGTGGGAAATGAGAAGTTATGGATTATGAAACGAAGCTGCTCGAAAGGCCTACACCGAAACCGAACAATATTAAATATTTACATTGTCGTTTATTAACAGTTTTCATCGTGCCTACCTGCAACGAACAATACCGACAAAAAAGCTTTCAGGCGATTACATGATCGATTCTGATAGACCCGCAAACTAATAAATAATTTGGGGAGAAACATTCAAGGCGAATACATTTGGAAACTGTACGGGTTAATTTCGGCTTTCTCCCTCGTTATTACATATTCCGACCGCATCTGGATGATCCTTTTTCAACTGAAGTCGACACTCAGGAACTGCCGACCTGAATAGTCAGCGTGCAATCATTTGAAAATTCTTTTCTTAACAAGAGGAGTTCATCACATAGCGCCAGAGTGCAATTCAATTATGATGGTAGATAATAAGAGTATCGATTTAATCTCGCAGTGGAATAGATTTTTATTTTCCAAGGGAATATCTTCGGCTGCCATTGCAATATAATAGGAGAATAAAAAGAAAATGAAACAGGGCGTGGATTTTCAATACCTAGCCCTAGTGCAAGTAGCCTGAATTTAAACTGCAGCGGCGGCAGCTAGTATTGATCAAACCCCCTTGCATACTCTGTATTGCAATGTTGAGGATTCCACCGTTATCCCCATCTGTCTTATCAAATGGGGACAGTGGTTGAATACCTTAATTCAAGAGGATTGTGAGAATCGTAAAGTTTGAAAAATCCCCGCAACGGTCATCTTATATAGCCGGATGTAAAACACCCAAAAATATACCACGCGGATACTGGATTTTGTTACAGCTTCCTTGTTTATTTTCAAATTTATTATGCGCCATATCATGCGTCTAATTTTGGAGAAGTATGTCAATATTTACAATGCGGGGAAACGGCATCGGGCCGTGCGGAATTTAAAATTATTCCTGCCGATGCACTTTAACAATTTGAGTCTCGGGAAAGTACCAGAAATGATTTATTGCCAACGTTAAAGCGTTAATTAAAATTTAACGTTTATTCCGTAATATTTTATGATCAATGACAATTGCTTTAATTACTGTAAAAACTTCGCATTTCAACGTCCTTTGTGTCAATGTAAATTTGGTCTTCCGACCGCATAGTCCGTTTGGAACGCCGCAAATTTCATTTTGATTGCAGTGAATTAATTTCAGACAAGTGTACTTCACAATGAACGGCAGTCATCGCTTTCGTGCTGCAAGTTAACTAAAAAGAATCAATTTTACAGTTTCATTAGTCCGCAGTAAAGAATTATCTATATGGTCATTGAATAATAAATTCAGATTCCGTGATATGGCACAATAGGCTATAGCGCAGAGGCCTCAGGTCCATATTATAGTCATAAAGGCTTCCTCCAGATGCGTTGAAGCTTTAGGAGAAGGGTGCAATGGAATCAAACGTTTTCTTTTATTAGCGAAATACATTCACTTAGCGATACAGTTTTTCAGTTGTTCAATCGGCAGACATAATTCCCATTTATTCATCTGCTTGAATTGCAAATTTTACAAAGGAAAGAAAGACTCGGTTGTCTTTAAGAGTAATATTGGTGAAATGGGCTTGTAACCTAAATACTATTTTGCTATTCATTGTCTTAGTTGAACTCCACATGTCCACTAGTCTAAAAAAAGGTGAAACTTATTGTGGATTTTGTGCAGTTTTCTTATTGTACCCACCGAAAAATGGTAACGAGTGGTCAAAACGTATTCTTTTGAATTTGTATTTCATTCAAGATATGGAAATTTACACATATACCGCTTCTTACAAAACATGAACATAAGTAGGTGTAGCGATAAAAGATACATAGTTCAAAAAGGTGTCTCGGGCGACGCTGGGGAAAGGCTACCCTGTTGCCACGATCTCTTTGGACCTTAAAATTGCGTTTGTTTCATTTCAGCCGGTTGAAATGGCCGAAATGCTGGTTTTCTATTGGCACACTAGTTGAGGTCGTTGCGTTCAGAAAGTGGGTGTCGTTTTCGGATTTTCTAGCGGTTGAGATTTAAATAGCGAAAGCTTTCGGCGTCGGGAGGTTACTAAGAAACATGCTTTCGAAATTTTCCAAAATTGTTGCACAAGTGTCACTGGTTTATTTAGAATCCCTAGCACAACAAAAGCATCGTTTCCTAAGAACGCTAAATGTAAGGTACTGTAATCTTTTCTTGATTTGTATAAAAATAATGATCGGATCTCACTAAGAAATTGTGTAAAAATATTTCATTTAAAATTTGAAAAAGGTATCGACATTGACCGTGTGCTTTGTTCCTGTAAGCGTGAATTGTTTTTTTTTTCGCAACAAGAGCTAACACAATTGTCGTGGGTTAATTTAATATTCAAGACTAATTGAACTCATCACAACCTTACAAAACGGTCTACAAATGATTCGCAAACTATTGCATATGAAATTTGATGATATTTTGCCGCCAATACTAACCAACAAATAATAAAAAATAGCTAATAAACGATTTCAATAGAAGAAACCGTTTCGAGACTGAATATATCGATTCTGCTATCGTCGCATTGTTCTATCATAGTTTCCGCATAGTGTATCCATTCCCAATTAGATTGTGTTTACACTGTGTAATCTCGTTTATGACGTAAATGCGATGCAAATTGCGACCACCTGAATATTGCGACATAACGACGGCGGTCTTTTTCTCTTCATTTACGAGAAAATGCGCCCTTTTGTTCCATTCAAACGTCCCTAATTGATCCTACAACTGTTTTTGCCTTTTATTTTATTAGAAAATTAGGATTTAACTAAAACGTAAACGGCACAAAGAAAACCTTTTTCAACGGTTCGTTAAGTTTGTATTCCCAAATACAACAATGACGCACCATATTTTTGAAACGGGAAATACCATCCCCTAAATGTAACTGTAACCAGCTAACCGCGAATGAGAATAGTTCTCCGTCTAAATGGAGAGGTTACAACTGCGTTAACAATAAATTTCGACGATATTGTGTAAAATACACCACGTACAAAATTTTCTTTCAACCTGTTACGAAATCAATAGGGGAAAAAACGAGCTGAAAACGTGTCCCGGCATTATACGATAAAGTAAATATCGATGGATGAAAAATGGACTTTTCTTAAAATATCGCGCGATGCAAATCTATTTTCGAGTCTTTTAATTATACACAGAGAGCTTATTTTAACTTTGATATCCGTAATTTGTAAGTGCAGTAACTCCCGTTGAAATATTTAACGACAGTTAAATCTAGCCAACTGTGTAACAGCGAAATGGCACCAACTGTGACGAATGGCGTCAATAATTTAGTGCTTTTGACCCGCGGAAAACAAAATTAAAATTAAATTTGAAGATTCCGCCTGGTTTTCTCTCAGTACACGATGTAAAAGTTTTCCGCCCGTAAAAAGTTTACTATTTTTTACGATCGTCATTTTCGGTCGGGTTTTTCAAGTCGAAGGGGAACTATTGATTATTTTACTTTCGCCATCTGGAAATTTCTTTCGGTAAACCGATAAGCTCCAGGAATTTTACGGGGATAATTACAAATTCCGAAAGTGTAATTGCGGGTTAGTTCTTTACGGCACTATTTCAGGGAGCGACGAGCACGTTTGCTTTGCGCTCTTGTACTCGGATGAAACTTTTAGGAATGTGTATATCAAGAAATGAACATAAACAGCGGGAGATGGAATTTGTTATTACTGCTTGTCTGTTTGTTTTTCCTGCACAAGCAGTACATTGCATTAGCGCAGACATGCTGTAGATGTTCAAATTTATATCTCGTAACTCCCTTAAGGTGAGATATTTGAATATAAATGAAACTAATTTCCACGTTCGTGAAATTTTGACCATTGGTAGGCCTACTCCATATTTCCCTTACAGCATCCAATGGAAATCCATTTATGAAAATATGCGTTCCATTAATCTTACCCTTGCAAAAGTATCAGTGATATACTTTTCTGTGGTAAACCCTTGAAATACTCGTATATTGAAAAGGGAAGAACCATTTGTTTGTAGATTGAAGACTTTTCCAACGTTTCCACTCATTGACCACCAATAATGGAGCTACAGAATAAAAGGGAGTAGGCAAATTGAAGGTAAATCATCGAGTTGTAACAAAATTCGAATTCTCAGTAATTTTTTTACTTCATTTACGTGAATGGTTTACAAATTTCGTTGAAAGGTGCCAATTATTAAAAATTTAAAACGGATTTTCCAGACCATTATTTTCCGTTGTGCGTGACTAAAACGCGAAAGTTAAATGTATAGGTGAAATTTTTCTCTTACAGCTTTTCAATGTATTTTAAATGAGGCGATTTTTCCTCGTTTTATTTTTTATTGCGAAAAAAGTAATCAGCCGATTTGAATGCAAAGATTCTTCGCCTTTCTTTTATGGCGTACGGCAATTAATCTATGTTTCAGTTGTCAACTGCTGTGTTCAACTTTCCTCGTCCAAAATCAATATCCACTGCCAAAGTTATAAAAGTAAAAAGTCGGACCCCTCGCATACAATCAAATTCTGCTGTTTCTGACTTCTCGACCTTTCGTTTTTGCGAGAGCATATGGATTAAATTATTTAGGACATTAATTATTGTGATTTACCGCTTTCGGGGGGGAATTTTTTTGCTACATTCTAAAGTGAGCGCAATGAAATTGTTCCTTTACATTTATTTTATTGTTAATTAAAAATAATAGGGTTCATTTTCCTTAACGACTTGTTCCTTCCGTTGGTAATTGCTCGACTTCGCCATATGGGAAGTAACATTTTGAAATTATGCAAATTGTTTTAAGATAAAGCTGACGAATAGGGCTGCACTTATCCAAACTGTAATTTCAGCAAAACTATTGAGGCACGTTATCAATTCATTTTGAGAAGATTGAAAAAAAATGTGTGCTGGGCTAATAGTTTAATACCAAAGTGGATTTTAGATTTCACGGATGAACCCATTTTTTTTACTTTCCATCAACTACATATGAAGTATGTATAAAGGAAAGTATCGAAAACGTCCTATTTTGGCTTTGATACGTAACTAGAGAGCATTTTCTAAATGTTATACTATGACCAAAGATAATTGCAATGACTCTATTAAAAGTAGTCGGAAAGTCAAGTCAGAAGTTTACCTGACAACTAGTTTTTAATTTATTTTATGAGTTATTCAATTAACCTTTAATGCAAAGGGAAGCATAAAGTTGAACCATTGGGGTAAAGGGTGGCCGAAATATTTTGTTGTACAGGATCCATTTGTAATGTTTAGGTATAATAGGAAAATGCGATACAAATATGAACATTAATTAAGTAGGTCCAAAGTAATGACCAGAATCTGTATGAAAGTTTAGCGCATTAATTAGCGCCTTTTATAATTTATTTTAAATATAAACAAATGCAAATATTCCTAACCGATTATGAAATATAACGCTGTAAATCTCAAAACTAGACATTTCTTTGTAAGCATAACTTTATTTTCCTGAAGCATTAGAGAAAACGTTCTATGTAGCATGCTATAAAATGGGATTTGCCGGGACCGGAAATAATTTTGGCGCGGCAAATTAACAAAAGAACATTTGATTATACCTATTACAAATTTTAATCAAATTAGTTCTCCCAAAAGCGATGAATAAGGGAGGAGATAATATCCTTTACCTAAAAGAAATTTTTAGTTATAATGACCAAATGGGCAGGAAAGTATGTCGATAACTCTGACATTGGTTGATTGGCGGACTGATCAGCGACCCCAATAGTATGTTGCTTATAGAATCTGCATACCAATGAACAAATTTGTGTATATTCCTAAAAATCCAATTTTTCTGAACGGAAGTTTTGTACCGGTACCATCGTCTACTGTGAGAGACTTATTTTAGTGGAAGCTACACTGTAAAAAAATCATTAAAAAATATTTAAATCTTTAGGGTGGAATTTGATTCAAATTATTACTTTGTCGCCCAGAAACTTTAAGAAATTTTGAGACTCTTTATTGCGAAAATGAACGAACAATGAAAAGCGGTAGCTTTGTCGATGGGGCTAGCTATTTTCTCGTCAGATTACGATGTAAAGCAAGTACTTCGGGAAATAGAGACTGAAAATGGGCCAAAACGAGAAGTAGTTCCTATTTTTACCACTCGTGCGTTGTAAGGGAGGTATTGCATTCGGTTGAAAAGGACCCTACACTTTTTTTACGGAATTACACATGCACCAGAACTTTCCAGCTAAACCGCTGAACCGATTTAAACCAAATTTCGTGCACAGATGCGTACCTACCTAAAAAAGGAAAAGCTGAAAAGCTTTCGGGGAGAATCCCGCATGCGCAAGTGTGTCAAACTGGTATTTCTTGCTAAACGGATGAACCGATTGGAACCAAATTTGGTACTTAGACATAAAAGAGGAGCATCGCGCATCATGGAAGGTTCGAGTAAAATTATCAGAAAACTTCGTTCAGTTTAACCCCTTCCATCCCCTACAAAAAGGGATGACGTTTATATCGCTTTCGAACATTGTTGTAAAGAATCATTTATTATTTATAAGAGCGATTAAAAAAATTCAGCGTCATAGGTCCGTCCTAGGGTCCATCTGACAAGTGTATTGAGGTTCGTTCACGATAAACACCCTCAAACACGCTGAATTTTTTGAATCACTCTTTATGAACATGAATAGAAAATATTTTTTCGTACTTCCGAGACTAAAGTTCACTCCATTATGACAAGTACTGAAGTGTCACTTTTTGTCCCGCCGGGATTAAATTTGGACGAAAATCCCGAAGGATGAAATTACTAACAAGGCAATTTCAGTAGTTTGTTCCACATTTTGTATGCGGCACTACTTCTTAAACGCATCGTACCTACTGCTGGTCATATAGTTTTTTGGATTTCGGTGGTATCAATTCTTTACCTAATTTGGCTGCTTTTTATTAATATCAAATACACCTTTGTCACCCACCACCAAATTTATGACATTAGCAGTGACAGTTTCCAAATTATTTTTGTTACCATAGCATTTATAATAATATTAATAATATTTATTATACCGTTATCCGTGTGGGTACACTTACGGTCGTCATTGGAAAAAAAAATATTACAAACAAAATACAAAGGTACATTCAGAGACTAACTAACAGAGGAAGATAACAGAGTACAATTTTACATATTACATCGCATAACAGTTTTTCATGAACTCTTCCTGACAATAAAAAGCATGTTTTGAAAGAAATGTTTTGAGGCGTGACTTAAGAGCTCCAATGGGCATAGATCTTATATTATTAGGAAGGCTGTTGTACAGAAGTTGAGATTGGTGGACTACACCATCCTGTGTTTTTGACAACCTGCAGTACTTAGTTCGAATGTTATGCTTAAGCCTAGTATCGTGATCGTGTACGTTACATTGTTTTTTTGCCATTGATAAGTTCTGCTTAGCATAACAAATTGCTTCGAAAATGAACATGCAAGGAAAAGTAAGAATGTTCAGTTCAATAAAAGCCTTCTTGCAATCCTCCCTGTATTTCAACCCAGCTATAATTCTGATGGCTCGGCGCTGCAATCTAAACATGCATCGCCAATGTGAAGTATACGTCCCCATGCTAATATTGCGTATAAGAGGATGCTTTGGATGGGAGCATAGTATGCTGTTTTTACAATCCTTGTTGATGTACTATTCCGCAATCGTAACATTAAAAAAATAGCTGTATTAATTTTTTTTTGTTAAATGATCACAGTGGTAATTAAAATTTATAGAAATTTCAGAATTCTTCATCTGGGACGTCTTAAAATAAAAAAGTAAACCATAGTAGTAGTCGCGTCAATGAATACATAAAAGAGGAAATATTGGGAAGTTTTCAAGAACAGCTCCGATTTTGTTGATTTTTTTTTAAATTTTGGTTTTTCATATTATTTAAAATAATCAGAAGCTTTTCAGAAGGGGGAAATAATTATTTGTATCCTTTTTATGCGTAGGAAAATATTTAGCGCATTTTTTAAGAATAAAATATTTCCCAAAATGATGTTTCTGACAGTAAAACGTGCATAACGACAAACAATTTGTCTCAGATTTTGCATGTGCATGGTGGTGCCAGTAAAACTGGGGGAGGGGGGGGGGGGAACACACGTTCTATCCTTCATGGTATTCTAATGACAGGGCTCATCGAAAAGGATTGGTATCTACGAGCTATAACTTTCCATCGCTGCCCATTTTTAAGATCAATGGACGACCTGAGGGATGTTAGAAATCGCTTTTACCTTTCATGGTATTCTAATTAACGGTTTCAATAAAAGGAATTGTTTTCTACCAACTTTTCTTACCCCTTATCAAAATAGGGGAGGAGGCTGATTTAATCCCTCACGATACTCTACAGAAAGGTAACAACGAAATGAATTAATTTAATTTAATAAAGAGCAGAGTGTGGGAAAATGACACTCACAAAGGGCGATTAAAACGTCTGTTCATTTACAGGACTTCAAGTACTAGTAGTAAAAAAAATAATATACAAACCACTGTAGAGAAGTTTATCATTGCCTGAGCACCAAGATTATATTCCGAGGCACTTCGGTATATAATCTTGGTGCTCAGGCAATAATACTAGACTTCTCTACCCCCAGTATACAGGGTGGCCATTTGAAAACGAAACAGAGCCTATTTTGGGAACCTCAAAACATTTACGAAAAAATCCTCGGATCCGTCAATTTTTTATCCAAGGGGGAACCATTTTTTTGCTAGTTTCGCCCCCCTGGGGGCAAAGCCATAACGGGGGTGACAAGTGCCCCCAACATTTTAAATCGAATGGGGGGTCGAGTGATACCTTATTTTGAAGATATTTTTATGTAGATTATAACTCTTAAGATTTAAATCAATTTTATTTTAAGTGCTTAAAGCTAAACTCAATCAAGTAAATGTTGAAAATGTTGGCCTTCGACTTCCATACAATAATACAGGTTTTGTTCAAACGTTTCCCGTACTTTTTGCAAAACTCCTAGGGTGATTTGACGAGATTCATCAATTATTCTTTGTCGCAAGTTGTCTAACGATGTTGGCTGACTACCATACATTCTAGTTTTTAAATGCCCTCATAAAAAAATCTAACGGACTTAAGTCCGGGGAACGAGGAGGCCATTCAATAGCTCCTCTTCTTCCAATCCATTGTCCTGGAAACGTTTGGTCCAAATATTGACGAACCCCTGCAGCATAGTGGGGTGGCGCACCATCTTGCTGAAATACTAAACGATTTTCCAAGTACTCGTTGTTATTTTCTAGTATCTCCACTAATGTTGGATGAATCGTATTTTCTAATAACTCCAGGTACATCTCTCCTGTTAGATTGCGAGGTAAATAGAAGGGGCCTAGGATATGGTTACCAAAAATGCCAGCCCAAACATTCAATTTTTCGGGATGTTGTGTATGCACCACACGAAATATTCTGGGATTTGAATCAGCCCAATAGAAAAAGGAGCATTTATTTCAACTCTTTCAGGAAGTGGATAAACCATTATCACTGATGTTCAATGTACCGATTTTGCAACTAAATAACTTTAAAGTGCTATTTGTCACTACTATGATTTGACAACAACAATTGACAATCAATATTAAACTTCAAAATGTTGCTATAATAACGCTCTCAACAATAACCAAAATTTAACTAATTCATTCACATTTTCATAAGAAAATGTTGACACGTTTTTATAACTTTTATTAGCCCCTGTATCGGCTAGGGAATATAGTAGCGATTTAAAAGTTAAGGGTTATAATCCACATGAAAATACCTTAAAAATAAGGTATCACTCGACCCACCATTCGATTTAAAATTTTGGGGGCGGTTGTCACTCCCGCTAGCGCTTTGCCCTTAGGGGGGCGAAACTAGCAAGAAAATGGTTCCCCCTTGAATGAAAAATTGACGGGTCCCAGGGTTTTTACGTAAATCTTTTGAGGTTCCCAAAATAGGCTCTGTTTCGTTTTCAAATGGCCACCCTGTATAAGTACTATTACTAAGTAATAAATGATATATTCTTCTACCTTCTGCATTATGTTACTGTGCACTGGTCTTTGACAGCAAATACATGTTCATAAACAATTTACACAAATAAATATAGCGACGCAGACGAATACTGACTTGTTATTCCCTTTGTCTGTACCAAAAATTACATTTTGGTAGGTAGCTAACCTACAAAGGATCTTTAGAGGGCAGTTTCATCCCGAAATGACAGGAATATAATATTTTATTCTATTTTAGATTATAATCCTTTTTATAGGCCCCCAAATGAGGGTATTAATTGGACTTTATGGCACAGAACTGTCAAAAATTGCCTAGCAACGATTACTTTAACTATCAAAAATTTATTATTCAGAACAATCATACAATCACGTTATTTATAAAAATTAAAAGTGCAATTGCTTGGATTAGAAATTGTAACATCACATGAACCAACACCTAAGCTAACAGTCCCTTCACTGGTTTGTGGAATATTTATCGCAGCTCCTCTACAGATGTTCTGAGCAATTTTGATTTTGTTTTGCAGAGAATTTTCTACGTAAGATTCGGCTACTTTGTCTGATCGCAATCCACCCAATTGCTTCAATGTTCGTGTATCACCACCACTTTCAGCTAGTAGTAGTAGGGTAGCAGAACTTCTCCGGAAACAATGTCCTGTGTATTTATTTCCATTTGGTAGTTTAAGAAATTCAGCAATCATTGAAGGCATTTTCCCGAAGGTATTTTTCCCTACTGGCTGTGAAGTACATTTGCCGTTGTGATACGACAAAAACAAACTGTCACTTTTTACGTTTTTAGGTCGTAAGGCAACATATTTGTTGTATAATGCAATAAAATCCACGAAACCATCGTTCGGGACAATGGTAAACTGCCTAGCAGTGTAAGTTTTGGTCCTACGAATTTTTACCAACAAAACCGATCCTTCAGTTGTTACATCTTGTACAGTTAAATCATGCAGTTCTTGCCGTCTGCAGGCTCCAAAAATACCGAAACCTGTCACAACCTAGAATATTCACTTTATTAAAAATTGTCAAAATGGGAACCAAATTACATGGCTTTACCTTGACTAACAAATAGTTGATATCAGGAGCATTTAGCATAAATTCTTGAATTTCCTTTCTTTGAAGTACCCAAGACTTCTTTGCTTCATCACCCACCGAATTATTCTTCATGTATTCGGTAATAATAAGAAATTTCGAGATATCAACGTTTTCTTTAATTTTCAGCATCTTTTTTAGTTTGGAATATGTGCACCAAAGTGACGAAGGTTTATAAACTTGTGACTACAACAAAGTAAGCAGGATAATTTAATAAATATTTGATATTTAAATGCCATTCCTTACCATTTGAGACAAGTACGCCATTACGAGTGTCTCATCGCAATTTCTGCCTACATTTTTAGCACACCGCCACTCGCAAAACTTGCTGTATTCTTTTTCATATATAGATCTTTGGATTTATGAGGAACCACTTTACCTTGTGCGATTTCGAATTCACGTATAATATTTCGTCAGAATAAACGTTTTCCATTTCAACTGCACTCATTTCCAACAGCGAATTGTTTGATAAAAAGTAAACAGTTTCAGTATCCATATAGCAACACAAAAAACGCCATCTACACCACTCATATTTGCTTAGCGACAAATTCCTGCAAGAACTACTAATCCCTTTTAACTTTTTAGAAATTGTGCTAAAATAGAATAAAACGTTGTATGTACCACGGGCATAATCGATTATGGCCCTCGAGAAATTAAAAGCCCTCCTTCGCCGGGCTTTAAACATTCTCTCGTGCCATAATCTTTTGATTATGCCCTTAATACATAAATAACTATTATTGCGATGTTTGGGTCAGACTGGGACGTTTCTCCATAAGATCGCATATTAAACTGAACGATTTTCAAATGGATATATGTATCTTGAAAACTTCATTGTCGCATAGAGCTCACTTTCAACTTACATTTCATCTAAGTTTGATTACAAAATGACGGGAAATAGAAATAAGATGTACTACTACTACAGTGGGTCGTCCTGAAATTACCGATTTTTTTATTTTCCCCCGTACCTCTTAAGTTCAAATTTTGATTTTACCATTTTAAGTTTGACGCAAAAAAGGTACATGACGCCTAACGATTACGAAGATCCCTATAAAAGTGTCAAAAATGGACGCGGATCGTTATATACCTCAATTGTTTCCCGGGAAACTACCGTCTAAAGTTGAGATACCCTGTAAACTACACGTACACCTACACCAATAAGGGCAAAGTACATTAAAATACACAGTATCTCATCGAAAGGAAACATGGATCCGCCCTCCCTCATTATAAAATTTTCCAATTAAAAGAGCAAGGATCAATCAAGGAAACTAAATTTTTCGTTTATTTAAGAAATCTGTTGCTGTAATTGGTGTTTCAGCTTAATAAAGTAAAATTAACACTGATTGGTTGTAAATTAGGATACTTACCTCATTATATTAATCTGGAATTATTTTGTCGATTTATGATTTATTCTTGTTGATCATTTTATCATACAAAAAAATAATACGTGTGATCTATATACCATACAAAATTGTGTAGCAATGTATCAACATTTTCATAAAGACTTTCCGTGAAAATTGCAATTGTTGTGGGAGCGAGAATAATGGGCAATAAATGCACTATAAAGCTCTATCATGGTGGTATGTAACCCAATATTCCAGTAAACGAGTCATTTTTGCCAAGATTTTATAACTGAAATGATATCGCGAGTTTATGACTTTTGCATAATTTATAAGTACCCGCGTTGCAAAGAACGTTAATTAATGTATCCCTTGCGCGGGATATAAAAAGGGCCAATTACTATGAAGTGCAAGATGCCTCGCATATAATTTCCTAAACTAAACTTTTTAATAACGATGTTTCTGTCGAGTTTTAAACGGATTTTGCATACTCAATCGGGATTAGAGAAGCTTTTTAAACATCGAGTTAATTGATTCATGCATAATCGGATTTCGAAAGTATCGACGCGGGAAGCAAATTCGAAACTACTCGTAAGGGAAAAAATAAAGCAGGCTTACAATAATCTTGAAATAAAATTCATTCATAAAGTTGAAGTAACGTGGGAAGGGCCTTACGTATAACAGGTATGTAAAAGTTGAGTAGGCGCCAACTAACTTGTGGGCACAGTGAAAATAACCAGAGGCTTTAAATATATTGAAATCATTTTAATACTGAAGACATTGCTGGGGCGTTTATACCATATGGTCCAAAAATAACATTGAATTTTAATGGAATCGGTTTTACAATATTCATTCTTCTATTCATAAAATTATATTTAGCTGTAAGTAACGTAATACCTTTCACGTTTGACGTCTAGTTAAATATAGAAACTTATTAGGGAATGTACATGACAATGGCATGGATCAAGTTGGAAAGGTATTGACATGCGAAACGAGTTTTCGTTGCTAGCTGTCATCGGGTAGCAAGTGGAGATACGAAAATAATTGAGCGAAAGAAAAGAATTAAGATCCGAATTCTTTTCTAATTAGCAGTTCTTACGGGCTAAGAAAAATAGGCGTTAAGTACAAGTGAGTTAATTGCAGGGTCTTAGTTAATTGTGTTTATCCAATGAAATCAAAGGCTTACAAATAGAATGGACAAAGACGTTTTAATTATCGTGAAGCTATTTATTTCATGTATATACCCAATAATTTAACTAACGTGTTACTGATAAAATTAACGAAAAATCAAAAATCTTAGGAATTTTTGGCAAGGTAACGGAGAAAACATTTTGGACTGTTGATTATATCAGTTATAATATGTAATTAAAAACATGTAGTTTACCGATACTGCTAGGTCAGAAAATAGCTATAAACCCTGTGTAATAGGAATTGGCGGATAACTTAATATCATCAGCAAATACCTGAAATTGAAAATGTTTAAACACGTGCTTGATATCGTTTATACAGGGTGGTGGAATATTCAACAATAACTACAATAATTTTACGACTAAGAAAACAGAGTTTAATCTCTTTTATAGTTTCACGAACAGCAAACCCTGACGTTGAAATTTTTAACAAAAGCTCTATGTTAATGAAAACATACTGGCGCGTTTAATTAGTTTGTCCTTGACAATTCCAAGCTCGGTTAATCTCCTTCTCTTGATTTCTTAATAAAACAAGTTAAAATGTGCAATTGGTAACTATTTAATTATGATGCTTAGATAAAATTGCTGCTCATGTGTAAATATTGTAGGTTCACATGAATTATGTAAAACATGTAGAGAACTACTTAGTGCTATTATAGGATAATTAGAAACACATATAGCTGTACATGATTTTTTAACGTTTATTAAATCGTGTAAAAATAACATAACCTCTTAAGAAATTGAAATGGGCACTCATGAATGTTGCGTACACTCTTACCAACTTAAAAGTAATCATGAGATTTGTAGTAACATAACCTCACATTTCGACGAAATGAAGTGAACTTTTAATTAAGATTGTGGAAAATTTAGGGCTTTTCCCCGCTAATAATGTTTTTGTTGAAAACCCTTAATTAAGATGCCCTATAACCATTTTTATTAATTTCATGATCGTATCTGGGGGGCTTATTAGCGTCACGTAACCCTTTTTTGTTTAAATGTCGGCCCGTTTTCTTTTAGCAATCACTCTTCCGGAACTGGCTTAATAATTTTCATTCCAAACACGAATACCTACACGCAAGCGTTCAAATGCGTTCATTTTTCTTAGACACCACGCAGTACGGTTGACTTTAAAATGCGAACTAATTACCAACTTTAATTTTTAGACTACACACTGATTATGCTACTAGTAAAAACCCGAATAAATTCTTTACTGCTGGCCATGTCAAGTAATCAAATAGGTACCAATTTTTTTATGGACCAACACTGGTCGCCTCATTTGCTAAAACCCTTCATTTGTGAATTGTTAACGCAGACGGCCATATTTAATCGTTAATTCGTTGCTTAAATCCCGCCCTACGAATCAAATAAAAGCTTCCCGCAGATTTTTCAACTATATTAATTTATCAAATCTCACGATGCCGTGCCGAAGTGCTATGCTGAATGTGCGTTTCTAAATATCACGAATAAAATGACTGAATATGATCCCCATTACAGATATCTAGTCTAATTCCGGAATGCATTAAGGAACAAAGCGCTATTGAAACTAAATGACGCAGCCAAAGTCAGGTTTCATTTCCATGACGGTTTACGAATACTATTCCACTAATCAAATTGCTTAATTTTTCTACCCATAGAGTTGTTTCATTAATGAAATCTAGTACCTTCAAAAAAAATATGTTACTAAATGAAGAAAATAGCTCCATTTCTGAAACTACTCAAGTTATCAATTATTACAATTCACCCAATACAACTAGAATTATCATCATTTGCTATGGAATGTGGATGCAGAAAATTGAGTAAAAATTTCTTGGAAAGTCTCTTTGATTGCGGAAGTAAATCGAGAGGTAATCGAACCTTTCCATAACAGTACCAAAATCAAACGAATTATTCCAAGTATCAATGGCTATTACCTCTTGATTGTGCTAATCCATCCATCTTACATACCGCTCACGTTCTCTTAACGAATTCTACCATTTTCGTAACCACCGCAGACGTGCGTTTCCGATTACGCAATGGACGCACCTCACAAACTGTTTTAATTTGATTAAAGCCCATTACCAAATAAAGTAACCCTTAAATTTTCCGCTTGCAGATGAATAAATTAGCCCAAAGTGCAGAAGCGGGCGATGCCGACTCGGATCAGGAAGGCGATCCCGAACAGCTCCTGGATGAATGGCTCGGAGAACTTGATAATTTAACAGGGGTGAGTTTTATTTACCATGTATTTATCGCACGAACGTTGTTTATAAAGGACAAGATAAAATGTTGTATGACTTTTAAACGACATTACAATAGATAGGTTCGTGTACTTTCAATGAATTAACATGAACTTCGCGTACTTAAATCAGATTTTTGTTTTATTATTAAGTGCTATAAATGGAGTAGTTGTTTATTTGCATTTATTGTTTTATTTTAAGCAGGGCTATTTTTGGACGTACCGCTCTCTCTTTGTTCTGATCGTGAGAGTTTTGCATTTGTACAACGGTCCATGCACTTACTAACTAACAGTTTCGGTAGTGTGTAATTGGAAACATTGCGCCACTGATTGGAATTTAAATTACATGTTTTGATTTCATTTAACTCTCGCGTTACTTCTACACCATTCATTGGTTTTTAATTAGTAAAATTAATCTTTAATCTTTCACGATAACGGTAAGTAACTTTTTATGTAGCATGGTATGTTCGTACCTTATACTTTTCAAAGTGGATCAAGATAACTTCTAATTTGAATAGTACAAGTAAGGTTTTAGTTGTACCTCTTTTAGGAAATGGTCTCTTGAGCTTTCATCCTAAACAAATACGACTGACTGAATTTACAGATTGCTCTAAAAATTTAGTTAATGCATATGAACTGTCACTTTGATACCGTTTTAAACTGTGAATGGGATATTTTTTATCGAATTGTGCTTACACTTAGGAGTAAAGCGTACTAAAAATTACAATAGACATTTTAAAAAAGGATCAAAACTCTCTGATTTATGTTAAAATATGGTTGTCATTGATGGATGGCACGATATTTTCTGTATTGAGTCGTATTACACACCTATATAATAAATGCGCTGTAAATAATGTATATTACATGTAAGTCTATTTATTATTCATTAAACGACTATGACCACAGACTTCAGATTGGCGCAGTGCTGTAACGACACAGATACGAAGTGCAATAAATTACCTTGACGTGGTGATGCATAGAAATGTAATAACACAATATTACGACGGCGCCTTGTTCAAGAGACTGCAATTCCCCCATACAAAACTATGTAATTAAAACCCCCAGGTTGGCGCGATAGTAATCTGAAAGGCAAAGCACCCCTAAAACTGACGTGTTTCACATAAACAATGTTTATTTTACGCTAACAAATTTACTTGATTGCAGGTGTTTTCGTTTGCTAAAGGACGAAATGCTTGTGTCATTATCACTTTAGAATCTTTACACAAGGTGTCGGAAAACTTGACGCGCGCTTGTTTCAAGTGGTTATTCATTGTTCGACAGGGGGATGGTAACCGGTGTCGTTCACTTAAAAGCAAAAGCACAAAGTCGAGCTGGGAATATTATTTTTCACTCCCTGTAAAGCAGTGCTGTGCTGGCTAAAAAACGTGCGAGGAATTTTCGTTGTAAATTTATGCTAATCAGGGCCGGTGTTAATGAAATTTTAAATTACGATTAGGAGTGTGACGAAGTTACCGAATAAGAAAAGAAAGAAACATCTGTCCTTTATTCATTATTAAACAAAAACACTTCTTTGCAACTCCAGTACGTATAGCAAAATATTATGTAGAAAATTCTGAAAAAGTTACATTCAAGACCGACGCCGAAAATTCTGGTCTAAACATTGACCAGGTAATTATAATCGGCAACAACAAATTTTGGTAACGGAATTGTTCAAAGGGGATCCTTGCTTGAATTGAATCAGGTTAGGTCTCGACTCCAGTACAAGTTCAAAGTAAGAAATGATGGTTTATTTGCCTAATAAAAAACGACAAGAATTTTGGAATGCAAAATATCAAGAAACCTTGCCTAACTAACATTTTTTAACAGGGGCGCTCATAATTAAAAATGTTTTAGCGCATTTTTGATTCTCAAAGATGAGCTTATTGTTTCGCTGTCGGCTGTGCGGGTGCTTTTTATAAATCGATCGATATGTTGGGAACAGAATATCGTAGAACTTTCGGGTTTTCGGCCTTATATTCGTACTATCGTGTTATTCCTGCTGAAAGCCAATCCGGAAGATGAATTTCATTTAAATGTCTTAATATAAGGAACTAGAATATGATATTTTTCAGTTAATGAAATCGTTGTCCGATCTAATTAATCCACCAGTAATTTCAGTATACATTGTATAACTTGTTCATGTAGTTTTTCTAATCGGAGGATGTATCTCATCTATCGTTCTTTTAGTTTCCCCATCATTCCTACAAATAAACTATGATTGGGTGGTCATTTTCGAATCTTGACTACCTCATTTCTCCATTCATCAGTCAAACTGAAACGAGGTTGAACTGTCGTAGTAAAATGCTTTGCCTAAGCTTATTTTTTCAAGTTCTCAAAATTCCCTTGAATGCCCCTCGTTCCTTAGCGTTAAGTTCTTCCATAATTCATTATCTCCTCAAAGTGCAACGGCACCTTTCTTCTACGTCCCATTTTTTAGTTTGGTCCAAGGCTAGCCCCGAGGCTAGCCCTTAACTTAAATTTTACGGTGACGTACTTACTGAAAATTTTTTCAAAGATTGACTTCTAAACCTGCTTGGTTGCTCTCAAAATTAAATACAAAGTGATAATAAAATTTTGGATATATATAAAAAAATCAAATAATGAAAAATTGTTTACACTTCTCTCTACAGAATTTCCTATTTGTAGTTTTCGCTATTATTTTCAGAGTAACTTTACAGTATGTCAAACTACTAATATACACAATTCACATGATAAACAAACGTATAAACACATATAGAAAACGAGCTCCTGGGTAAGGCTATACCATGTGCAAAAAGAAATTTCCATTTCATTTAATTGCTTCCATAAATAAGAAAGTTTGCAATCCGGTTTGTAAATGGTCGAGATGCGAAAAGGGCACTGTGAATGTTGATCGATTAGTCTCAACTTTTGGAATTGCGTTTTATATGGCTAAAGCTATACTCATATTGAATTTCATGCAATTCGGTTCATAACAGAGATGGCTTTCCTTATTTTTTGAGCTACATTGCTAATTCACGAACTCCGATCTACAAATTTGGTAAAGTTCATTTATGTGTAAGGGAAATATGTAACTAGGCCCAGGCATGTTTATTTCAATAAATAAATAAAGAATCCACGTACAAAATTTCACCGTAATCGTTTCATGCGTTATCGAGATATCGTGCTAACGGACAGACGAACAGACACCGCAAAATTTTAAACTCGCTAGGAGCTTGTTAATAATCATTAACTTTCAGAGCTGGGTACTGCTCGCGAGCGTTTCGGTCGAAAAAGCACTCCAGGGCGGAAAAGGCGAGCCCTTTTCAGAGCGGGCGCTTGGTGCTCGAAACTCCAGCGTTTACTTAACTGCTCGGCGGTCTAGTGCTTCTTTCTGCCCGCGACGCAAGCATTGTTTTCCCGAGCATTTTTTTTCGCTCGTGGGCGCTTTTAACCGCCCTGAAGCGCTGAAGGATTAACCGCTGCTCGCGACCGTTTTTTCCGCTCCCGAGCGCTTTTTCCGCTCTCAAGCACTTTTCCGGCGAACCGCTCGAGCACTTTTAGAAGTTCTCGGAACTCGCAAGCGGTTTCACTTTGCAAAACAGCTCGATGCTCGCGAGCATTTTTGAGACAATTAGAGCGCTCGTCGTTCGAGCGTGGTTTTCTCCCTTGAAATTTGAACGAACCAACTTTAAATGAAAAACTGATTCTAGATTGTAATGTTAAAGTTGCCATTTTGTTAAAAAATATATATATACAGTGATATTCATGTAGAAGTAGACATAGGGACTTCCTATGTCTACTTTTACATGATAAAAAGTCTTCTAAAGGACGCCTAACTTTATGCCACCAAAATAACTAAATTCAAACAAATTGGAGGCACTTATGGATTTTTTTCACATTGAAGCTCGTGCTGAACAGGAGATCTCTTTGGCAAGAACAGGATTGGTCAACACCAAAGAAGGAAAAACATTTTCCCAAAAAGTTAATGGAAAAATCAGTACAAGAAGTGAAGTCATGTCCAGTAACCGCAAAAGTAACCGTGAACCTCAGGATTGTTTTAAACCTAGTAAATTGAAATGCGAAGAAATGATAAAGCTAATCAAAGTGAAACCAGGTCAAATGTCAGGTTCCAGTGGAGTGTTCGGATTGTAACGGTAAGCGTTTATTGCTGTTCTGTCCTAAGAAGAGAGAAAAGACTAAAGAAGCAACTGTAAATAGTGCATCGTAACATCGAATATTGTTTGCACCAATGAAGTCCTATAAAGGACTATAGGTGTGAAGGTGCAATTTGGAACAAGAGGAAAATCAGTGTTAGCTCGTGTTCTATTTGGTGATGGCTATCAGAGAAGCTTCCTAAATAAAAGAACTATTCAAGCTATTATTACAGTAAACCTATGGATGAAGTTAATTTGCATCGTGTACTGATCAAAAGTACTTACAGTCCAAGATCCATACATGAGATGAGGCGGATTTTTGGAACGATTAATCCGTTCTAAATATTAAAGATTTAATGAAGAGGATCATTGGGGGAGCTAAACTGGATCGGAAGGGATTACGAAATTATTTAGCAGCTATAGAGTGGACCATTAGCTACTTTAACGGAAGCTTTGACACCATTCTTCTTTATGAAACAATTGCAGTGCAAGTTTTCCAGTACAGAAGGAAGCTACTGTGAGCGATTTACGTATTCAACGTAGTCTCTACAAGCCCGTTTCAGAAAGAGGTGTCTATCAATTCTTGCCCCAACAAGAAATATGAAAGGCAAAGAAAATTTGAAAGTGGTAACGTGTCGAGGATAATAATAAGAAAAGGTTCGGCTACTTGGAAAAATAGTAAGCATTTTCCCCCAAGTCCTGTTGACGGAATTGTACAAGTGGCCGAAGTAAAGACGAAAAATGGATTATTAAAGCTTTACCTGCTAGAGATGTCTGAAGATCTGGGTTCGTAAGTTAAAACGGGAACACATCGAATGTGATTCAGCCAATTTCAGATTTGAATGAAGTGTCAAGAGAAGCTGCTGAAGAGGAGGAGTCCGTAATTACCCGTCATGGACGAAAAAATGTGAAGCCGAACCATTACGCGCAGTGGAATCAGTAGAAAATCTATAATTTTATTTATGGTAATGTAATCGCGATAGTGGTTTTTATCTCGTTACGTAACACTGATTTCTTCCATCAAATCTAATTCTAACGGGTTCATGAAAGGTAAAATACATCAAATACATGCAATACAAACGGCTTTAATTTACCCGGGGATGGGTCCAAATTTTCCTTAGTAAGTTTTAAACTTCAATCGATTACAAGATGTACAAGCCTTAATTTTTATTTACATAAATAAAATAACGGTACCTCGTATAAAAAATGTCCTGCAGATGACGATGTTTATACAAAAATAGACTGGGAGGCGGTCTTTCGTACAATGGCAATCATTCGGAAAAATTAAACAATTGGGGCTGTATATTGGAACTTTCCGTAGGCAAACTTCTTTTTCAAAAGACTGTATTTATGGATTGCAAGAGAAATTGAGTCAACTTTAGAGTTCCCTTTATTTCTGTGAAAATTATTTACATTCCTTACACCTCCACTTTGTAAACAAATGCAAAAAATAATTAAAACACGACTGCTACGCTCGTTGGCGAAATTATCTAGCAATGGTAGAAAGGACAAAAGTCAGATGCAATGCAATGCTTGCTCCATTTAGAAATAATGTGTACTTTCCCATTTTCAGATCATCCCTTATATGTAAAATTGTGACAACTACAGATTTCTATTCAAAGTATTAACTCCCTACGTCAATTTTATTCCCATGGACTTGCAAGAACAAGAACTAATCCCGTAATTTCGAAATTAAAACTATATAACTTGAAGATTAACTGCACATTTAAATAATTGAAACTAAATTATTTTCAATCTGCCATTTCTTACATTTTCCAGAATAGGATGTAAGTGAAAAAGGAACATCAAGAGTTCCTGGGACGAAGAAATAGTAAAATAATATCAACACTCACCGTGATCTTATTAATTTTGCTTCAGTGACATATAAACGTGACTTTTTAATGAATGCGCGAAAAAAATAATGTACTTTCGGCACTTAAAATCAGGCACCGGAAATGTAGAGTTCACACATAAAAATTTAACTTCCTATTTTGTTTCTCCTGTAAAATTAACAGGGTTGCTAAATAGGATTAGCCTTTTTCATCCACTGTACCTTAATACCGTTACTTCATCGACATTCCATTCCACAAATTTTTCTAAATTAAGAAACCGTCTTCGTGTCCGCTACGGCAGCTGTTTGAAATACTAGACTGCGCCCTTAGATGAAGATATTACGCACTAAAATCTAATAAAAAGGGGTATATAAATCATCTAAATTGGATTCATATCTCTCCTTTCCGTAAAAGCGCATCGCATCCAATGAAATTCCCAAGCTTTATGTTTCTACCAAATTCGGGAAACATTTCGGGAATTTTTCCTCATCATCGTCGGATGTTTTTATGCAAAGCAGGAAGTCGGGTATGTGATTTTTGTTTAAAAATTCGAAACATGTACGCGTAACTTTCGTTTCAATTCATGATTTCATGTTCTCCTCGGGCAAGGTTACTCCGGTATGTATAAATAGTTTGATCTTGCCTACCTTAATCAATCAGTAAGTTGTGTTCTTCCTTGTTTTCACTGTCAAGAGTAGGTGCATTGAACCCGTTCCGTTTAAGTCAATTATTTATTAATAAATAGATTAGGTTTACGATTTTGACGTTCGAAGATTTGAATGTTTCAATCAAGGAAATGTCCGACGTGTGTAAATTGCCTACATTGTATTTTATTAATAAATTTCCATTTTGAGTTAGGTAATTACTCGAGAACTGGAAGTTTAAATTTTAATTGAATCCTTCGTTGATGCCATTAACTTTAATTTGAAGTGAGCGGAAGTATGCAAAAATTTTCAACTGAACTTTTATATGAGTTGCATTGGAGAGTAATGGATAAACTATAAATAATAAATCAAAAAATACGCAGACTCTATTGTTATTTATACGCGAACATATAATAATTAGCGCCCTCTCTAAATCCCCTTCTGTTATTTTATTATTATTTTTAATATTATAACTATGGATGATTGATAAAAATACAATCCTGTATCGCATCTTACATTTAAAAAAACAGAAATATGAAAAACATTACAATGCGCTTTTTGTGAAGTTTTAAAGGAGCATTTTTGTGATATTGTATATTTTCCATGCAATTTAGCCTAGGAAACAAGACATTAGAATGAAGGAGCAGGGCCCGAGATTTTCCCAAGTGAAGCTTAATAAAAAGAAAAACCACTTTGGTCACTTTTCGTGTTGGCAACAATGGAGTTCTTTGTACTGTATTACTGCCCCTAAATCTTTTCCGTGTTTTCCTTATCGCACAACCACGTTATGCATTCTCCTTTTACACATTTCACTCTATGTATACGTAAAGAAGTTATTAATCGCGCATGGTTTCTCTTTTGTTGTTGTAATGATTTTTATTTCACCCATTTTAGATAGGTTCGTGGCTTTAATAACAAAAGTTGCAAAAACTAGTAGACCAACCCTCCACTCATATAGCCAGATAATTTGGGTATCTTGTACGAAAGTAGATAATAAACAGAAGATGGATAACTAGATCGAAAAGAAAATAATTGAAAGATCTTGGTTATTTGAAGTATTTTGGGTATAGTGCATTAAGAACTTTTGTGAGAATTTAACAAGCTGTCATATGGTGTAATGATATACAGCGTGTTCCATATAAAGGGTCACATGTTTGTTTTTATCTGAAAAATCGACGGTTGTTTTGTTTTTTAATTACAGATTTGGATTCAGTAGAAAAAAAATCCACTTGTTTAGGATTTAACCGTCTTTATAACCCTTTATCTTCAACAGACTGTACACGAGAGTTTTGAAGCAAGCATTTTTGCCTAGAAAAGATATCAGTTCTAGGGGATGATTTATTGGGGTTTAAACGAGACCAATTGGGCTGTAGCCGAGCATGTAGCAGTCATTTCTCTTACGAGCTGCGACTACCAGTTCCTTAATCTTATATTTGTTGTCCCTGAATTAATTTATATACAGGGCGTCGTTGAGACAGTTGTTTATTGCGAAAACTAGGGGAGATATAAAAAAAATGCTATGCACATTTCTTTCTTTCGTGAGTCATAAGAAAGTACACTTGGTTTAAACAAACAGATGATGCGTGAGTTAGAACCCATTGAATTTTAATTGCCACCATCCATATTGATCTTTGGCGATCGGATTCATAATTTGAGTATTCCGCAGTATTCTTGGACGGTATTCGCCTATCTATAGTCAGGATATAATTGCGTTCTTTTCTCTTTACCGTTTCGGCTGATATTTTTGTGACGCAATGTCCATCGACAATTGCTACTTCATCTACGATTAGCTCTCTTATGTATATTTTAGGTTATCCAGGAAGGGGGTTACCTTTGATTTCTTTTAGGGTTTTAATTTTTGGTAACAATTTATGGTTTAATTGTTAGGACCAGTTTAAGTGCCAGATTAAATTACGGATATGTTTAAATTCAGAGGAGTTGTACAATTAGGTTGTTTGCACGTTAGTGCTTTATTAAACCAAAATAGTACAGGTATATCTGGAGGTACAACTTAATGCACCTTTAATAATAATAAAGTGGACAATAACAGTTTTAAATTTTAAAACCGAGGTTAAAACGGTAGCGTTTGAATTATCAGAAAACCAACATTTTTTGTCTATAAATAGGAACCAAATCAGAGCGATTAAAGTTTAATTTTCGCATACGCTTACAATGCGCACTACTTGTATGAAGGTTTAAATCGCACTTTAAGATCTCGTTAACTCGTAATTTATGTAGCGGTGTAGATACAGTTTGTATTTGCACCGTTTTGAACACAATGCTCGATTTGTCGTTAGCTTGGGCAATACGTGCATGTAAACCACAGTAAATCTAAATCATCCCGGTTTTACCATTGTGGGAATAAATCGGTTCAACTCCTAGACATTGAAAAAACGTGTAAAGGTGTGTTCAGCGCGACAAACAATAGAATTTAGATACTTTTCACGCCCTTTTTTAAAACTCTGCCCGACCCCTAACGTATAGGTAATGATGTGAGCTATTAAAATATCAAATAGACATTCGCCTTAATAATTTTGTTAATTATTCATTGTGGGCGGTAATGGAAATACTCTAACAAGGGGTGATAATTTCGTTTTTTTAGTGTTGGTTCTGTAATATTATTCATATCCGAATCAAAAAGGAATATATTAAGTTCGCCATCGGCCGTGTATCGAATTCCTTACTGTCACGCCATGCCGTTTCTTAACGTTGAAAAGAAATTAATTAAAAAAACGGCGCGGTTCCTCTTAGCGCCATAATTTGTTTTCTGCGGTTAAGTCGTTCATTCTTTGTCGGTTAATAGGCGCCTTTAAATTCCTGCGACTTTCTCAACAATTAAAGGAGGTAGTTGTAGAATGCGCATTGTTTTGCGTTTTTGTTACATGTTTTAGTTTAATTCTTATTTTGGTCTACCTACAGCCTACAGCCTCTCTTTTCGGTGTATTAAATTTATGAGTGTGTATGTACCTACGCTTTGGGAAATGATGCCAGAGCATTTTTATTGATTTCATTTGCCCCTGTAGTAATCTCGTTTTTAATGTTATGAAGTAAGGTGCTAAAAAGAGCCTTTATTTTATAGCATATGTTAAAATGACAATTTAATAAGTTTGAATGAATAGGCTAAGCCGTTCTTTGACCGTAAGGATAGATAAAGTGATCACTTTAACGGTAAGGGTAGATAAAGTGAAACAGTTGATTGTGCATTCTAATGACATCTGTCATTCTTATTTCAAATGCACGATATAAAATGACGTTCAGAACATATGACATTTCTGTTTCTATGGAAATGTTCAATCACAGATTAATCTAGGATTAATCTAGAATTAAACAATATTAAGTAATTCATGTAATAAGTAGGTATTAAGACATCATTATTATGCATAGATAAAGCAGGTCAATTGAGTAAGGCATGAAAATGCAAATAATAGAATAATAGTATCGCTGAGCTAGGTAAACAAATGGTAGAACTAGGACAATAATTTTGTATATAAACGTGTAAATATTATGAATAAACTAGTATTATAGCTTAAAAAAAAAAGCTCAGAAGCTTTACAATGATTTATATGGCTTCTGTTATAAAATAAAATTTTGTATTATACACGACGATACAGGGAAACTAACTCTCGTGAAAGTCAACATCTTTCACTCAATGGCTAAACATCCCTTTATCGTCTTGTATAGTAACTAACTATTGCCATATTGATTAGTTTGTCTTTTTATTTCAAATTAGAGTCAAAAGAGAATATCGAATAAATCACTTTTGCTTCATACCCAAAATCTCCTTCTGAACACTCTAGTATGTATAATCATCTGTAACGGAAAGTATGGCCCAACAATTATTGCCTGACAAAAAAACAATATTATACAGGCTGAGCTTTTTTCTCATTTTCACTATGGGGGGTCTTGTAAACCGTAAGATATAAGAAGTCGCTTAAATGCAGAATTTTATGTTGATTAATTTTCCCTTCCAAAGTTTCTTGTACCTCTACAAATAACGAAGTTCTGGTAAAAAAATTGGAAAATGTCATTCCCGAGAACGCGCTAGCGTTCCTTTATTTTGAAAGGTATCAGAAAATAGCGAATCCATCTTTCTGGTGGGCCTAAAATGAAATTTTTATGACTTGTGGGTTTCGAGTAAATCACTTGGACTTTATTATCTCTTATGGACACCATATTGGATTTTTACACGCGATTGAGAAAAAATTACTAATTCGGCGATACCAAATACTTAGTACAGTAGAATCCCGATCATCCGTGCTCCACGAAAATCCGGATAATTGGAAAGCACGGATAACCCGAATAGATATTTATTTCTTACATATGAACATATTGTATACCGACATATTGATGTATGTACTAAAAAGGATAAAAAACAGAGAACTTAGTATACCTTCCAATGCCGGAGGCAACTAACAAATTTGATTCTAGAGCAAGGATTATAATAATCCTTGATCTCAGAGTAGATAAAATGTTTTCCCGAGGAATTTCGGAGTAGTCGTTTTCGGTGAAAATACAAAGTCTTGCCATTAGCTCGAAATGAATTGTCGAAAATCGACCGAAAAAAGACTTATTCTTATAGATTTTGGCCGGTACATTCCAAAACTAATAATTTTTTTCCGGCCTCAAAAAAAGGCAGTGTATAAACCTTCGTTTTTTACCAAAAATCGACTGCACCAAAATTTCTCGGGAAAAAACTTTTTCTTATTAATTTTGGTGCGTAGAATCCAACACGATTCGTACTTTTCCGATTACACGTCTCAATCAAAAGTTATGGGCAAAAAACCAATTTCGACAAAAAATTCAAAGGGCTGTAACTTTTGATCTAGTAGCCCGATCTTGGAACTGTTTGAAATTATGGATTCTACAGGCCACATTCTATAAGAAAATGTCCCTTACCGTGAACCGTGATCCATGCCTATTTTTTTCTCCACGTGGTCCGCGTATCATGCAGGTGGTAACAATTTGGTACAAAACATTTCGTTAATGCGTCTAAAAGTGGTGTGAAGTTGGCACGGAAAACAGGTACCCTATACCTAAAAAAGGGACGGGTTTCTTCTTCGTGCACAATCAAGCACTAACTAAAATCGCCAACACAATTTATAATTCAAAATTCATAAGAAGCTTTCCACTGAATTTATACTTCATCGGCTGTCAGAAAAGGACTGAGCTTTTGAACTTGAACCTGATTAATTATAAACCTCTTAGCTTATAATAGATACCAACTAATGTCCCATAGCTAAATTTGCATTCACCGCAGTTAAAATTTACAAATTGAAATATCGACATACAGCGACATCTAACAAACCAATCGATCGTTGGCGAATTGTTGCAACAAAGTACATTAAAGAGATGGAGTCAGTGTCAACTGAAATTTATTTTACTTCTCATTTACATCTTCTATAAATAGAGAAAGAGGAGAATTTATTACACGTTCGTGTTTTAAAGGAAGCGAGTTCATCAAGTCTAAATTATTATTATTTACTACATCCCTCACTTTCAGTAAGCGTCCTCACGCTATAAGTTTATCAATGCCGCGATTATTTATTTATGAAATGCGCCTCGGCGGGAATCTGGTGGATGAACGACGATTAAAAAACTTCACAAACATTAGATTAAAACGGGGTTGATATTAATTAGATATTCATAGAGAACGTGACGGGGCTTGATCATAAGGTCGTCCACCTTAATCCTTATGTGAATCATTAATAATTAATCGAGTATCGATCGGAAGAGAATCTCGAAGGTGTCGGGTGTAAAAAGCTCATACAAGGTAAACTGCCGGCGTCACGTGTAAACAGCTTAAGAAAGGTGTTTGTAGGGTAACCGTGTAAAAGTAATACATATGTAAATCGAGGAAGCTTAATAAAATTGAAGCTTTGCAAATGTCTTGTGGCACGTCATCCTTTGTTTTAGTTCTCAAACATCCACTTAATTCGAATTTAATTAAATTTACATGTCAAGCTTACGCTTTTCGAGTTGGTGTTGATGAGGTTCATTTAATGTAATGTAAATGAGAGCTGGTTATGTTTTACAAAAGTAGAATATGTCGACGTATTGCAGTCGGTAATGGCCCTTCACCTAAAAACCCGCCACCCTAAAGTACGAATGCAGGAAAGTTTGAAACGAAATAAACCTAGAACTTCAAAACCCCAAATAACGGAAAACCACACATTGCGCGCCGCAACGTTAAATCAATTTTCCCCACACACCTGCTACTTACCGTACGAACGGTAGCAATTACTTTTGCTTTATTTTGCAAATAAATTCAAAAACTACAATAGACCATGTAATGTAAAATTATTACCTCCTCACCATTACATGTAAGTATGTATTCTTACGGCAATTAAATTTTATTTGCTCATATTCGTATCACATTAACATTTTTCGCTTCGACAATGGAAAGACCGCGGTTTTATAGCATATTTCCTACGGGGGGAATTTATAAATCACACGCTTACAACTTTAAGATGTAGATTAATAGTTGGTTCTCGCCATGGTACGCCCACGACGTTTGAACGTCGCCTTGGAACGGAAAATGCAGAAAAATGTTTTAAAAAAATAGTCCTCGGGCGATTCTGTGCGATAAAGTAGAAACGCTCATCTCTATGTATAGACGTCATTAATTACACTTAACAGACTTACTTTATAGGGTGTGAACGGATTTTATCAAGCCTGGAGCTTGTGAAACAGGTGACGATGTTGTATGGTATTTATTAAAGTGACGGAACATTTTTAAAATTTGTATTATTAATTTAGAATTTATATTTGATTTGGCAAATAGTGTGCAGGGTTGCATATCCTCACAAAAAATGCATTAAATTATTGTGCATCGGGGCCGAGCGTTACGTCTTTTTTTCAGAGAAATCCGTACAAAAATAACGAGTTTAACACAGCCGGTAAAAGGAATAAACCCAAACGAAGGGTCCGTTAACTTGGCCCCCCCCACTGAGAGATTTGATAGTCGTATTATTTTGAAATGAATGCGCTCGTTATGCGCTCATATGCGCCACCGATAATAACTCTTGCGCCATTATCGTTTTTTAGAAATCCGAAAAAACATTTGGGGGGGGGGGCAAGTGAACGTAGCCCCCCCAGTACGTATTTTGTCGCTTGTAACTAGGTCACCTGATACATTTGGTTATGCGCTCAATTGCGCCACTTGAATTAAAGCTAGCGCCATTACGGTTAAGCCGTGACAAATTTTCAAAAAGTGGGGGGGCCAACTTAACGTTTTTAAAAGTTCCTTTTTTTTAACATCTTTTCATACGAAATTGTACTCTCAGGTATGCGCTGAAATGCGCCGTAAAAAGATATCTTTGCGCCATTATTGTTTTTTGGTTATCCTTAAATATATTTGGGGGGGGGGGCAAGTGAACGGAATCCCCCATAACGCATTTTGCTACCGGTATTTGTGCCACTTGATACATCTGGTTATGAGCTCAATTGCGCCACTTGAATTAAAGCTAGCGCCATCACGGTTGAAGCCATAAAAAATTTTTAAAAAGGGGGGAGGGGCTTACTTAACGATTTCAAAAGTTACGTTTTTTAACATGTTTTTTCTACTACATCGTACCTTTCATCATGCGCTAAAATGCGCCGTAAACAAAAATCTTGGCGCCATTATAGTGTTTCAGAAACACTATACAGGGTGTTTTTTTGGGAGCTTTAGTTAAACGATTCTGAGAAAGTAAAATAGGTAGGTTTTTAAAAATTTGTATTTAGGAGTTACTCCGAAGGCCGAATCGATGTAAAATATTTTCAAAATGGACGCACTTCCGGAAATAACTTTTGAAAACGCTAAGTTAGACCCTCCACTTTTTAAAAATTTTTTATGGCTTAACCGTAATGGCGTAGCTTTAATTCAAGTGGCGCAATTGAGCTCATAACCAGATGTATCAAGTGGCACAAATACCGGTAGCAAAATGCGTTATGGGGGATTCCGTTCACTTGGACCCCCCAAATATATTTAAGGATAGCCAAAAAACAATAATGGCGCAAAGATATCTTTTTACGGCGCATTTCAGCGCATACCTGAGAGTACAATTTCGTATGAAAAGATGTTAAAAAAAGTAACTTTTAAAAACGTTAAGTTGGCCCTCCCACTTTTTGAAAATTTGGCACGGCTTAACCGTAATGGCGCTAGCTTTAAATCAAGTGGCGCAATTGAGCGCATAACCAAATGTATCAGGTGACCTAGTTACAAGGGACAAAATACGTACTGGGGGGGGCTACGTTCACTTGGCCCCCCCCAAATGTTTTTTCGGATTTCTAAAAAACGATAATGGCGCAAGAGTTATTATCGGTGGCGCATATGAGCGCATAACGAGCGCATTCATTTCAAAATAATACGACTATGAAATCTCTCAGTGGGGGGGGGGGGCCAAGTTAACGGGCCCCCCAAACGAGATTGCGACTTTTGTGAATCGCGTTAAAAACTTAGACGGAGTTAACAAAATGGTCGCTTTTCAACTGCCTACATCTCTCATTAATAGAATGATAATGCTAGAGGTTTCCGTGGAGAAAGAACAATTCTTGCCATGCTTAAGCATTGATCCTTGAATTGGCTCCCTTGGTGGTATCTATGGTAGGCGCTTAGCCTAAAGAAATAACTCAAACAATAATCGCGTAGGTAATCCTGTAGAATAAAGTCTTCCACCAACAGGATTCTAGCAAAATTTTTCGAACACGTCCCAGTCGGTTCCTGCACTGCGATCTTTTGGTCTATTGTGCTCCCTGATATTGTCTACCCTTCAACTTGTATCCCTCGTTGTATCCTTAACAAAGGACTTTGTAAGTATCTGTATGTTCTTCTGGGTGAAGGTCTTATTCCGCCACACTCATCAGTGACGTACACGTAATGACAGGTATACTCATTTTAGTGTATATCCAAAGGGGCATTTTTGGAGGTGGATCCCACTTGCTCTTGAACGCTCACCTGCAGGCCCACAGAGATATTGTGGCTTTGTTCGCTATTTTTTCCAGATCTGATTTGAAGGTAAGCCCTTGGTCTACGTGATGCCCAAGTGTTTACTTTCTCTTACTACCTGTAGCTTGGTGCCATACCTTGCAATGTCCTTTATCTTTGTCGGCCCCGAGGTTTGTTTTTGTTGAATTAACAGACAAGCCCTCTCCTTCGCGCCATGTTTCCACTAGATTTAAAGCTCTCGACATCAGAACTGATACAATCTCAGATTTGCCACCCACCACAACCATCGGCATAGGCAACTGGTGTAGCCCGCCTCATTTAATCTCCTCAGCAGTCCATCTACCACCAAACACTACAGCAGCGGAGAGATAACTCCCCCCTGCGGACATCCTCGTGTAGCCCGAACCACTACAGAGTCGTTGATAAGCGAGGTCTATGTTTTAGTGTGGTATGTATCAATCTACAAACGCTAGAATGCAATCCCTTATTTTTCATAGCATAAAACGCCCTCTGTATATCTAAAAACGTCCCTTGAGCCACCTTGTTACAGGAGATCGCCCTTTCAGCTACAGCCACTAATCTGTGGATAGCAAGTTTATAGGACTTTACTGATGGTTCTGGGACCCAACACCCACCCACCCCTTATGTGCCGCTCAATAAGTTTCTGAATTAATTTTTAGGAGAAACAAGTCTAAACGACTTGGCTTGGGTGTATAGTCTCGCCTAGGTTTCGGTATGAATACGACTGTTACATCGCTCCACGCTACAGGTATGTATCCCAGGGCAAAACTTGGCCTTAGTAACGTCTAGAGTGTGTAGGCTAGCAGGTCGAGGCAGAGCAGAGCAGGAAAGATTCAATTCATACCTGGGCATCTATACGGATGATCACTGCCCACATAACTTTGGTTAGGTTTACTATCGTCCGAGCCACTGTTCTGACTGAGAAGTGGTTCCAGAGTAATTGGTTCGCCCGCGTCATTATGATCCCGGAAAGTGTGAGCAAAACTCCAAGTTCTCCTTTGCGGTCTTTGTATATCCCCTCAATTTTCTTGAAGGAGCCGATTTTACCCTCTGATCCTTTTTGTAACGTTCTTTGGAGTCTGGCACCTTCTGGAATTTTTTTAATTTCTTCGTAGTATCTCCTTCACGAGTCACGTTTTGCATTTCTTATGGTCTTATTGCCTTCGGTGAGTGTAGTAAGTATGAATCCCACTCCTCCGTGTTTTTTTGCTCCATTAAAAAGTTTCCTAGTCTGTGTCCGCTAATTGGAAGAATTCCTCGTACTATCGGGGCACTTTATTTGAGCTTCTCCTTTCTTTTGTGGGACAGCTTGCCTCATAGGTTTGAATACATGACCTAAAAGTTAATTAATAAGCAACTTGAGAATGGGACACTTTACTCGTTCAAAAATTGTGACCTACTGCTGATTTAACTCTGGACATTGTAAGCTTTTTAATATTCGACGGAATGGCATTGTAGACATTGGTAATGTTATATGAAAAAGATTTTGAATATCTCTGAACTATGAGAAGGGTGAGATCCTTTCATCGGATATTTACATTAGGAACGTCACTTCGAAATGTGATTTTATTATAGAGATACGGTGGTGTTTTAAAAGATATTATTTTGTGATACAAAATCGCCGCGTGATGGAGGCAAGGAAGAACTAGTCCTCTCTTCTTTGCATTAAAATATAAATTCCTACAAATAATTGAATGATCTACGGTTCGCTCTTTGCCTAGAAGATGATGAAGGGCTGAATGAAAATTTCTCCTTTTTCTTTTTTTTTCCTTCTTGAAAATGGGTTTTAAAAACTGCTTTTCTAACCTGCTTGTTAGCAAACTTAAACGCAAAATTGCTATAAAGCTTTGAATGTATTGACGAAAAAACCAGTAAAGAAATATAGATCATAGATTTACACTTCCTTCACAGGTTTATCTATTTCGTGGCCACGATCTTTTGAACATGATGTATCTTTAAGAAAACAAATCCAATTTTTCTTGACAATTACTCAACCAAATGTGGTTTACGAACATTTTTCTTAAAAATATACAACCCTTAAATTTATAGAAATAAAAGGCTCGGTATTGCACTCCTTACAGAGGCATGTTTCTGAAAATTTAACAATGGAAAGTGCGGATTGGATTGGAGGCAAATTTATACACCCTATTTTTATTAATGTTTTTTCATATCCGGACGTTTAGCACAATTTACATAATACCTTATAGCCTTATACAACATTACTTTGTATCAACTGAAACACCAACACGTCTAAACAATTTATCCTTGTTCGAGTACGCCTGTCTAAATTAATGCAATGGAATGCGCTTACCCATTTTTTAAATGTTCTTTCTTTCTCTTGCATAGTAATCTTTTTTTTAGCGTGGATAAGATTTCCGTTTCAAGAAATGCCCGAAATAAAAACTTGGTTCTGGGCTGAATTTCATTATACTTCGGCTCGTAGTTCTTGCGCTTACTCTTTTGCAGTCAAAACCCGAATCCCCCAAAAAAACTTTATTTTGAGCTCCCGCTCCCGTAGCTCAAAATCGAATGCCTGACAAAATATCTCTCTAACTTAATCCCTACCTATCTTGTGAATTAATTAACGCCCTTTTCAAAATCACGTAATAACATAAACCATCTTTCTTTAGGAATCAATCGGAATCGCTCTAAGAACCTAAAAAATAAATAAATATAATAGAAATAGCATTTGAAGTATTTTTTTATGAAAGGACAATGTTGATACGTGACCAGTATGGCAGCCAGAATTTCAATAAATTGAACAGTAAATAAGTAACTTTCAAAAATAGAAGAGGTTGCTGAATATTAAATTTTCGCACATGGGAGGGAGCGCCCCCCTTCAGTATGTGCCCTAGAATAAGAGGCCGAAGTGTATTAAATTGGCGCTGTAAATGAAATAAATAGAGGATCCCCAACTAATTTTCTATTTTACTTTCCCCACAGTCACATGTATTATACAATTACATCTGCACATTTTATTGCAAAATATTACATCCTTCTCCCAATATACACCTACACCCTCCGGTCAATACTCCAAGTGTGTTAATCCGGCGCTGCCTTATTCTGATAAAAATTTGATATTAGGGAAACATACGTCAGCTTCAAAAATTATCGTGGAAATTAATCTAAAATTGGGGTATATAATTAATAATAGGTCACGGAGGGCACAAATTAAAATGTCTTCAACTTTGGTAATTTATTTGCAACATTTTCTTGATGTGGCTACTATAGATGGAATGCATTCAGATTTCTCCCATCTGTCAGTATAATTACAGCGTGAACCAATCAAACACAGCAGACACTATTTTTGTGGCAATTCTATGCATAAATAAGCTATATAAATATGTACATTATACAAAGAAATTTTAATGTAACAACATATCTTTCAGCGTTTACGTTGTGAACATTCGAAATGTTTTAGTGCTTCCGGTTAGCCGCTAAGACTGAATTGTTTACACTCTAGAAAATTGCACTTTAATTAGACAGCCTAATCGACTGTGCCGCAACCAATTAGTATCCAGTTATTTAAAGAATGTTCGAGATATGTTGCAACATGCATCTATTTTCTACCATTTGGTTTTATAATTAAAAGGTTATTGAATGAAACTCTATTTTAGTCAATTACATAACAAAGATTGCGATAACAAAGCTTCTGATTTTTGACCCAAACAACTCCTAGTACAGTTCAGTGGGATTTTACGAAAACCTATTTTTTAAATAATTAAATGCATCGAACAAGATCCATTTATCTGACGCTAATTATACAATTTCCAAGAAAATATCTAAAACGGTACTCTTGATTGATAATGTAATAACAGCAAACAACTTGATAAAAATGGAATTGAAAATTGTAAGAAAACAGAGATACTTCACACAGTATTGTAATATGCCTTATGCACATAATTCCGGGATTAATAAATAAATATCAGATTTGCAAAAATAACTAACATGACCCGTTGACTAATTCCATTGTATCTTATAATATTCATTTAAATTAAAGCCGAAGAAGTTCGCAACTTGTTTCACAGTCTACAGTGTTAAAGATGGACGCTGCCAGAGCAAGTTTCACCCTTGACCATTATTTTTGAAGAAGAAGATTAGCTGTTTATCAAACTGTTCCAATCTTGCAATGAAACTTTTTGATAGGTACCCACATTTTGTACGCCACAAGGCCTTCTTCGATAATTTGGTGTCAGTTACATTCGCATGGATACGCCTAGTGCGAATATGAGATTTTTTGTGACTGTGAAATTGGTGAGCATTTAAGAAATGTATTTTGTGCAGTTCATTGTCCATAACTCTCGTTTATTTCACAGCCGGTGATTCCCCCTTAACGATTAACTACAAAACCATTTGTTAAACATCTGTAAAAATAACATGACACGACATATCTCAGATCTCTTCATACTAAAACACACAATAAGACGCCTATTAATTTTTTCGGTAGTAAATTACGCATACAGAAGTTCTTAAATAAACTTAACTGGTAAGTAAATTTAGCGCCTTTAAATTTATTTTCATTTTTCTCAAGCTGATGCAGGGGTTCTAAACATATACACTCGTTTATTTTGAAAAACCGCCATCTTAAGTATAAAATGTAGTGTAAATTTTATTTTATGGGATTTTCGAGTGTTTTAACAGGGAGATTTGAATGAGTTCAACGTCGCGTTGTAGCTTTGAACTTGGGCCAATTGTCAGGACATAAAAAAGATGAATGGGTGGCAATGATAGAAAAGAAAAGGCTAGCGACGCCTTTTTTCTTATCGATAAGTCTTCCCGACACCGCAGCGTTAGGGGGCTTTCACGTAAAATCGAACCCCCCGGTATGAAAATGAAGGTTTCAGTACGATTTTGGGTAAAATAAAAAATGTGCTTTATAGGGCTGTCGATGGTGTCCGTCTGTCCGTCTGTGCACACGATAACTGCCAAACGCTTGGACCGATTTGGTTCAAACTTTGACGACATATAACAAGCCTATTGAAAACGGGTCAAATCCAATGACCCCGTAGGGCCAAACCGAGCTGCTCTGCCGCTTTTTAAGATCCTGTTTAGGGGTTTGTTTATCAATTCAGTCTTTTTGTTAACTTCTCGTTCAATATTGTCTAAGAAAGCCTCTTTGCCTTATCCGGATCTGGATCTTTAAAACTATGTCCGTTTTTACCAAACTATGTTTCTCTCATTGAAGGAAACTCAAGACATTTCAATTGCTATAAATTAAACTAGACAAAAATTGAGTATTGCAATAATCTAGCTGTTACTCTGACAGACTATAAATATACCTAAATTTTGTTTTCCCAACGAGAAACAGAAGTTTTTAGTGTACTTATACCTAACAAATAAGCTATCTAGGGAACGAATTTGTGGAGAGCGGCCACAACAAAGACCTCAACTAATTGGTCGCTAAATTTCAAAGCTTAGCGAATGCGCCTTTGTCGCAAAAACGCACGGGATCGTAGACGTTTCGGTTAATTCTGCACCGCGACCATAAATCACGGCACCTCATTTACAAGAAATTCGATTACTATAACACAACAACATTCTCGTATACGAAACGAACATTTCGAGGTAGTAGAGATTTTTCTAAAATGACATTGCGGAATTCGAAAGGAAGATGCCAGGCTACACCCTAGCGTATTTAATCCCTTATACAGAAGGGAGTTCCCCTTGTTTTGATGTCGTGTCCAACAGGAAGTTCAATATATGGGATAAAACGAAATTGTATGATTTTGTTGTTTCCAGGATCGACACATGTCGGCCTTTGATGTATTATTTCAGAATGCTTTGCATAATAGTAATTATTATTTGACAACGGTAAACATCAGGTTAACGGCTACACAATTTATTTTATTCATTTTGACAGTTGAATTGCTTTTAAGGTTCGTGCTCGAACTATAAAGCAGTGTGTCAGTTTTTCGAATTTTATATCTTTTTTAAGATCGACGTGCTTTGTAGTATTGAAAAATGTTAAACGAAGCTTGGCGATAGGTGAGGAGTGATTAAAATATTCCTCGAGATGTTTCATCTCCCTAAGCCCCGTGTTACAGTTGTGGTTAAAAGCCGTAATCCAATAAAGATAAGACGTATAGTCGAACCATTATTCATTTATCACACACCCCATTTCGATTCGTCTTAGGATTGCCTTTCAAATACCGCCAGTTGATTAAAATTATACGTAATCCATCCCTCGTTGAAGAGGTGACTGGCAAATCTGCACTAGGAATTTCAAGTCATAGTTGTCTAAAAGATGGGCACTGTATTTAATATAATAAAAACCATCTTCTAATGCTAGCAGTTTATAAATCTTATTTGTCAATGAGACGTTTTCGCTTTGGTGATTACGCAAATTGGTAGCAATTTTCCATTAGCGAGAATGATCTTACAAACTACACTACCAAAATTATGTTCGTCTAATTATACCCTTCTTTCAATGCCGAGAGATCACAACAAACATAGGGAGAGGGAACCACTGCAATCATAAGATTGTCAGTCACAAATTACCAGATGTTCCAATTCTGTGTCTTTTTGAACATAATTCCCTCAGGTCCTATAAATCAAATTGAAACATTTTATATACCTACAGGATGTAGTGCCTGCTATTTCAAATGCGTAAACAGGAATTTATGTTGACAATACGTTGACAATTGTCATTTTTAGCGTTATTATTTGAACCTAGAGAAACGAGATCCCCCTGCAGTTTTCACAACAGTATATTAGGCATACGGAAACGAAAAATAACGGGGCGGATTTTTGAAAAAACATTTTGGAACACCACAACGACATCGAACTTTTTTTTCAAATAGCAACCTAAAATTTCATGCCTTCTCTCCATGTGGTAGAAGCAGACAGAAATAATAATCCAATTAATTTTAATTAATGGTAGTCTTTTTTTTCCGCCACCCATTTGCAATGTGTTTGTTTGCATATTAAGATTGCCAAAAAATGTATGTCACTCGGTAAATAGATGAGCAAAGGTTGACTTTATGTGGGATCTTGTACTGCTTGAAATGGTTGGTAAAATAAAAACGCGAACTGGACAGCATCAGTGGATCTCCAGCATTGGAAACAAATTTCTTTATAAATTTCGCGAATTTCTAACGATCGCAACCTCTACCGTTCCTAAACCGCTTCCAGTGCAGTTTTAAACTTTGTTGGTGAAACACATTACGCTATACGTTTCATTTAACATATCGAGGGGAGACTACTACAAAGACGAAATTGTTTTGAACTTCAGTATCGATTATGAATTGCTTCCAAATCAAATATATCGGAATGGGCGATTCTCCATTTTACGATAAATGCACCCTTATGCACTGCTAATGGCCATTTGGGGGGTGTTTTATAGCTTTAGTCCTTTTATTGTATAAAGTCAATATTTCGATTTATTTCTACTAATGTTAATTTACTTCCCGCTTCGGTAGTTTCTCTTTGTCGTTTTGTGCTAGATCTGGATTGTTAAATATTGGAAGGAACCTTCGAGATGCAGACCGACATGAAAGGGAATATTTGCTAAATTGTGAGAATCCTTCTAGGAAATGTAAACTCGAATGACTGAAAAGGTCTGTAGGGATTTTCTGCTTTGACTCTGTTCTGTTGTATTTTAGATATTCCAAGTACGATCGCTTATAAGTTGACATTGACGTATAGATGTTTTCTGGTTGATGAAGCTTCTGGAACACATCACTTTTTCAGGGTAAAAGTTACAGTAACTTCGCAATGCAAAAACTATCTTCCTTAAAGAATATCCACTGGGGTTAGACAAACATTTCTAGTCTGCAGATTTCTTTTCGACACACTTCTTATGACTGTAAAAGAAATAGCTACTTGATCGAGAGTGTACTACCACTTTCCACTATACTAAAGGGTGAGCGGGACGTTTATTCTGTATGACATGTGATTTTCTTTAAATTGCAAGCGGAACAGTTGGAAAGCTTTCAGTGTATACTTTGATTCACATTGTGACTTTTCCAACCGCGTTTTTTTTTTTACTGAAAACCGAATTTAAATTACTTATTTATTTTTACCCCGTTTGCAATTTATTGATTGATATTGTCATCCGCTTAAACATTTTCTGATGCGCTATGCTCCTTTCCTATATTTCCTGAAAATTTAATTATTTTATACTATTTGTCTAAACCAGAAATGCAAACTTTTAAAATATCTTCATACTTGAGCTTGCGAGCGGTAAAGGGTAAATATAATAATAATATAATACAATGATAATAATAATATTTTATTATCCAAACAAGTAAATATACTCAATAACAGGACAATATTCCAAAAAATTACAAAATCAAAAGTAGATGCGCGTAGTTTAGTAATTCAGTTAAAAAAACACTTCAAGATATTAATAAGGAAAATAAATTATAACTAAAGCTCATAATATGCGACAATAAATAAGTTAAAAACATTTTTATGTTTAAATTCATTTTTCTGTGAAAAATCTGTGTATCTGTCAGGATAGCATGCACAACTTACTTTGATTTTTATGAGGTTAGGGTGTAATTTTCAAAATGAGTATACATTCACCCTTGACGTTTTGGTCAAGATTTTGACTAAGCCGTGAGGTTTCGGTTTATTTACATAAATTGTTTTAAAAGAAACCTCGCGCCTACCTTCTGCAGTAGTGTCGAATTTGAATTTGACAGTGTAACTTAAAGGTTAAATTTCATTAGCAGTGTAGGTACGTAATATTATTTTAGTATGAGTTAAGCAAAAGTGTTGAGATTCAGTTGCACGAATCTGCGTTTTAATAAGTATGTAATGTGCGGGGAATGAGACCTGCAGCCCTGTGATATATCAGAAACGTCAAACTTAAGTACAGGTTATTTGCCAAAAGACGCTATTTTGCGTTATTTAGTGTGGGCAAAATAACGTTTTCTACAAATAACCTCCACAATTAGGGCTAGAATGTATTTTAAAATCGGGTTGGTCCGATAGTCAAGGGCTAAGTGAATTATAAAAGTGAGTAAAAGAAGAAATTCAGTACCCCAAAAAATGGCAACGTGGTAATAAAGAAAACGTACTTCAGTTGTAGTAGGTTGCGTTGTTTTTACGAGAAAGTTTTAAATTGGTATTTTTGGAGAAATTCTACCAAATTCTACATCGAAAAAAAGCAGTACAGCCATCCCATGATCCAAAACCACTACGTGAAGTGTTCCAAACAGCGGACCTGTAGAAATTAATTTAGGCACGTTTAGATCTGATACTTATTGCACCATATTTATGCTTTTATTTCTAATGTATACTAAGAGGAATATCTGTGTGACATATATATTTTAACTTTCGGCGATAAGTATTGACATGATGATTGACAATGATGGTAGAAACGAGTGTTCAAAGGGTGAAGTTGAAAAATTAATTATACCGCAGTAAACCTGAACTGTGGGACATTATCATTAAATGGTTGAATGGAAAAATTTATAAAGAAAGAGCAAAAGAGAAATTGCTAATAAATTGCACGCTACAAGGGAAGAAATAACCCAAAAAATTCATAACTTGAGAAACCGATTTTTTTTTTAAATAATGACAGTGGACAAAGCACTCGGGTCTCGAACTCGGATCGTGAACGATTTAAGAGATATGAATTTTTTAATGGACCCTTGCATCTTCCAATTTTTAGAGAACAATTGACATTATGTTCAATACTATATCACTATATCATACAGTGAAAGTATGTGTAAGAATTGTCTTATGTTTCTCCAGTTACTGTATTGCGTTGAATGTTATTATCGAATGTTTACTAAAATTTTGTTTTGTTGCAGGTAAGTTGTTCCTTCTGCGGGAGTTATAAGGCCCGATCTACTTACTATCACCTAAAATGCGAAAGTATAGCGAATGCATACGCAAAGAATCCTAAAAAGGGAAAGAACAGCCTCCATCATCTGTAAGTATGTCTTATTCTACCGCAGGGGCTGTATATTAAAAACATTTCGAATGGGGGGAATGTTTACGCTCTTCCCTAACGCTAGTAACGTATAATTCTAAATTGGGCCAATAAAAACAGGGTTTTACAATAGGAAAGACACCCGGTGATAAAAAGGAATAATAATAAGAGAACGGAGGGAAATACCCCTACGTCATGGGTTGGATGGAAAACAAGTCAGTTGAGCATTTCAGCAATAACAAAAACATCCTTGGGATTCCCGGTTATTCAGCTTCCCTTTATAGCGAAGTGTGAGAGAACCGCAAATTTCAGCCTCTTGTTTGTATAGATTTACTGAGATCGCGTTTGAATACAAATCGGTTTCAACTAGGCACATTAGTAGTATGGGTATGAATGGCGTGTATTTGTTTATTATCCATCGATGTACTCCATGTGCGGTTTTGACAGTTATTCTGAAGTTTGGTAGTTTGCAAGTTTGCATTCGGCATTGATCTGTACAAGCAACCAATTTGATCTAAGTGTAGAAAATTAATACTATTGTCTGAACTCTGTTCTGCATTAAAGTCGTGTATCGTGCCAGATTATGTTTATTTGGACTAATTCTAGCAACTTTTACTGGTATCTTTCAGTGCTTACTAGTTGTGATGTTCTCGCCTATATTTTTGCATTGAGAGTGCTAAGTTTCTCCAACACAGTCGGTAGCAGGTCACGTAAGGCAAGCACCATGTTCTCCCAAAAAACATCGCGCCATCGTGTTGCTTATCCAGAAGGGTTAGACTTTGCATAAAGTTAGATGAGGTGTTCATGATCCATGGCTACTGAAATGGCGTCGAATGGCAACGAAAACACGACGATTCCCACCACTCCCCTCCTCACGGCTGCTTGACTTTCTGCCGCTCCCTGTACGACTGACGTAATTATAACCTCACAAATAATAAAAAATGTTTAGAAAAAAAAGTGAGAGTTCACACGATAATTAAACACAACAATGAATGATACAGTTACAGGTAAAGAAAATACTGAATGATTATTCTTTCACTGGAACCTGCCAGTAGGTGGAATTAATGTCGATGGAACTGGGGACTCGTTCCTCTAAGCTTTTTGAAATTAACATTATGCGCGATTTATGAAAGATTTTTTTTTCTCCATTACGAAGCATTATTATTGTTTACGGTTTACTACTTGTCGAAGAACCCCCGTAACATTTGAGGCGATTTAATGCATGGCTTCAATAATTGATGGAATTTAACCGCGCAGAACTGACAGCGCCTTGATTCTTGGGTGTCCATTTTCATGTCTTTTTTTCTTCGTATGCCGCATCGAAGTACACGGGGTTGGAATTCGTTATTTGGGAATTCCGAAGTTATTATTTGGAGGATATAGGTACATAAGCGTTTTTACCATTTTGTCGTAAGTACCGCCATGTTGCGTTTCGTTTATTTATAGTGTACCTGCTTTAGATTTCGGCTGTAGCTGTTGTATGATAATTTCCATCGACCATCGTGGCTTCATCTACGATTAGCTCTCTCTATAAAATGTATCTAAAATGTTATGTCATCAAAGAAGGGGGGTTACCTTTGATTTCCATACACGTTTTACGTTACATACTAATTCTTCTCCGACGTTTTGTAACCTTGGGTTAAATTCACCATTACCATTATTAAGTTATGATTGAGTTTAAAACGCGAATATTGATGGACACCACCACTTCCTTCTGAATGGATTGGCCAATTAAGGATGGTACCTTGTATAGAAGCAGATTGTTTATAAAACGTTCTTTGGCCTAAATTTGAGGTTAGGAACAAGATATCGAGATGCGGTTTTCGCGAGCTGGTTTAGGCATCATTTAGTTACTTTTTCATGAAAAAAAATCATACAATAATTTTTTTGAGAACATTAACAATTTCTGTCGGAACGTCGAAAAAAGTCCTCTAGCGGCGACATGTGAAACTAACAAAACTTTAAATATTATAATATTTGTAACCCAAGAATAGCTCTTTTCAACTAGCCTAAGTTTGTTAAAATCGGTTCAGCCGTTTCGAAGATACAGACTGTTTTTACGGAAACCTTTGTATACCCCTCACCACTATTTTTGGACATACAGCAAAAATTGTCAAATAAAAAAGGTTCAGATTGTCCACGACGTTTACGACCAGGGATTTTTTGTTAGGTTAATATAGCGGAATGCACAGAAATATCACCCCTAATGGCCATTTCAGAAACATGAAAATATTTTCCAGGTTTTTCTTTGGGCCGTTTTAATTATGACTCTTTTGCTTTTACGATGGATAGGTTCTCAGATACAGTACTTCGCATTCTTAGTTGGCCACCCTGTACGTACAGTTTAATTATACACTTGATGGATTTAGCACAATGTTATAGATTTTTATTGCAAATAAAATATACCACCCGGGAGTCTAGGGGGTATGGAATACTCATCAGCCAAGAGAGAGTAACACAAAATTAAACTACTCTCTTTTGTGGGTGGGGGGGGGGGTCTAGACCCCCTGGTGCTGTGTTCCCCCTTTACTCAGAATAAAATCTATCACTGTACAGTTCAATGATAAATTCTATTAATTTAGCACAACGTTATAATTTATTATTGTATATAAGAGGGCATATATGCCACCGGAGGGTCTGGGGGTATAGACTACCCTCCAGCCAGAGAGAGGGAGACAGTAACTCAACATTAAACTACTCTCTTTTGTGGCCACAAAACGTCAGGACACCGATATTCGTTAACGTACGTTTCCAAACGTAATACTTTAAGATCCCCTTCTGCCGCTTCGAGATTTTCGCCTCTTTGACTGCGCCCTCGATGGTTTATCCCAGAATGGCAGAAAAACTGGAATCTTGGACTCCGAACTTTACTGTCTAGTTTTTCACCAACTGATTCCTCTTTCTCAACCTGACTTACTCAGTCCCTAGTCCTATTTTAATTTTTCAAAACGCCCCAAAATGGTATTAATTACTTCAGTCAGCCATCTTTAACAATTATCCAATCTGATTGGTTTAACCTAGTGAATTACGCGCGCTTTAGGGCTATTAATCGAAACACACGGCCATTTTAAAACTGCAACTAGCTCTATAGTCCCGTAAATCACATTTGGATTGTATTGCCACCCGTCAGACTGGCGTTGGTAACTTTCCCAGGTGATTAACCGATCGTGATGAATCCGAAAACCGGCAAAATATACATTGCCAATTTTGTTAAGAACCCATTGACTTAAAAATTTGAAAAATATTCCAAAAAAATTGGAATAAACAGCCCTCTAATAGAATCACGTCACTCACAAACCGCGGAACCCTAACGAAATTCAACCCTATCACAATAATTTGAAGCAACACTCTCAAACTCAATCTAACCACCAAACTCTTATTGAAATGCGCCCACACCCACGTGTCGTAATAACCCAATGCGTACCGTATGTATTATGAAGAAGTTCTGGCCTTGACAAGTGGGTGGAAACCACCCTAATCTTGCACTGATTGCCTTGAATCCGCGTGGAATGGGGGACGTATAGTTGGAACCTAAAACTCGTATAAAATGTACAGAATCAATCGCGAAAAAAAAACTTAAATATTTCGAAAACACCAGTCCCCCTCGTTACACGGTTCCGTACCTCGAGAGTAGCTCTCAGGATCACCCTTTTGGTACTTCTAGCTATAAGAATAACTGAAGACTGTCACAAATGGAGGAAGTGGTCAAAATCGGTAAAATCTTGTTAAACCACTAACACTCTTTCTCCCCAAAACTTCAGCAGTCAGGTTGCGGCTGACTGGCCGCTGTGTAGCCGCCTTGGACACGCAGTGCCTCTGCGATAGGGTTACTTTACTGCCCGCCCCTACACGGGAAAGTGTATACAGAAGACTCCTGTTACTTGGCAATGTTGCAGTGGATTTTTCGTCTAAAATTTCCAGATTTAACATGCGTGAGTGTAAAGTTACCAGATTTTTTCCTGTGTTCACAAAAAGCGCTACGAGAAAGCGTCCTCTTATGTTCTTGAATAATGTTACAAAGTTACATTTTCTCACACTCAAACACTCAATTAAAATTTGATCAAAGCGATACGAACAATGACGTTTCTGAAAAGTGAAATTAGTTTCCGGATTAAATTCTGTTAATCGTTGCCGCTCTCGCACGCTCGTTTTTACATTTTCAATTTGCCAAAACCAAACTTTTCCATTAACCCTATTCCGAACTTTCGACAAACCTTTTTTTCTGGTACTTTGTCGCGGAGGAACTTTTTTGAGAAAGGTTCTAAATGAATTTTGCGACTGGCAGATAATCGACGTTAGGTATATATAATACGACAGAAATCGCGCATTTTTCACAAACAATGGAAAATCGTTTTTGGCGTGTACGGAATAGGTTTTTACATGAGAATCGTTCCATTCTTGTTATACGGTGAATACTGGCAATTATTACGCTCTGAATCATCTCGGCGATTTTCATTACCAGCCCTCGGAATGGATTTCTTTTATACTGCCCTAATTTACCCCACTAAATTACGGCTTCAACTTGGTTCATCTCTCGGTATCCAATATGGGAGTAGTGTAATAAATTGCGATATCAGATGAGTCATTATATGAGATTTTATTAGGATTAGATCGTGATCTGTTTCCAAGTTTACTTAATGAAGCATTCAGCCATGTCGTTTTTGAAAGGCTACTATTTCAAACCAGAAACTCTTGATATTTAACTGAACTCATTAGGCAAGTTTTCAAGAGCTTCGGTTGTCTACGTGTGTTATAATGAACTTTCGAGGCAACTAGACAACTTAAATTATGCCAACATTTTTGATATGGAATAATAAGATGTCGCGTGGGCTTCTGTAAAGAGAGTCTAACAAATAGCGCATAGGAAAGTTCTCCATCAGTTCTAGGTTACCATTCAGGAAATCTTCCTTTGCTCCCGAAAACACAAACAAGTACTATTGTAAGTATTTTCCCACTTTTCGTTACAACAAAATGGGCTTTGTTGAGAAAAGAATCCTGTTACGATGTCGTTGTCGGACTTTCCTTTGTTAGCTAGATAGTCTGGTATACAAAAACCTATACGTTTCATTACTAAATATTATTTACAGTGTCTCGTAGATGAAACCTATTAGTGTTGACCTCACTTCTCCTTGAAAACCCTCGCTTTTAGGGGAAAACTCCAAAAAAATGAGGAAAAAGTCACTGAATTAACTTTCTTATTTATGTAGCGCTTTATTTAAAATCCAAATTAAATTACGCCATCTAGGTATTTCCTTTGTATGTTTGGTTAAAATGTAAGTTAATTCTATAGTAGATTTAGCATTACAATAGTTCTTTATTTTCGCCGCTAGAGGCCATCCGAGTGTTATAGGTTTTACTCTATAGAGAAACTGTAAATCACTGTAATAGCATTGACTTTGCTTCATTCTTTCGCAGCTAGAGTTCGTGCAGATGTTTCCGTGACGTTCTCTTCTTCTACTTCTGCATTCCTTATACAAAAACAGCTTCGATTATTTACTTGTAAGAAAGAACGTACAGGCCGCCATTAAGTTTTCAATATTTCCTTGCCAGTAATATGTCATTTTCTTGTATATGTAAATAACTATTCTCTGATAATTCTCAAGAACTGTGGAACTATTGTATGTGTACGTAAAACCGCAGTAAAATAGTATATTAAGATACAAGTGTATAATCAAGTCTTTAAAGCACGCGCAACGAGTTTAAGGGCACGACGCAAAGCGGAGTGCCTTTAACGTTGCAAGTGCTTTAAAGATCAATTATACACGTGTATCTTATAGTATTTTTTATTATACCTGCAGTATAATTTAAAAATAGGAAATACAATGAAGTCATATTGACGTTATACTCGAATACATGTCTAATTAAGTGGGATGGGTGTTCGTAATTTCACGATTGCCATGGAAATGTCACTTGACGTTTGCTTATAAAAATCTGTCTTTGTGAATTAAACGATTTCCGTTGAAAAAGATAATACACCGTCCATTAAATCGCTTGTTGTAAAATCTAAACAAACGTTGGTAGGTGTAAAATCCAACTCCAGTAACGCCTATTATAAAGAATATGAAAAGTTGTTTCCATGGATGAATAGGAAGTTACTTACGAATACAGTCTTAAATGCATCCATAATGCTGGCATATATGAAGGAAATGTCAAAGGTATTTAAATCTTCTATATTTTGGTGCATTCATTCAAAACTTTAAAGCAATGCTGCGATTAAAAAGTGGAACAGATTTGGAAGCATACCCTAAATTACGCGCGTTTGTGAAAGCTTCAACCAAAGGATAGGTACAAAAGCCAAAGAAATGTTCCGCATTTACAGAAAGCGACCTAAGAGGATTTTTTATTTCATCCAGATGACAGTTTCAAAAGTCATACTTGAAGTATCGTTACTTAGCAACTTTAAAGCACGTGTGTTTTAAAGGCCCTTTTTCGCACGCATTTGAGTGTTTAAAACGGAGATTGTGATTCAGGTATAATAAAAAATTGAATTTTCGAAAATTCTTATTTTAGCCTTTTCTAATGATCTCGATTTTTTAGGCTAAATATGCGAAACTTTTTTTTTAAATCACTCTATAACTAATTGTGAGTACAAGGAGAATGGGCATCAGAAATTATGTTTTTTTTAGAAATGAGGGGCCGTGGAAGTTGGTACCGTCACGTTGCATTGCCGAAGTTCTCCGAAGTTTCCATCTGAATCACTGGAGCCACTTCCAGTGTTCTAACTTCCAGTAAGTTCAGAAAGAGGTCGCTGAAGTGTAGAACACCCAACGCTCTCCATGGACATGTAGTGGCAATGCGCGCTGTTGCCATAGTGAAGTCGATTTTCTATTATCCCCTGGATTGTTTATTTAAATCTCCGCCCTTGAAATGTCCAGCTGAAGTTTGTGTAAATTTTTGTTAGTACAGGATCTTGTTTAACATTTTCTCTTATCTCTTCTATATATCACTAAAAAGGCGATCAAGTTCCATTTTCCTTTACACGTTCTTGGATGTAAAAGTGATCACGTGTTCATGCTAAATTTGTTCCTTGATCTAAAATTCATCTTTACCACATAATGCATTGCTGGTACATTCTCCTGTTTAAAAATATACATACTCGAATTCTAAACAAATTTTTAATCCACCAAAAAGTCTAGTATTACTGAAATTAAATGCAAAATTCGCAATACCGAATCTGTTCATTCACTAGTTTCACGAGTCGATTCCTTTAGGAATATTAAAATTCCTTTAAACAACATTATTGATGCAAGTTTCTAAAAATAGCTGGCCACTACAAGTCAAAATTATCGATCTCACGAGTCACGAGTAATCTAACTAAAAAAAACTGTTCTAAACTGTTGCCTCTGATGTGTCTAGTTCCCTTGAAATAACCAAGACTTGCAATGGTCTTTACTGTGTTCTTCCCTCGAGAGGCCTGCCTGATTTTGGATAATTTTGTATGGATTCTCTATTCCAACAAACTTTGGGTCAGAATTTTACTTGATCATATAATGGATCATTCTCACGATATACAGCAACGGCAGTTCAGAAACTTAGGGATGCTAATTTGTGTACCTGGAAAACACCAGAAGAATTAGTGTCTCAAGTTGAGCAACGATGCAGAAATAACGATAACAGAGTGTGAAATATGCTTTTACTAATAAAAGTAACACATTTTATGTCATATTTCCCTGTCCGAAATTTTCAGCTCTTACTGCACCAAAGAGCAACAAAGCAGTCCACACCGACATTCTCCCGCGATCACCGGAAAATCACCACAGTCGTGCAGGCAGGCAGTCAACGGTATTGGTCCGGTATCACCCGCACAATTGGCATCTAAGCACATCAAATTTTGATTTTGTCAACTATTGATTAACATTTTGTACTTACAATGAGATCGAACTTTTACTCCCATTTGTGCTACTCTAGTAGTGGTTTTCCTAGCAAAAATGCAGTACCATATGGAAAAAACGAGTAGTAGTATTTTTAGGTTCATCTTATCGCCAACCATTTAAACTTGGCACAGTAAATGTTATGGATCAGCCTAGTGCTTGTTATGGTATTGCCAACACTAATTTGCGCGAATAATTACTTCTTGAAAACATTATTACGTAAAATCTATTCCAAGGATTGTACTTCAAAAGTTATTGCTTTTGCTATTTTTTGATTTCGTACTTCCAGTGTAACAGTTTTCCTTAATTTGAAACTACCCCTTCCAGCTAACAAAAGCTAGCACCGTTGTTAGCACATTATACTACCACTTTCATTTAAATGTATTGTGACTACTCACTCCTAGACTCAATCATTATGAGGGTATGTAATTGTTACGTATTTTAACTCGTATTTTAATGTACACCAAAATGGAATCATCCTTAATTGTAGTTCCCCTCCCTTTAATCCTACCGTATACAGCGGAATCAGAAGTTGTGGGAAATACCAAATATGATCCATGGAATACATGTTGCTGCTTCGTTGATGCAGTTTGAAGGATCAGATTGAGAACTGTCAGTGAAATAACTAAGCGCAAGGCCAAGATTTGAGAACAATTGGCGCAATGTAAATTTCCCTATGGCCCATTTTAAATAAATCAACGCCTTTACATTGTCTTATGGCCCGTCTTAAAAAAACACCCTATATAGGAACATGCTTTGAACTAATGCATGGAATTAAAATGAATATTGAATGTCAAAGTATGTGCGAATAAAGGGGCGGACAAAAAGGAACAAACGAACAACAAATATTGTGTATCTTTTATTGTATCATGCTACTACCACCTACTACCTCTCTTTCCACAACTACTTCTTTCCGTCTACAGCAGGACAACACATGAATCCATCCGCGCAGTCGTGACCTTGAAGAGCCAGATGGTCTTGATCATCCCCACAGTCGGGCAAACAAGTGGTATTCGATACTGGCTTGCCATTGATAACACAGTTACCATCTTCTCAACAAAAAAGTGTCACTTATTAGTGAGCTAAAGTTTAGTACTTACAGAGCTCTGGCTGATCTAGGTCCTTATTAAGGTCTAGTACGAATGCTTCTTCGGTATCAGAATCATATGACCGAACTTCCGTACTGGAATTTTTGACACCATCGCCGTAAATTGGGTAGCATATGCAGAATACAACCATAAACATCCACGCAACCTTCATTCTGATTTGATGGCTGTCTTTTCGAGATTAAGTAAACGAATGTAGTGGAATTCGGTTATCGAGTGATTTAAATAATAATAACATTAGTTTTTATCACTTTGCGAAATTTAATTACCCTGTAAAGTTGTTGTGTTATATTAATTAACTTAGAACAAAGGGTCTTTAATGTTTTACAACTTGTGTTATGCTGTTTTAAAATTTGAACGATATTTGAACCTAATTGTCAAAAGTAACTCTGTGCCAAAGGGTAAAAATGAGGTTTCCATTTAAAAAATATCCAATTTGTTGAAGAGAATCTTCACTTAATTTTCTGAGCATCCTGTGTATATATTTTTTTAGAGTTATTACATATTGGGTAAGGCATATGTCTTATACAGATTACAGATTACACTGTGTCCAAGAAAAGTAAGTCTGTCATGAGGATCTCTGAAACCATAGAAGATAAGACGATGATCAAAATTAAAGAAAAGATGCGAAATTAATGAGTTATTATTATGGGAAAAGCAGAAAATTCCGATTACATCCGAAATTTGGCGATTTGGTTTTCTTTTTTTCTGATGTTATTTGAACAGATAAATAGTTATTTACATAAAAGTCAGGAAAATGGTACACTACTGACGAGGAAATATTGAATTACGATGCCCCTTTGGTTCGAGTCAGGTAATGTCATTTTGAACTCACATTTTGAACACAAAGTAATCTTTTCGTGAAAATTCTTGAAATTTTTGATTTAGCAAAGTGCATTCTTTCAATCTCGATAATCCTTCTTAACATGTGCCCTGGCTCAGAGTGCTCAGACAACTTCTTAACAATATAATTTGTTACAACAAAAACGTTTGTGGGTACGCATTAGTCCTTAATTTATATGTTGCATTGCTTTTTCTTAGTTTTGAGAATTACCCTTTTTTAGTTAAAAGTTGTTTAAATAATGTATACGTTGTTTAAACAATGAAAATCTACGATACAAATTAGTCATAGGTTTAGACGCAACGTGAGCTCATATATTTTTAATGACCGAGTAGATGTGACAGCAAAAAAACGTAAGATTTAGTTTAATAAAATTTCAATCGGAAAAAGTGGGGGTGCTATAGCGCCCCCATTTTAATAATCGGTTTTCCGACGGAACTAAGCGGGCACAAATTCTTATTTTTTTTGTAGACACAAATTAGTCTTTAATTAGTATAAAATTGCTACCTCTCCATTCTGCCCTTCCAAGATATTTGATCGTTGTACTTATTATGTATTATTTCGGCCTCGATTTCGGCATGGTTTATTGTTTGACGAGCTCAAGTTATCGCAATATATTATGATTATTACTATTATTATAGGCACATCGTCCTTAATCAGGTATTTTTAACATTGCGATTCGCTGATCACCCTGAGGGTCTGTACAATGTACATACGCAACCCACGAAAGTGGAGCGATTACGTCCTCACCTTTTCGTCCGTCTATCCATCGTTCTGCGCTAGTCCCAAATGGGCTTAACGATCAAAAACTAATTTTGACATCCATCACGTGGTTGCCCAAAATCGGTCAAAATCGTTATTTGTGCACCAATTTTCTTGGGAAGTAGACTATTGCATGATGCTTAAGAAGTGATCCATATAAATTTTTCTTTCTAGCAATTCAAAAAAACAATTAAAGGAGTTCCATGAACATACCTTGATCTTTTAGTAAGCCATTAATTGGCAATACAGTATCAAATCATACTTTGTACCTATCTCGACTGTGATAATAGCCAATTTACATGTTGTTGCTATATGTTGTTTGTTCTTGTTACTGTCCTATACATTTTTTTATGTCTTACTAACCTATCATAGCACATTTTATATCTGTGATACGCGGGCATAAAGTACCACTTTATCCCCTAGGGCATTAAATCACCATAGTAACTCATTTATACTTAATGACATAACAAACAAATATTTTCAAGTCATTGAAAATTAGAATTATTAATTGTCAATACCTACTAAATCACGTGATTGGCCTTATTTCGTATAGTTTCTGGAACTTCTTGCTCATTCACGATGAATTGAATTATTTAAAATTACGTTTGACGTTTGGATGGTTTCAATCACATCAACAAATTCGAACCACGCATACTCGATCAAACATAATGAATTATTTTGTAAACGAATTTTGACAAAGAAAATTATTTGTAAAACATAAAATTGTGTATGTACCACGGGCATAAACTGATGTTTATACTCTCGGGCGACTAAAAAGCTCTCGGGCCATAGGCCCTCGAGCGTTTTAACTCGTCGCCCTCGAGAATATAAACATCAATATTATGCCCTTAATACATAAATAACTAATATGTCCACAGGAAATAAAGATTTTTTTTGGCTAACCAAAATATTTTTACCCAAAAAATGTCAAAATCGTTATTTATGCACCCATTTTCTTGGGAAAAAGGCCAAACTCGATTGCTCGATGCCCAAGAAGTGATCCAGGGCTGCCGTCGAGGGTATGCGGTGTGTGTCCGTGGTTGTCGATCTTTAAAATAATAAAATGCTATGTTTTCCAGTAGATTTTTTAATTCTTGCGTTTCACTGACTCTGAAACATATGTCCCCTGTGGGTTCGGGGATAGAATTGGCCCACTCCCGTCCTGGAGATCGTAAAAGGCGATCAATGGACACTAAAGGTGACAAGTCCAACCTCCTTTTTGTTTCCAACTCTCCGCCATCCCTACTCTCTTATCCTTTTTTCCAGGTACCTTTTATCCACACATCCTTCGTAAAACAAAAAAAACACAGTAAAAGGTCTCGGCCCGCTGGCAGTAGCGGTAAAATGCAAACTGGGACACGACTTTTTTATGACGAGGCTCGAGCACATTTTACGGTGCAGGGATTCGCTCAGGAGCGAGGCGTCCCCACCCCACCCGTTATCAAGCCGCTGTGGGAATTTCCCTTCGATCCTAGAAATAAGCAGAAAAAAGGAGGAGAGCTATCCGTGGTTTCTGTTTGTTGAAAAAATAAAAGGAGATTTCTCTAAAATAAGTCCATTTGTTATAGCAAAAGCGTTATTTCCTTTAATAGGGAAAGTAGGAGAAACAAAAAGGTTAAAGGAATGTGACTAATAAAAACCATAAGCACAGATTAACTATAAATCTTTGCCATAAGTAGTAAACGTTCTAAACGTCTTATGCCGACAAAGCGGCTATGTGACTTTGACTTCCGAGTCAAGCCACATGAAACCTTCAATTTTGCCAAAGGCGTTATCTACATTGTCGTGACTTTATGAACTGCAGCGAGGAAGATGTCATTTATTTTTTTTATGGTCCGTAAAAAGGTACATACCATACTGAGTAGTATCATTGAATAATAAATCAGATTTATTATTCAATGGTAGTATTTTTTATTACGAATACAACGATGCACACAAAAAAACAAAAGTTGGAAGCTGTTGGTTTCAGCAGGATGGTGCACACACAACGACATTATCATACGATGGCAAATATGTCGGAACAGTTTCCAACTTTTGTTTTTTTTTGTGTTACATCGTTGTATTCGTAATAAAAAAAATGCTACTCAATACAGTATGTACTTTTTTTTACGAACCGTATAAAAAAATAAAGAAAATTTCTGCTGTCTTGCAGAGCTCAAAAAGTGGCAATGAGAAGGTGTTTCTTTTATTTTTTCTCATCTGTTCAAAATCAGAAAAAAATTAAAACGATGTCGGCAAATTTCGATTTTTCTGGCTTATCTTCGGAAGTAATCGAAATTTGCTTCGGAGATTCCCATGATAGACATTCTTATTTTGGGCAGAGTGTACCTGTACTTTTGCCAGATGCCAAAATTTGATTTGATTCTGATACGCTTCAGGAGTAAGTGGAGTACATAATTAGTAACCAGAAATGCCAATACATCTCTACTTCTCGCTTTTCAGGGGAATTTTTCCAAAGAACTTCCTAGTCAAAAGTTCCGTTGATCATTTTGGTAAAAGGTTTCCCAAATATCTCTACCCTCCCGTCTCTTCATACTCCATCTGTTTCTTTTTCGGGTGGTGGAGAGCACTATTTAAACACCTTCGACTCGTTCCTCCAGAAGTCGATTTCTGCTGAAATTTTTTACTAATCTGAAATTGTTATAAAAAGTTCCTTATAATGGTACTATACAACAAAATACCTTCCTCCACTGAACTAAAATATTGAAAATACGTAAATCTTTTTCGCTCTTATGTGATCCTAGTACAATAGTTTTTAAAAGAAAGGAATCATATTTCAAACTGTACTAAATAGCTATTTTCCTAATTCCATAAACTTTAAAAGAAAATTTATATCAGGACATAGTGGGTGAGAAGGTTTTTTCGAATGCATCTCTTACTTCCTCGCGTATTTGTGATGTTGATAAATGAAGTTTTCCTAACAAATTTTTTATCTGTTCGTTTTTCAATGGTTTCAATTCAGTTACCTTGACAAGAGAAATTGGCTTTTTTTTTAAATCATGCTAACACTATACAATTTCCCAAAGGAAGAGGAATACCTACATTCTCGCGTTTTTCGATTTCAATGAATAACGTGGCTATGAGCTAGTAGATTCTCTAATCTAACCATTTAGCAATATGCAATATAATAGAAAAACCAGTGATTTACTGAAATTTTATTTTTTCGAATTTATAGGAAATAGTGTGACTACACAAACGAACTATTTTTACGCGTACTCTCTGAAAGGTTGTTCCCGCTCATCAAAGGAACAACATACCTTTCCATTTAGGCAGTTCCCAGGAACGATATCGGTATCATCACAATCGGCCTTGCAGACGCCATGCACTCCATCGTTGGCAGTGTCACAGTGACTAGCTGTGGTCATTAACACCTTAATCCATTCCAAATTCTACTAGTACTTACCATCATGCTCTCGATAAAAAAGGGGCTGAGCCAGATTTCCATTCATCGCCCAGCATATTAAGAATACCGTTAAAATTATTAACTCTCGCATTTCGCGTTTTCTGCACAAATGGGCAGAAGCAAATTGGTCGGCGTGTTATATAGGCACTTTGTTGCGAGAATTAATGGCATATTTGTACATTACTTTGTAATTAAAGCGGCAGCAATTCCGTTTCCACACTTTTTTATAACCTAATCAGGTTCTCTCAAGGTTCCACTCTGGACTGTTGTGTAATGTGCGAAAGATATTACTATTTTATGTCGCATTTGATTACGCTCTCGTGAAAAGGAAACAATTTGTAATATTAATAAAAAAAAGCTGATAAATCAGAGAGCTTTTTCGCTCGTATGCATGAATAGGTTTCGAAGACATTGCATTGTCATGGGTATATAGTCTAATGGAACATAGATTTATTATCTATGGACCACACTAAGAAACAATTGAAGTGTGGGGTTGCTGTTGAAACATGGCAAAAGAAAATGAACTTACAAATGAACGGAAGACTGATCTACCAAGTTAACCAAAAAGATAGCATTTGCCGTTACTTCCGCGTAATTGCCTCATTTATTAGTTTCAAGATTCCACCGTGGCTAGATTAAGTGGCCCTAGAACGTTTAGACCCGTATATCATCACAGACGTTCAAAAAATGGTACTATTCATATATTTTTGCTGAAAAGGATGAAGAGGAAATTGTCAAAGAAACGCTCATACTACTATAGCGCATTCACGTTCTCCAATATCAATCTTGCTCAAATGGCGGGTCGAGCTAAAAATGTGATGTCATTCCCGTAAATATCAATATAAAATTTAAGAAGGGATAGAATTAGAATACCATGGAAAACATCTGCACGACCTCGGCCGGCGAAACAAAGCACTATTGTAATAAGAAATCTATAGCACTTGGATGGCCTCTAGCGGCAAAAATAAAGAAGTAAAGTAATAACAAACGGGTTTACAAAGGAACACTTAGATAGTTTAAGAATATCGAATATAAACGAGAGTAAGGTTACTTAAATGGAATTTAAATCGGGAATATCAATCGATAAGAAAATATCGTTTGAAATTCCTTCCAATCTTACACCCTTGTCATAGCGATTTTTGATTTGAACTGCAATTGCTTCATCAATATGGGCGTGTTAAGCTCCATGCCATGCGTGGAAACGTAAGTAGGTTGACGCATTTTGCCTCTTCTAAAATACTCCATTATTTCTCTACATTGAACTATCGTTGAAAAGCACTTACGGAACAGTATTTATCACACTTTCCACTAAATATTAATAATTAAAACGTCATATGTGAATACGTTCTACTGTCTCCCTAAATTACGATACAATTTGTCACCAAAGTAAGGCACGCAGTAAAGCAACACTAAACAGAATTCACCTTCAACAACAGGTGAAATTTCCAGGGTGATTTTTCTGCAACCCTGTAATTAATGAAAGTTCTCAACACCATACATGAAAATTGTGGTTGCTGAAAAAGGCAGACTTAGGGTGGAGATTATTGGCGGGGGTAATGAAATTAATGTACATAAAACTAAAAATATGGAGAAATCATTCGCAAAATATTGGCGGGGGGTTTAACTTCCCTATCAAAAATTGCCGTTTTCCTCGTTTATATTTCACCCTGTTTTTCTGGCGGGGCGGAGTAGCGTAAATTATCATTTATTGTTGTTTTGAGATCCGAAACTTATCTTTGCATTCGCCAACATACACCAATTCTTAACTTTTAAACCCTTGTCTTCTGTAGGAAAGATGCAGATGTAGTTTGCTATACCTTCGTTCTTTCTCATCATTATCTGCAGGCCTCCCAGCTCTATATCTTCAATGGGGTGTTAAATCCCGAATTGAATCACGGAAGCCGCGGTAACTTAGCTACCGCACTTTCTAGCCGGATTCAGGCTTTGGTTTGGTTCATTTGATTAATTAACACCCTTCTTGAAAACACTGGTAACCGACAGAAAGCATTAGGAAACCTTCCCTAATGAGAGTATATCTTTACTCGTAAAAGAAACATTTCGGAGGGAATAAAGCAACAGATACCTCTTATCTATCTTAGTTTATAAACGCGTAAACTTTAATGCGACTACAAATTCGCGACACAATTCTCAAAGCGGGGCTGTTTTAATCTTAGTTTTCGCGAATGCCGTCTAAAGTAATTTAAGGGGAAAACGATTTTATTGCATAATAAGTTTCTTGTTTGGAACGATTTGCCTGCATCCTGAAACGTGCTAAAGGAAACCGATGCGTCTCAGTGCTGAGATCTCAACTGCCAAATACATCTAACGGTATTATGTAGACTTGTAATAAGGACATTCCACCTACATCTTTCGAATCGTTATCATTCGCATCTCAATTAGTGTATAACGTTCAAGTAAAGCAGTACATGATAATTGCCTTTAGCTTGATGTTAATGATAGATAAGTTATCTAGGTAGGTATTCGGTTACCATCTCGGATTGCTAACAGAGCTGTGGGCAATATGAGAACTAATTAACGCGGAAATTACTCCCGATTGAGTGTCTACCTATACTGTTTAATTACAATCAAGAAATTGAGAGTGGCAAACGAATTCGCCTAGTGAAAAAGGGTGTCGAACTCTTTGTAAGACAGTCGTTTGTGTAAATTTCCCCACACAACACATTAATATTTTATTGTTCTTCAATGCGGGTCTCTACCGTCACAATAAATAATAATGGGGTGCTGTGGAACAAATAAATTTTATAAACTGCCTTTTTTTTAAAGATATATTTGGTAATGCTTTTATATCAGTGGTAAAATCAGATAAATGTCGTATACTTACTATTGGTAAAGTTATTTATGTGGAATATTATTCTATATCTTCAAGTTCCTGTTCCCTTGTAGAACTCTTCGTCGCCCCCAAGGTCTTGATATACGTATTTCAGCCCTTATTGTTAATAGATTATGATAATTAGCTTACATCTTTGTTTTGTTGCAGGTGAGTTGAGATGCAATTCGTCTTTAACACAACGATTTTACAATGTAGTAGATGGGTAATAAATCTGGTAAGTGATTTTTAATACATCACCCCCTGGTTAGTATATAAAGAGATCTATTGTGTTAAAATATATTGAGCCACCCTAGTTACCAAAACTTATAGATCCCAGCACATAGCTAGGGGTGGGCCCAGTTGCGCACTTGATGCCCACCCCGAATTGTTTACGCGATACCTGGTGCTCACCCTACGCGTAACTACAATAGGCATGAAAATGTTATTAATTTTAAGACCCACCTACTAATTTTATGTTACTTTCAAGGTAAAAACGTTATTTATTATTTTATAATAAACGGCTCGTTCATAAAGACCCTATTTTGTGCATCATAAACTAGTTTTCTTTAAGTTAACGTCACGTTTATGCTTTAATACCTGATTTTGTACGAGTAATCCGTGGTCGAGTCCAAATTTTGCCACGTAACCACGTAGTTATGGTTTAATTTACAATAATTCGTTGTTTCGCCGCTAGAGGTCGTGATTTTCATTTCTTTTCTGCGTACGCATTCGCTGTACTAAACCGGAATCCATTATTACTTGTAACAAGAACGTACAAACCGCCAATATGTTCACCCGATTTCATCAAAGTACACGTAGACCGCTGCGGTTACATTTATAATGTCTTACCGTCAATGCAAATACATATACCGCCAATAAATTTCATTTTTATCTTTTTTGGTGACTCCTTTTTTAGGAGAGTAAGGAATTAAACCAAACGGTAAATAATTTCGACCCTTAGTCACCCGTTCGGTGCAAGGAAATGTATTAAATTTTAGAAAGCTTGGGTAAATCAGAGAATTACTGGGTTCCTTTCTACGTTAATCATGAGATCATAACGTTCCTGCAATAAATATTGAATGCGTAATGTTTCAGCCAATTTAAAGCTAAACCAAGTGACCGGCCCCTCCCCCTCCTTAAAGAAAATTTTTCACCTGTATATAATCTATCAATCATTAAGTCTGCAACTGAGTAACTATAATAGGGTAGTAATCTAAAATGGAAATTTATTCTTGAATATCTGATGCATTTAAATTTCACTTCAGCTTATTACCTGACTGTGCACATAAATTTCGGAAAATCGAACTAAATTGAGACCTTGTGTGTAAAAACGCTCAAAAGTCGAGATTTATACGGAAACGCAATCAGTTTCTTCTAAATTACGAACGAAAAGGTGCTGTGATAGAAAAACTAATTTCGTAAGTGGATGGAAACGTTAAAGCTTAACCCGCTTCGTTTTACAAATGGTGAATTATCTACGCGATTTTGTTGTTTTTCCGTGAAAAAGAAAATGAAATTTGACTGCATTTATTGATTGAGGTCACAGGTTGAAGTCTGAATTATATTAAATTGGACAAATATGTTACCACCCGCAGGACGCAGGCGGATGAAATACGGAAAAAACACTGGTTAGACAAAGTGTTGTTGGTTTTGTTTTTTAGGTGCACGGTCCAATGCAAAATAGCCTTCTGCTCTTCGCCACAGCCGTTTAATTTAAAAATACACAAATGTGTAGTGTTGTAAATAACTGACAATAATATGAATTCTTGTGTGACCTCAAAACTAAACCTCCGTCACATTTTTTACAGCTTAATCACTGAAAAAAATTCATTAAATGGTCCACAGTGTAATACAATGGGATCTCAAGTTTAGAATTTATTATACTAACAGAATCGCTCTTAATGAACCTTATAAGACATCAGTTGATTAGTAATCACGAAAACTAATGAATTATTGTTACTTATAATTACTTTAGGGCAACGACCACTAACACGACTAAAATTCATTAGTAACTTCCGAAATTTAGAATTAGTTACTCCATTTGTTACAATCAAATTCCTTTTAGGAACTATTGCGTAAAGTTATAAATTGCGGTGTTGAAATAAACATTTCCCAAAGAAATATGTAACGCCGTAGCCGCAGCAGTTTCAAGAAAATAAAGTAATCGGGCGTTTCGGTAACCTCGCAGAGGAAATAGGGCACAGTTCCATGTCATAAACTGTTTTTGTCAAATACGCAAATTTGTACTGAGAACTATCGCATAAATTTATACAATTGCAAACGGAATTGAAAATTTCGACACCATTTCCCCAGAAGATCCAATTTTTCGTTTCTCAATTGTCCAGCTTTGGGCCGCCATCATTTTCAGTAAGGCCGTACCGTTTCATATAGGAAAACCACCGATTAGAAAACGGTATAATTACAGTAAAGTGAATTTTTCACTAAAAAATAAAGACAGAATCTCTTTAAGAAATTGGATTGAATTTTTATTAGTAGTCAGAAAATCCTGCAAGGGATCGATGTTGGTTAATTAGCGGAAAGGCGTAAACTTGCATCATATTTAACTAGACTCATCTAGACGAAATTTTGATTATTTTCATTCTTTTGGAATTTGTATTTTAGTTGAGAATGTTCCTTGAAATGAGCTCAATTTTGGTTAGCTATAGCAATTGAATTTTTTGTACAAAAATTGCCATATTTTTTATTGTTAATTGAAGTTTATATGAGAGTAAGGTAGAAGGAAACGCGACCACGGTATAGAATTTAAATTTACAGTACTCGTCAAAAATGTAACCAATTTATAAATAAACTAGATGTAAGGAATAAGAGGAATTGGATCGATTTTGATTTTGGTCAATACATTCAATCATTTCATTTCAAATCCGTATTTATTAGTCTGCAGTCAAACCAGAGCGTCAAGTTTTGGTTTTCAGATTTACAGAGAAAAGGTCAAACTTCTATAAAGTAGGGGCATTAGAATTTGTTTCGGAGGAAATCAATCTTATTTAGTACGAACAACCCTTGAATTCTACCAAATTTTCGCACTCCTAAAATTACGCCTAATACATATGAAGGGGCTAATTACAATTGATAATTACTTTTCCACCAGGTTCTTGTATTAAACGCTGATGTGACATGATACAAACTCCACTAGTTTGACTTTGCAGCGCTACATGGATATGGAAATAATAAAATTAAATTAGGTACACCCTTTGCATTAATGCCGTTCTAAAATTTAAGGGAGTATATTAATTCACTAAAATTTTAACATACTCCTGTATTTAATTTTAAAATTTACTCGACTGGACTAACCCAGGCATCACTTCCTAATTGAATTTTACTGTGCTTACAAAACTGTGATTAAAATATATGGATTTTGCTAATGGATGTAAATCAAGTTTAAATGTTTTCGTTAATTTATGCACAGTACCATTAAAAGTAATTATACTTGAAAAGGAGCAGGACTTTTTACATAATAATTTAGTTTCTCCAGTTTCTCTTTTTCGGAACTAATTAAAATGAAAAGAACGCCCTTGTCGCTAATTTGTTTTGCGAAAATTGCGAGTATAATTTCTCATAACGGATGCGCGAAAAAGATACTAAAACAAGTCGAATTTAAAAACGGAATCGCGTTTGTGGTCCATTTTTATCAGATCGCAACTGAGAATATGAATTCCGAGTAACTTACGGTAGTAGTGTAAAATTTATGTTTGCGTTATTCATAATAATAAATAACTTGATTATCGCCATATAATACAAGGCAAGTATGTGGATTTAAAGAAATCCTGAAACGTTTGACTTTGTCCCAGGCCCTAACATTCACTTATGCTAAACATTCGTTGAAAAAAATTAAAATTGTCCCTGGTGATTATTTTATGCAAGTGCGCTTGAAGAAATGACAATTTCTGAACAATTTACCGAAGTTGTTTCCCAGTTTTATTATACCATGTTTCCCAGCCAAGTGTTGCAGTTGAGTAGGATTTCATGGAGACTATAACTGAAAAATATCCTATCATCCAGGATCCTTGTTATCCTTTATACAAAAGCATACTGATTTTGAAATAGTGGAACTAGAAATATCATGGTCAGCGCACGGGTCACTCTTATAGGCCGTAAATTCGAGATGACCACAGGAACATAACCGAAACAACCCTCAGTGTCTTCAAAATGAGCAATTTTAGAACGGAGAACAAAATACGATGTTTTCCAAGTAATTCTGTACCTGAAAAGTGTTTCTTTTATCTAACTTGTTTATTAGAACACTTGATGGCCAAGTTGTATGAGTAATCGAGTTATGCTGTCAAATGTATTGAATAAAACTAGTTTTAAATGATAACACGCAAATTAATTAGCTATCAGTTCAGCCGTAACCGCGGGGTGGATTGTGTCGGTACTTTAGTTTTTTAATGAGTTAATTTGCGCAATATTAAGTGACTACAGTGAATTAAACCTTATGCTTGGTGAGTGCATGGCCTAGGGTGAGTGTACATTCGACCACAGACAAAGGTATGTATTTTTTGAAAATTTTGATTAATACAAAAACCAAATGACGTAGGATGTCATCTTATTTCGTATGCGTACTCGAATTTTTACTGAAACAAAAAACAAATTCAAAATTATCAGGGGGCTCATACGAATGGCCAACTAAAATATTGTCGAGGCCTATTCGATATCCAGTCAAATTACTTTCATTTAACATCATAGCTGATGTGTCACAGAAATAATCTAGTTATTCCTACATGCGTGAATAATGTCTAAAAACCGGTACGCTGACAAGTTTGACGTCAGTGCACAGCATCTAACTCCATTAAATAAATGAAAGTTTCTGCCTTAGGATTAGATTTTTCACGTTAAAATACCTGTAGCACATCAACTGCAATATATCAGTTTCTTTAGATACTTCAATTAGTCATTTAACCAAAAGTTTAAAACTTCGGTTTCAGTTTCTATATTGATAGCAGGGGAGCTAGCTCGAAATCTACTGAACGAGAGTGATCAAAATTTTAACCGATGGAGTTCCACTTTGGCCAATCCCATCAATATGCTAAAGTCAACCGTTTGCCGCCTCAGGTCATGTTACTTAACAAAAAAAACTGCGGCACTCTTTGCGGTAGCAATTCTAAATGGTTTTTTGAGACAATAAGTGTCCTTGTTTAATTAAACCCGAAATTACAAATGCCTATCATACCTATATATTTTTCAAACGATTATTATTATTATTATTATTATTCAGTCTAGACAATTTGCAGAGGAATTAGGTTCCTTTTATGTAAATTTTGCTATATTATAAATTCATCGTATTTAATTGGAATCAAGTAATTTCTTAAATTGATTGACACTTTGTGCTTCTACGACTCTGTTGGGAAGTGCCATAAGTCAAAAACTCTGTTTGTTAAGAAGTGCTGCCGAATTGTTGTTTTATAATTTTTATTAGTATGATTAGGTGAATTTTTAGCAATTGAAAAGTATAAAAACAAGTACAGAAACATTATTGAATTGGTAATCTTAATTGATCATTCACAATGTACTTAAGTATTGTAGCGAATTTTCTAGAGCGATATTCATTAAGTCTGCAAAGGATTAGTTACCGGCAATAAGCAATGAGAGCAAATGTGACCCATTCTTTCCACAAAATATGTATGCTAATTCGAGAACTCTCTAGAAGCTTTCTGTTTGCTATATAACGAAGTGAAATTGTGTTTCATTTAAGTCTTAACATCGATGCCGAAGTAATAACTAGTGAAATCCGCGTTTTGTTTGTGTTATAAATTAAGTGTTATAAATGTGATGATTCAGATGTGTCTCCGTCGACAATGAGAGAAGGTTTGTTCTCTCTTTGCACACCCCTTATCACTTCTTTCACTTATGTTAGTTCCTACATCAGCTGGATTCTACAACAATAGTCCTGCTTGAATATAGAAAGAGACTCTCATTATCGTCATATATAAAAAATATGTTTCTATTAAAAAATATTGACAACATAATACAATAGCTCTACAATAATTTACTTAAAAAAATTATTTTTCCCATCCAAATCGAGTTTTTTATGTAGGTAAAGTGATTCGTAATCGAAGAATAGTAGTTAAAACACAACATATATCATATATAATAAAACTAAAACATAGTTAAAACAGTTGAATGGCGCCCCGATGTCTCTCTGGAATATTCGCTACATTATCTATTTTTCTACAATTGTGGTTTTAGTAAAAAAATCCGATACAAATGAATACCGAACGATCGTCGGGATCTTCGCACATACATCATTTTTACAACACACCTTAAGGGATTGATTCTGTCCCAACAGATCAGCATAGCTTGTAAAACAAATTTTTGAATAGGTATTAGTTTTATTCGTGGTCTGTATATACCAAATTTCACATAAATATCTTCACAAATAAAAAATTTGAAATTTCGCTAGTTTTACTTTTATTTGAGGTGCATACATACAACATTTCATGCAATTCGGTTGATAGCGGAGATGTCAAAAAATCGGATTGGGCATGCCCAAAATAAATTTTTTTATCGACATCACTTTAACTTTTATTTGAGGTGCCTACGCACAAAATTTCATTTAAATATCTTAACAGACAAAAAATTGGGATTCCGCAAATACAACAGTTGGGTTTTTGGAGGTTTGGGCAGTTTTTTGGCTGTAACTTTTTGGCCCGTTAGTCTACGTAGTCGAAGAACAATAGCGACTTTTCTTATATCTTTAAGAACATGTTTATCAATTTTCAAAGCGATCGGGCGTTTCTACACAAAGTTATCGTGCACATGGACAGACAGACCGACAGGAAACCATAAGAAATACACAGTCGGTTAAATTTGGAACCAGTTGCGTATTTTAGTTTTAAACATTCGGAGATTCCAATCAGTTCCGAAGATATTCGAAATTTACCGAAATTAACCATTTTCGTTTTTTAACCATTTTTGAAAGGATATAAAAATAAAAACACCTACCACTTCATGGTAAACACTTTTTAAGCTCTGGAAGATGGTACCCACAGATTCACTAGGACGGTTCGTCTTTGAGTAACTATCATCAACTATGTAGGCAGTAAAAACGCTAAGCACTAGGCTTAACTTTGAGTATGCAATTATGCCAAATCTTAAAAAGGTAAATGTGTCTAAGATTAAGGAAAAGCATAAAATTAACACCTGAAATTGTTGAATTATTGGAAAGTAATACGGGAGTGTGGTCATTAATTTCTTAAATCGTATTTTTCTGATCGTATTTCATGCATTTTCCAGGAATGTAAAACACATGTTTAAAATCTAAATTTGCTTTGTTTGAATTTATCAAAAGAAGTTCTTAGTGTGTAAACGTTTCAACTCTTGTCGTTTGGAATCTAATGATCAGTAGAGGAACCAATTGTTTTAATAATGTACCATATCGTGAGGTTTCCGAAATTTGAAAAAATAGCTGCAAGTCTTGGCAAAATATTAAGAGTAAAGTAATTAAAACAATGTCAAGTGCAAATATTGAACAATCTTGACCTTATGCATGAAAAGTTACATTACCTTGCAGGGAAAAATATGTGGAAATTAAATTAGTGAATCGCACATATGTTCTAAACCAAAGCAGCATTTCATCCCTGAAATAGGTAACTGGCACGTTACAGGTATTTACCACCCCGTGACCGTCTCAATCAAGGCGTAAAGTGTTTGTTTACGTACAACAAGTCTATATACTTACGCAAATATAATTTGATCACTTCTTCATATTTAAAAGAATAATTAAAATAATCAAAATTGACCCTATGGCCAAAACTATGTAATCAAAATTTAGATTGGGTAAACCTTTACACAAAAAATGAACGTAATTTCCAACCAAAGATGGAAAATTTAAAAATATAAAAAATGTTGCATAAAAAACAAATAAATTATAAAGAAATGCCACGATTACTAACTGCATTAAACAACACAAAAATAACAACAAACAAACTATAACACGATGCTTTCTCATTGATCGCATAAATTCAAGACCCAAGTTTTCCCCTTCTAATTAGTCGCGCGGTTCCGGCTCTCAAAAATGTGTGCATTATCGTAGGTTGTATTATATAGGGTGAAACCTCTCACTTTTTTTGAAAATGCTTCTGCATAAGTTTATTCGACACAAAATTACATCTGAAAGTCGCGGGTAAGTCTACAACATGTAGAAATTAGATTGAAATTGTGCCTTTCATAAACTTACTATCAACTATCAAAATTGTGCGTCAAGATTGTTTTTTTGCACCTTGATGGGAAGATAGTTCTAACAACGCCCTAATTTAATGCGAAATGTGCGCTCTCAAAGTGAATCTTTGGGCATAAATGGAAATTGAAATTCCAACTGTGACTTTCATACAAAAACTCGAGCACACGAATAATCGATAAAAATGGTGTCAAAGACGACATTTTGCGCTGCAATAGAAAATACGTTTTTGTACTCATTGAATGGAAAGATAATGTTTCCAAGCATCCTCGATGCACGGGAAAACGACTTTCCCGCATCGCGGTGTTTTTTAGTTTCCGCTGGAGAGAAGGGGTTATGCGCGTTCTTCGGTTGGTAGTACTTATTGAAGTCAACAAACGTCATGTCATGGTTAACTGTCATCTGCTGTAAAATCAATTAAACCGTTGGTTGAGGGTATTTAGTGCGATTAATCGGAAACAGACGTACACTAAGTTTTACCATTGAATAAAAACACTATAGTGTTTTTATTCAATGGTTTTACGTAAATATATAAACAAGAACTTATAACGCAATCAAATTATTTTTCAGAATTGGAACTCAAGAAAAAGTAAAATTTATTGTTAAAACGTCTTAAAATCTGACCAGTAATATTCTGCAACTATTCGCATATGCAGTTTAAGAAAGCATATTAACACACACAAAGCTTCCAAGGATTTTAAATGTAACGAGTGTATTTACGCAACTCAAGATATTCAGTGCAAACGATGCAATGCCGTGACCAGTAGTAGCACTCATTGCAAAGGCAAAATATTATGTATTAACCAAAGATCTGAAAGTTTTAAATGTGACCAGTGCGATGAAAAGTGGGTAGTTACAAAATTATGTTACCAACCAAACATATGATTGTGTTACCAACTCATGATTAAAAAAAAAGCTAATTTACAAAACTTTATTAATTTTGACCTTTTTTTACGCAATTCGTTACAAAAAATATTGTACCTAACTCTTTCGGAAAGAATTTTCCCGCATTCGCACTAAATGCAGCACTCCCTACGGTCGTGCTGCAAACAAAGTGCTCATGCGGGAAAATTAACTTACCGAACTTGTTAGGTAAATAACTATTGTAATTGTGGTGCAGTAAAAGATGCGCTGTATACCTACGGAAAATAAATCTAGAATTTCTACCGATCTGTTCGTAAATTTACGAATAAAGTGAATTATTCGTTCTAATAAAAATGGCAGGAGCCGTTGTGAAGTCCCCAATTTTGACATTTTCAGGTTATCCAATTTAAATTTGAAAATTCTGAAAGCTTTAAAACGCTCTGAAACACCGCTTAAACTTTTCGAAGCTTTAAGGCCCTGAACGTTTCGGCAACCCTTAACACTTCGAAAAACTCTCCGAAATTCTTTGATCTTTATGAAACCGCCTGAAATTTCTTCAAGATCTCTGTGTAACTAACCTAAACCTTCTGATCTTTTCCAAAACTATACGCCTGAGAACTTTTTGAAATCCTGTCAAGCTCACTAAATCCCATCTCTGAAACTGTCTGAAATGCTTTGAAACTCTCTGAAACATTAATTCTCACCAACTTTTCGAAATTGCGCTGAAGCTCTCTAAAATTGTTTATAACCCGATGAAATCTCCAAGTGCCGGAAAAAACATTGTCGAAGAATAGAAACAATTAGTGAATTCGAATCTTCTTGGAATTAAAATTGTTTTTCGTCGTATGGTTTTCGTATGAACGAGGGCTTTGGTTCAATTTTCTATGTGTTTAATTAGCAATTATACTGAATGCTTTATTAAAACGGGTGTACTAATTGTACATGAGATAACTAGTGTTTCAATATACGACCTGGTTGGTTGTTGTTTCTATGTAATCCCTAAATGAGCGTTTATCGGTAATTTTATCACTCTTTGCTAAATTAGTATTAATAAACACCCCAAATACAACTGCCTCGGCTTACTTTTGGTAAAAATCTCTAGTAAAGCCAAGGGTGAACAATCTGCTCTTGGGGTGGAACGTTTGAATTCATACCAATGTATGTATCTACGTCTAGCGGACAGTACACGTAATTTCCACAGGATCTCTTCCAGTTAAGGGTATACGTTTACGACAGATGGCGCGCTAAGCTTTTTTAAAGCTTTATAATCAAATCAATATTTACTAGTGATTTACTCCATTATCGACACGGTGCCCCACGGATTAAAGTGAACTGTCACAGTATCGGGACAAAATCAAGGAAAAAGCATAATCTAGTTGTACAGTTATTTGACTGCATTCTTAAAATCTTGTCATCAGGGCGAAAGGAATTAATCTCACGTTGAACGGGTTTACTGTACCGATATATAAATCAAAAGCTGCAATTACTCGATCATGTTTTCTTTAAAATAACATTCCTTTCAAACTAATTACATAAATAGGGCAATTACAAACCTACCTATTGCAATCCTGCTAATTACAGCTAACTCGTTTACTCTAAATATCTCATTTATGTTAATAATCAATATAAAAAAAAACTCCTACCGTCTGACTACTATAGTCGGAACGTGCACTTCATAAATTAACCTTTTTTTTTCGATTCGAGCAATCAAAAAGTTACACCTGTCGGCAGATGCTGGGTCTGCTGATTTCTATATTTGCATTAGAAGTGGATCCGATGAACTTCTAATAACGTTTTCATTTACAAGAATTCCAAAGACCGTTTTCATTTGAAGCTTTTTATTTATTCGTTCGTTGCTCGAGGGGCTCCAACTGCGGAAAGTAGGGGCGAGCGGTTTTTTAATTCCACATTTCGTGAAAATTACGTCAGGACGAATTGTAATTGTGAAGAAATCCATCCCACACGCTTTAGTAGTGTGGGTTTCGCGAGATAAACTAATCAATACCTTAGCTTTGATCAGAGTTGTAGGATTTGACCAATTTTAAAAGACCTACTTACGTTAAAATTTGCATATAGATCTACGGAATGAGCGAAATTCTTATATACCTACCATTTCAGTCTAGAAATTACATTTTTTGCGAGGCCCCATAAGTCCACATTGCATTAGTTTTTATTCGTTTACGCTTTTCATTTTACCAGATTTGTCACTTCTTCTTTCAAAATGGTAGTTCCGCAGTTGTGGTGCAGTTGGTGCTAAAGGAAATTGTCTATTTCGCATCCTCGTGGAATAAATTAGGAAGGGTTTTAAGATTATAGCATTCCATATTCATATATTAGACAGGCCACTTTTTTTCTGCCTTTAGATTAGGCCTCTTAGTCTGCAATTTTCTCACTTTTTTCTGTATAATAGTACACCTAGTAAAGATTCACAAACGCCTTTATTTTTTGTAGCATTCTGTCTGCTTGTCGGCTCCTTTTGTTTTTTTTCAACTTTAGACTCTAAACTTTTGGTGTACCGTTTCGTTTTTAAAACCTTCACTGAAAATACCAATTCACTCCTCGAAAACCAATCGCTCCTAAATTTGGAAACAGATTCTTTGTAAATCAAGAGATAATGCGATTTCAATTCTTCGGATTGTAGGTACATTGCATTCTTCTAATTATTTGGTTTCTTTAGTTTATTTTTAAAATTTTCACTTTTTTTGGATTTCTGGGACACCTTGATCATTGTAAATGCTCAT